>NC_070610.1:45707500-46055000 GCF_027172205.1 Podarcis raffonei
GAAGGTTCTTATGAATAAGTGAGGTGACCTCCGCCTCGCCTCCAACCCTTTTCCCTCCCCCACTCCAGTTGATTTCAGTGGCATCTTAAACAGCTTTCAATGCCCATCCCATAGAATGGATCTTCCTATATATATATTGCAAGGCAATTCCTAAAGTGAGTATATTTTGGAGATGAGTACAGGCAACTCCCCATTTCTGTGGGGGGTTGCATTCCGAGGCACCACATGCGTCAGCGGGATGTGTGTAAGCCCGCCCTGCCTTGCCCCACCCCCTTCTGGTATCAAAAACTGCATGCAAGTCCGTGGTTGTGCGTGGCTCGAATGTGCACAAGTGGGGAGTTGCCTGTACTACAAATGTTTGTGTGTGATGGTTTGTTTTTATCCCTTTCTAAGGCAGTGCTTGCTCTCCATCCTTTGGTACTGCTCAGCGTTTGCGATGAACCACAATCCCCCTCATCCTGCTAAGGAATCGGGCAGGATCTTACTAGATCATGAGGGTGAACAATTGGTTCTTCTCCTTCCCCTTGTTATCCATACACATACACCTCCCCCCTCCCCCCATCCCTCTCTGTCTCTTTTTAGGTCATTTATAATCAGCAGTCATGGAGCCCTGGCCTCATTAGTGATATAGCCATTCCTTCAGTGCTTTAGAAATAATCATTTAGGGGGGGAAATGCACAGTTTTCTTCCCTTGAGAGCCTGTGAGTGATGAATTTATTTCAGTCTGGCTGTCTTGCTCAGCCTTATTTCCATATTTATTTCAACAAATAATGTACTGTGGGAACAACAAAATGCACTCTCCAGCAGAGCAAGGTTAGTTTTTGGCCATGGAGGAGTTAACGGGAACAATGGCAGAGAATGATCTATTTCAAACCTGGTATTTGGCAAGGAGAAAGTTTATATATTTGAGTATACATGCATATTTGAGTATTTGTGTTTCCTAATGTTGCAAGGCAGGGATTTGATGACAGATTTATTCATAGGCTGGCACTTAGAGCACACAGAGACTGTCTCCAGAGTGATCTCTGCCACCGACCCTTTCTCCTGTAAGGATCATCTCTTTTGTATGGGTGGACAGGCGATTAGCTCTCTATGCCAGCTAATTAATTTGGCTTTTCCAGAGCAAGCTCTGCTAATTGCAGCCAGTTGGGAGGGCTGATATTAAGGGACCAGCGTGCTTACTGAAGGCCTTAGTAAATTCAGCCCAGTGGTTTCTAGAAAAAGGAGCTGCTAATATCCTTGGCTTCTAAGGAACGATAGCTTGATGTAAAGTGTGAGCAGCCTCCTTCACAGAACCATTTCAGCATTTGAACTGAGAGTGGGCCACGTTGCATTTCACTCTGGGAAATATTTTTTGTGTGGACGAATGAGCATGTATATTATACTAGATCAGGGATAATGTGAGTGATGTTTCCATTAATGGAACACTAACTGGAGCCGGCCAAAATATGTACACACAGATGAATCCCTATATAGAAAAAAGCAACTTAAGAAACAGGCCAGCACTGAATTGCAAACTAAAAACATGATGTAAGCAATCACCCCCTAAAATGGCACGCCCTAGTGCACCATGCTCCATGGGGCAGCCCTCTAGGTATTTGAAAATGGACATCTCAGTCTCCTCTTTGCCAGGCTAAACATTCCCAATTCCCTCAACCGTTCCTTCCAAGGCTTGGTTTCCAGACCCTTGATCATATTGGTCGTCTCCAGCTTGTCAATAGCCTTTTAAAATTGTAGTGACACAGTTCTCCAGGTGTGGCCTGGCCAAGACAGAACAAAGCGGGACTATTACTTCCCTGGATCAGGACACAAGACTTCTGTTGATGCAGCGTAGAATAGCATTAGCCCTTTTTTGCTGCTGCATCACACTGTTGACTCATGTTAAGCTTGTGGTTTACTAAGCCCTCTAGACAGTGGCGGAGCTTCAAGCTCCGGCAGTGGGGCAGAGAGCAGGTGGGGCAGGGCTGGCGCACGTCCTGGGGGTGTGGCACTCCACCTGCGGGAGTGTTGCACCCAGCGCGGGGGGGGCCAGCCGTGATGGCACCCCACTGGGATCGTGCCTCCAGGGGCGGTGCGCTCCCCCCGCACCCCTGTTCCTCTGCCACTGCCCCTAGATTCTTTTCACATGTACTACTAGCAAGCTAGATGTCCCCCATCTTATATTTCTGCAGCTGGTTCTTCCTGCCTATGTGTAGGACCCGACATTTGTCCCAGTTGAAATTCATTTTGTTAAGTTTTATTGGTATTTTGATATCTCAACACGCCTTTGGAGTATTAAGCTACTACATGGAAGCACTTCTAGAGTCAAAAAGGATGGTGAGAAAATTGTGTTATCAGGCAAGTGGATGACATCAGGCCTCTTTGAGGTGGGGATGGAAGAACTGAAAGCTGTTTGCTTTAACAGTGGTCTGTCCAATGTAAAGATTGCAAGTAAAATATTGGGCTTAGAGGACTGTTAATAGGACTATGAGCTGTGTTAAGAGTTGACCCAATTGCTCCATCGGATATTTGATATTATCCACTTTGAAATCTCCTAGTCATCATTTATGTGCTTCTCATTGACCCATTTACTTAAGTTGTTGGTAGCAGCAAATCATGGAGTGAGCAAGGCTGCAAGGGTCAGCTGACTAGTGAGGCTTTGGAGCTTTTGTGGTACTGATGTTCCACTGAATTGCATTCTGTATGCTGAGGTTCTGACTTTTTTTATTATTAGGAACTGTAATTGTAAGGAAATGGGATACTTGCTTGGGCTGGAGCACCATTTGGTAGAGCTAGCAGTACTGCCTTGCCCAGTGACTTTGCTGCAACTGGCTTCTAAATTCCTCTTCACCCCTTTCTGTCCCCCTCCCCCCCCCCCGAAAAAGCATGTTGCTAGTTATGGTTTCAGCTTGTAGCTAGCATATGCAACCAGCAGAGCACAGCCGTGTACCCTCGAGTCTTGTTTTCAAGAATGCTGTAAGACTTGTTGGCAAGCTCCCTGCTTCCAAGAAGCCACTAAGGCTGTTTTGGGTGGCATTTGAGGACACAGAGGCTATGCAAACCTTTGCCAATGCTGCTGTTATGAAATATGTGTGCCAGTAGCTGACAGCAAATCTTCTGGCATTCCCCCCCCCCTAGCAATTAAGACCTGTGGTTACATAATAGCCTTTAAGCTGTAATGTCCACGATGGTGTGTGCCCTGAAATTGTCACTTTTTAAAATTTGCTGACTTTTTATGGGGGCATCAAAATGAGGGTCTGTAGTGTAGTGATAGAGCACATAGTTTTGCCTGTAGAAAGCCCCAGCTTCAGGCACCAGTGTCTTCCATTTAAAAGGATCCGATAGTTCTATCTGATGGGAAAGACTTTCTCCTGAAGCCCTGGGAGGCCTGCTGCCAGCCAGGCAGGCAGAATGGGGAATACTGAGCAAGATAGACAAGTATAAGGCAACTTCCTGTGATGGTACCAAATTGTTGTTCTTGGGAGTTTACAAAATTTGACTTTTTTCTTCTTAAAGAATAGAACAGCAACTACTCAAATGCTTTTTTAAAAAATTAAAAGAAATATTTAAAAACCACTGTAGTTTGGACGGCATGGCTAATGGTAGTGACTGAAAAGGTTGTGTTTTTTTTAATTAACATTATGGTGATATACCTATATTACAAAAATACTACTGATTAAAGAGTCAATTAAAAAATAAATTGTGTAATGAACTAGCATCCACTGCCAAAGTTAAGCAAATGTGTGCTGAGCTGTGATAGGTTTGCTTTTATGCTACATCACTGCCCATGCCCAATCGCCCCCCCCACCCCCTTATTTTAAATAGGTGGAGGGGTAATGCTAAAGGCATCTACGTCAGTGGAGATTGTGCTCGTTTTTCAAAAGGGTTGGATTTACAGAAATCTGAAAAAAGGCAAAGAACCACGTGGAAAATGCGCAGTGGCAACTGGATGATGGTGTAATGTGGATGCCTCGCTAAAAGCGAGCGAGCAAAGCATGGCAATTCCACACTGAACATCTAGTGTGGAAGCACCCAAAGATTCAAATCCTAAGTAGCTATTGGGCTCATTGCTGGTATATTCTGTTATACCAGCAACAAAGCAACATGAAAACACATAATATAATTTTAGCTGCTCAAGCATCTCAGCGTCTTGAAGACTGTAATTCAGGGGAGAACTAAGAAAGATTTCCCATATTGTACTAATTAGTTGCTCGCCACACAGTGTGGCCACAGAAGTAGAACAGAAAACAATGTCTGCACATGTGCTTTATTGCAGACATTGCTTAAGAGACCTGACGACAATTGCATTGTGTTATTGTTGTCAAAAAGCCCCAAATCAAGAGCTTTTTGTTTTGTTTTGTTGGTCTATAGTGCTCCCAGGAAGTGTCTTACCAAACTAATATCGCCCAGCCCAGCGTTCCTCAACCTGTTGCCCTGCAGATGCTGCTGGACTGCAGCTCCCTTTATCCCTGATGATTCGCTGTGTCATCTTGGATGATGGGCATTGTAGTCCATCTGGAGAGTGGGAAGATGGGTCCATGTTATTCATATTTCCCTTTTCCTCTCTCCTCTCTGCTTTCTGATCTTCGACTTTTGAGCCATTTGAAAGGGATAGTTATTTTTGACCACCATGCAGCACTTAGTACATTTTAAGTGGTTCAAAAATAAACATCATCTCACCAGAGTGCTGCTTCAGCACTTTTCTGCTGTATTTGAAATGCAGGAAAGCATACCAACAAAGAAATGAGGCATCGTGTTTCACAGGGCTTTGGAAAACGTTCTGTATTGTGGCACATATCCTCCCCCAGTGTTCCCCATGTCTTTTGTAAATAGTGCTGGGTATCAGTGGGTAAGTTAACAGAGTAACCCTAAGACTTGTGTGCACTGATCAGATGTTGTGAATCAGACTGGCCAAAAATATGCAGAGTAGGTATACTCCTAGTTCGTATGAATTATTGAGCACCCAACTCTGTAAATTGTGATTCAAACAAGGAATACAAAATAGAATTTGGGAGAGGAAAATCTGTGCATGTGAACTTCCTTATCTGTGTTTTCCTCCCACTAAAGAGGTCCATGGAGGCAAGCTAACTGCTCTTAAATCAACTGAAAATGAGCGGGGTTAAAGCCAAAACGAAAACAGCAGCAGGACTCTTACTGCAGATCAATGCATGTTTGGCATAGGTTCTGCTGGTGTCTATTTCAAGATGCACAGAACAAAAAGTCTCAGGCTAAAGCTGACACTGGAGACCTGCTTCAAAATGGCAGTCCTTTGTCAGGGCTTTTCTGCATAGAGGTGGCTCTCTTTCTTTTACCAGCTGCTGATTCTTTGGCACTGAACTGGTAGGAGAAGCATCAGATGTTTTCTTGGAGCCCCTCTCTTTGCTTTTCCCCTTCCCTTTCTCTCCCCCCCCCCCAGTTCCCTTGCTACCCTATGCTCTTCTGGCTCCCCACTCCCCAAATTGAACATGTACAGATTTTACGGTTCACTGGAGAATAAGTGGCTGTCATTTCACAGACGGGCCAGGATGTAATTAGCCACAATGCATCGAAGTAATGGAACAGATGTCTCTTTGTAAACTGAGTTTGCTGTTGCACACTCTGTGTGTGTGACCTGCCGACTGCTTGAAGCTATTCCTCCCAGCCCCCTCTCTTTGCCTCTCCCTTCTCTCTGTTTCGCAGCCAAGGGCTTAACTCTCACATGAAGTGGCTGCTGTTATGTTTCCCCCTCTTTTCTCTGTCCCCTCTCCGCTGCAAGGCTACTGATGATAGGAGAGTGCTAGCCAGCATTTACCCGGCGGAGTCATTCAAAGCATGAAAAAGACGACACCTACCCTTTATAAGATAATTTGCAGTTTCAAGTAGCACTTGGTGCTCGCTTAATATGAGAGTAAAATCATAAATGATTGTTACGATGTCTGGACAAATATTTTGAAACTGAAAAATAAAACAGCTATATTCCTGTTCTGCTGCCAAATTAGTATTTACGCTTGAACTGGAACTTTGTCGAACAACATGCAGACAAATAGGTATGATCCAGGAGAAGCCTATTTGTGGGATGGTTCATATATGTCGAGTCCGATCCTTATAGTTTTGAGAGCATTGTAGCTTAGAACAATTGGAAATCAGAGAAACTAGAGGGAGTGTTAATAGTTAAAATACAAAACTTGCTCCCACAGCAAGGCAGTGATGGCCACCAACCTAGATGGCTTTCAAAGAGGGTTAGGCAAATTCATGGAGGAGAGAGCTATTGATGGCTACTAGCCGTGATGGCTAGTCTTCCTCTATGGTCAGAGACAGCAGTGCTTTTTAATGCCAGTTGCTGGAAACCACAGGAAGGGAGAATGCCACCAGAATCTGGCTGGCCACTATGAGAACAGGATGCTGGACTTGATGGTCCATTGGCCTGATCCAGCAGGATTTTATTATATTCTTATGTATAAGTCTCTACAAATATTGCCTCTTTCTAGTGATTTGACATATGTGGTGGGATTCTCCTGGCCAGAGCAGTCTTTCTTCCTCTCTGTTTGGTTCTTTAGTTCTTCCTCCTCTTCCCAGGCTCACACAGAGGTTGTCATGTAGGAAAACTCCATGTTTGCATCCAACCTATCCCTAGATTCCAAGTCCTTAATTCCTGAAATATCTGTGTATAAGACATAAGAGGGACTTCTCAACGTCACCAAACTACAGGGAGCAAAACTGTGACAGCTCTGAAGATTTTCACCGGGAAAATGTCTTTTATCAATACAGAGCAGACTTGTGGCTGAGGGCCCAGCTCTCTCCAGAAACTAGAGTGTGAAGATTGCTTCATTATCCAAACTCAAATGCCACCTGTTGTACCAATATATCCATAGGCCTTTCTGTGAATATATGGTTAAGTTTCAGGTGGGGATAGCAGTGTCTCTTAATTGTCCTAAGATTAATAGAAGTCATTCTTTGGCATTTTGCAAGAGGAACATTTTTGTTACCATTTACGATGCATTGTTCAGGATCTCACAGATCAAAATATGAACATGCCTGTAGCAGTGCTGTTCTTGTGCCTAGTGTCATTGCTCGAGGTCACATGCACACTGTGCATTGCTGGGGACTCTACTCTGCCTCCTATAACCATTTACTCTGCGTTGGCCTGGCCTGAACTGTTTTAAAGACGAAGGTTTGGGTTGCTTTTTTAAATTCTAAATATGCTAGAAACACACAATGGTCTTTAATCACTGGTGTGAGGAATGGCTGGCTGTGCACTACATTGCACTTTAATGTCAATGCATTACTTGGGGTCCCTCAGAAAGATATTAGAAGAGCAAGTGTAGTACAGTCATACCTTGGAAGTTGACTGGAATCCATTCCGGAAGTCCGTTCAGCTTTAAAAACGTTCGGAAACCAAAGCGTATCTTCTGATTGGCTGCAAGAAGCTCCTGCAACCAATTGGAAGCCGCAGAAGCTCCATTGGACCTTCCGCTTCCAAAAATAGTTTGTAAACTGGAACAGTCACTTCTGGGTTTGCAGCGTTCAGGAGTCAAAACGTTCGAGAACTAAGCTGTTCAAAAACCAAGGTACGACTGTAATGGCAGATAAACGTCCCACTTGCCCTGTTATGTGTTTGCGCAAAATGATGATAAGGTCCAAGGGGCATGGCTATCCCCTGAATCCTCTGGAGAGATTTATTAGGAGACAGGTTCATACAAATACAGTTTTCTGAAGGAGGAGTGAAGTTCAGATACTGGGGTAAGTCCTGGGCAGAATGCTGGGCATGGGTACAACCCAGAGATTCTTCACAACTTTGTGCTTGAAACCTGTCACATTTTACAGTTTATTGGTAGATTGTTGTGATGGCACCCAATCTTTGTATCAATAAATAATTTTTATCTTAGAGTTAGGTATTTCCCCCCTCCCTTTCTGCCCAGTGAACGTTGTATTAAAAATCAAATACTCAATACACTTCCACTAACATGAATTGGATGAGTTAAAGGTATCCTATTTCTCCCTTTTCTTTCTCTGAGATCAAACATCTGGCTTTATCTCATGTGCAACAAATCACATTCTGGGCACTTTGTTACTGGAGGGACTTACCTAGGGATTCCTTTGAGGGGAAAACTAGAGGGAACAGGACAATCACATGCTTCTTTTCAGAAGTCCGTCATCTAAAGAGGTGGTGGAGATCTTCATTTAATAGCAAAAGAAATACGTGGGAGAAGCCACTGGATCTTCTTCCTTCCCCTCCCTCAGTCCATTGCTCCTAGCACATTTCTCTATTTCTGCCTCACATGGACTGGTATTGAGCCCAGTCCCATTTTACATGTAGATGGGGCAGATACATGAATGATGCTCCTGTCATATCTTGTTTGACTTCTACTCTGTCACTGCTTTCTATACTTCTGCAATATAGAAAGTAGAAGAGCACAAGTGTGTGTGTGTGTGTGTGTGTGTGTGTGTGTGTTTATATACGATTACTGATGTTTTACATGTGAGTGTCATTCTTGAATAAAGAAAGCAGAAGCAATCCCTTTAACTATTAATAATTGCATTTTCAGTAACCTGTCATTACAGTGAACTTTGTGTTTGTTTTGTACAGAGAAAACATTTTGTAGTTTTGAGAGGGGCAAGGAAATCAAGTCCTCCATTCATCTCTTTCCTAAGGTGAAATCAAACATATTTCTGTGTCTGCTAGTCTTGAAACAGCTTTTTAGGCCATTTCTGGGCACAATTCAGAGTCCTTGTCTTAACTTTTAGAGCTGGTACATAACTCAAAACTCATGCATATCAAAGATTGTTTGTTCTCATATGAACCTGTTTAGACTCTGAGATGATCTTCAGAGGCCCCGCTTCAAGTCACTGCAAGTAAAGCAAGGGGTGACCTTAGATAGGCCTCTTTTGATTACACTCTCTATTTGGAAGGCCCTCCCGAGAGAAGCTCGCCTGGTGCCAACTTTGTAATCTTTTTGGTACCAGGTGCCAAAGCCTTTTAGAAGTTCAGATATATCCCTTTTACTGGAGGCTGTACACACACCATACATAATGGGATTGTAGTTTGCCCCACACAGAGCTACAGTTCCCAGCACCATTAACAAGCTATGATTTCCAGGATTCTTGCAGGAGGAGGGGTGTTTTAAATGTATAAGTGTGTACACAGCCCTAGTGTCATAGGTTTTAAGTGGTTTTAACAGCTGCCACTGTTGTGAATGTCAAGCCTGGTTGAAGAGCAGGGCATGTATGGAAAAAGGTGAACAAAAAAATAAAACTAATTGAAACAAACCAGAAACAAAAAGGGAACCCAAATGAAAGAATGAAAAGAAATGGGATGAAACTGTCCTACGTCCCTGTGTGTGTCTTGAAATGTTGGTGAAGGCCAAAACATATTTTGAAATTCTGCCAGATCATCCTATGTATATTAAAAAGGTTCAAGGTGCTTCACTACACATTTACTCGTACAATTTTCACATGTCATGTCAAGAGAAGGCTTAGCCTTACAACCTTTCCATGCTGGAAGCTTCATCGCCACCCTGGTCCATATAGGAAATTCAAATACTGATTTTTAGAATCACTTGTGAGGGTCCAATATGAGAATCACCTATTGTTTGCTTCATTTCCCCTTGTGGAATGGTCTGGAGCTGTTCAAAATGTATCTAGGGGCCTGTGCATTTTGCGGTGTGCACATTCCTACACTCCATTGTTTTTGTCTGCTTCCTATTATTTTGGGTTCCAGTTTATTTCTCTCTAAAGAAAATAGAAACCACCAAACCAGGGGAGGGGGGGGAAGGTGGTGAGTATACGTTTTGAACATGGCATGGCAGCCCCATCTTGCATCCTTTATAAATTTGCTATCCATCTGATTCACTAGAAAGTTTCATTGTATGGGAGGGTCATTATGGAGCCCGTGAAGTCTACAAGCAGCGTTTCATCAGGAAAAGCCTTGCTGGGTTCACTCTAAGGGCATATTCAGGGTGATATTTTACTTCTGGAGTTTTGTTGCCTCGGTTCTTTTTTTTTGTTTGTAATCACTTCCCTATGGAAGTGGGAAATATTCTTATTTCCTTTTTTATTATATTCTGTTTTTCTTTTTAAATATTTTTCTTTTATTTCTTTTTGTTAAATTTGCAAATTAAAAATTAAAAAAAAAAACACCTAAAGTGGAGTGACTGTATGTGGACACTTCTAGTACCTAAATGGAGCTAGACCAGGTGGAGATCTGGCTGCTGCTGTGTTCTGCCAGAGTTCCTTGACAGGAGAGGGTAGCAGATCTGTAGATCCTTGAACCCAGCATCATTATTTATTTCTTGCATTTGTATTCCTTTCTCCAAGGAGCTAAATGCAGTGTTCAGCTACGGTATCTAGTAATGTTTTCCATTCCTGTTTGTGTTCTGGTCCAGTCATTCTCAAGATGGTATACACTGGGTTTTTTTAGCAATGGGGTACAGGCAGGTGATAGTTCCAAATCCATATATTTTTCCTCCATATCTCTTAAGCATCCTTTAAGCAGTGAGAAAACTGTCCATTAGAAAAGGTGCCCCCCCCCATTTTATAACTATAACATGGAACTTTGCAAAAACTATGGCTAACAGGACAATTACTTTGGCCAAAAGAAAAGAAAAATGTGAAGAAGGGAAAAGAGGAAAGTGGGAGAAAAGAAGTGACAAGGATTATAAATAGATTAGAGTTATGTACAGTGGTACCTCGGGTTAAGTACTTAATTCGTTCCGGAGGTCTGTACTTAACCTGAAACTGTTCTTAACCTGAAGCACCACTTTAGCTAATGGGGCCTCCTGCTGCCGCCGCTCCGCCGGAGCACGATTTCTGTTCTTATCCTGAAGCAAAGTTCTTAACCTGAAGCACTATTTCTGGGTTAGCGGAGTCTGTAACCTGAAGCGTATGTAACCCGAGGTACCACTGTACAACAGTTATTAATTAGGTACCAATTGTTGTGTGTACGACAGAATGTAACCCAGTGCTCAGGCACTCTCTTAAGTTTAAGTGGTTGCTAAGAAGATTGAATTCAAAACAATTCACTTCTCAGCCCAGTTCTCCCCTTTACCCATAAAGTTTGCACAGGTGCCAGTTTCTACTGCAATGCTGTCCAAATGGGGCTAAGCCTTAAATGTCAACTGGCTCAATACGTTCAGGGGCTGGTCACACAGATCATATCACTCTAGTTTTGAAAGGTCTTCACTAGTTACAAATGATTTTCAGGCCCACCTTAAGGTGCTTATTTTAAAGCAGAGATGGGGAACCTTTTTCTACTTGAGGGCCACGTTGCCTTATAGGCAAGCTTTCAGGGGCCACATGCCAGTCGTGGATAGGGACCAGAGGCAAAAGTGGGCAGAGCAATGTATTTGACTCCAAGCTTTGTACAATAGATTACATACCCGCCATACAAAAGTTAGAGGCAACATATACACCGCAAACAGCTCGCCATCCTGTAACCAGGCAAGCAAGAGGCACATCACAGTTCAAGGACACATTCCAGCCAGGCAAAAATGCAAGGAGGTGGGCATGGAGAAGTGTTGGTGGAGGGGAAGTTTCAAGGGCCAACGAGAGAGGCCTGAAGAGCCACATCTGAACCTACCCCTGCTTTAAAACATTAACAGTTTTTATATATATATATTATATTTTTATTAGTTTTCAAATACAAAAACAAATTTATACATTCCATACATCTTAATTACATCTTACTTCTCTTTTTTTGACTTCCCTCAATTTGTCTGCCATTCCTTCCTATTGTTACTTTTTACACATTTCTGCCCTTTTAACCCTTTCCCCTCACAGAGCTTCCTTAAAGCTTACAAACGTAATTTTATTATCACTCAGTTTTTGCATATATTGGATAAACTTTTCCCAATCTTCTGTAAATCTTTGATCTCGTCGATTCCGGATCCTTCCTGTCATTCTGTCCAGTTCTGCATAATCCATCATTTTAGTTCTCCATTCTTCTATCGTAGGTAATTCCTCCTGTTTCCATTTCTGGGCCATCAATATTCTTGCTGCTGTCACTGCATATAAAAATAACTTCTTTTCTTTCTTATTTATCTCATTACCTGTAATGCCTAGTAAAAATGCTTCTGGTTTCTTAACAAATGTATATTTCAACATTTTCTTCAATTCATTATAAATCATTTCCCCAAATCATTTTACCTTCTTACATTCCCACCACATATGAAAAAAGGTACCTTCTTTTTCTTTACATTTCCAACATTTGTTACTTATCTTATACATTTTTGCTAACTTCACAGGTGTTACATACCATCGGTACATCATTTTCATAACATTTTCTTTTATAACTGTGCATGCAGTGAATCTTAAACCATCTTTCCAAAGTCTTTCCCAATCCTAAAACATTAACAGTTTGGGTCATGCATATGCAAAGCCAGAATGTGTCCTGTCCCACAGAGTGAGACCTTGTACATTAGCAGAGAGCAGGGTCTTTTTTGTGATAGCACCTCTGCTGTGGAGCCTCCTCCCTCAGGAGGGAGGAACTTCCTCAGGAGGCAGCCCCACCCACTAGCCTTGATCTTTGAGCAGTTTTAGGAGGTTTGCGAAAACTTATTCTGAGTAACAAAGGGTCTTAGTTAGTACAAGTTCATATTATGTACTATTTTACTGTTCTTTGTTTAAAGTTACAAATTTTTATACGAGATGGTAGCACACTTGGGTCCAATCTGTATAGAGAGAGGCAGAATATAAACATGACAAGTCAGTTCCTTGGGACAATTTCAGATTAACGCGCAGCTGAGATTTGAAAGTAATTTATGTGGTTGTTTTCTGTTGTCTCCTTAAAAACAAACATATTTTAATGCTCTTCATTTTTAACACCTCAGTTAAATGTTATTATGCAGGCTGCCTGCAATATTGCATTCCCTGCTTTTTCGAAGGAACAACTGTCTTGCCAAAATCCTAGAATTCGCAAACAGGTGCTAATGAAACAATTCACCTCTGTTTGATACAAGTTGCCTTCTTTTGTCAGAGCAGCCAAGAAAACATTGTTGCGAAGAAAACCCCAGGATTGGTCCTTGTGTTAGGAAACACAAGGGAATTTGTATTTTAGTAAGTGTTCTCTGGCACATTAATTCAGCAGTGGTTTGTTGTTCCCTTAACAGTTACATGACATTGTGGAAGACAGTAAAATGGACAATTTTTATGATGGACCAAGTATATCTAGACAACTTATTTCAAGAAAAGAAGTTTCTGTCCATTGTGTTCTGGAAATATGCAGCATGGGCCACTTCACATGTTTCAGAAACGACAGACCTTTGCTCTGCCACCAGGTCTGCAAATTGTGTCTTTTCTGCAATTATTTGAAGGGGATAGACAAGTATGCAAGAAAATGAGAAACAGTCACCCAGGAGCCACAATTGGCCACTATTCTTGGGATCGTGTTTCCTAGTGTGCTTTCACCTCTCTCCTTCAAACATTGCATCAACCCTTTGTTGGACGGCCCTAATAGCAACTCTTTCCTCCCCAAAATTCTACAGACTTCTGTGCACTAATTTACAGAAAGAAAAGTAGCAAGATTTTTAATTCCCCCAGCAGGACAAATAGCTAAAGATGCTCATTCTTGGAGCCTCTTCAGATATTATTTTCCTGAGGCTAGGCAGACCCCATGTTCAAATAATTGCATGTTTGATTCTTCATGTCTCTCAGCAGCAATAGGAAGGGGGAAGGAATGTGTGAGCTCACATCTCATTGGGAACATTACACCAAGTCAGACAACGGGTTCACCTAGCTCTGTACTGGCTGTGACTGTCCATGGTCTCAGGCCAGCAGTCTTTCCCCAGCACTACCTGGAGATTTCTGCTGCAAAGCAGGTGTTCAACCACTGACCTACAGCCCTTCCCTATATTTTCCTGAATGATGTCCTGGGAGTGGGAGAAAGTAACATTCAGCCTTCAATGAAAAGGACAGCTTAGAATAAAAGAACTTTCAGAAACAGTTTCTTAGCATTCCTGAGCAACACCAGGTACAATGTTGATAGTTTTGAATAATTCTCAGGAAGAGGAAACTTATGCAGGTGATTTACTGTGACATGACTAGCTAAATCTGCCAAAATGCTCCCTTCAGCACTACTGTTAGAAGAAGCAGAGTGGTGCAGTGGTGTACATTTTGGGATTGGATGCAGAAAACCAAGGTATAGATCTCTGCTCTGCTATGAAAAGCATTGGCTGCTCTTGGGCAAATCACTCTCTCCAAATCAAGCATACGTCATAACATAGGTGCCAACTCCCTGGGGCCCTGGGTACCCAAGCACCCACAAAATTCACAATGAAGGGGCCGGGCACCTACACATTTCAGCACACATGGCACACATGGCACCTACGGCCCCGGGCCCCGGGCACCCACAGTCGTGAGGCCAAGTTGGCACTCCAACATCATAAGGTTGCTGCAAGGTCAAAATGGTGCTCTAAGTTTTTTGGAGGAAAGCCTAGTTATAGGGATATCAAATAAGCATTACAAAAGTTCTGATTTCTATCGCAACTGGACATAGAAAGTCAATCACAAGGGATCACTATGTCCCTCCTGTGTTAGATAATAGGCGAGGTGTGCACATTTTGTATGTCACTTTGTGCTGGTGTTATGTAAGTTGTATGCGCAGAATGAGGTCTGCTCATGCAATGGGACTTTCTCTCCTTCTGTTCCCCCCTAAATCTGCTCTGGAGGATTGGGGGTGGTGGATTCAGAACAGGCTTAAGGAGTATGTGGGTGAAGAAGGGAGGAAGATGCATTGCGTGAATGGACTTCGTTCACCTTTAGTGCTGAATTCCACCCTAAATCAGCCAAGAAAACTAAAAAAGTAGAAGTAGATGTATTATCAGATATTTTTCTGTCCCAAGCTAACTCCCAATCACAAATGGCTTGCTGGGTGAGGCAGAATTGCCATGAGAACTTCCTAGCGGGCAGATTGTTGTTAATTACTAGGAAGGAGAGGTGGCAGGGAGGCTGGCACAGTGGAAACACACCAGCAGAGCCAATCTGGTGTTTCTGCCATTGCATTTGCACCACACCCACCGCATCCCACCACCTCCCTCTTTCCAACTCAGTAAGCAGTGACTTGCCTGCTTGGAAGCTAGCATAGCATCTGCACCCCACTTGTCTGAAACAAAGCCATGAGCATTGTCTGAAGGAGAGCACTTTATTACTGAAGAACCACATAGGAGATCCCCCCCACAAGTTAACAGTCCCTGGGGTTAAAAAGAAGCACATCAAATTCAGTTGGTTTATTTGGGATTTTTTTTTGTCCCATGTGTTTTTTGTTCATAGAAAGAAAACTGTAAGTTGCTGAATTTTTGAGACATTATTTAATACAGTTTCTGCAACAATAAATGAGGACAAAATTGCAGGCCAACCTCTGAGCAAATTATGCAGTGGGGTGGATTTCAACCCCATTTTTTCCATATGACTCCTGCACTGAATCTGTACCAGGAGTGGCAGATACGAACTAAGGATACACTTTGTCAGATTTAACATTTTAATTTCACCTAGGAACAGGACTCCTAGTGCAAATGAGAATAGATTTATTTTATTTTTTTGGGAGGAGAGTAATGGCCCATGAGAAACAATCATTCTAGAACGTGAATTTCTCTTTCTCCATTCACATGACTGGTTATCTATTGCCTCTCTTTGCCACACTCTGCTTGAGCAGCTCCACCGCATTTGGAGATTGAGGAGTATGACTTTTCCTCCAGTCTCTCCTTGGCTTGAAGTAATTGTCTATATTTAGGTCAGTGATGTGATAAGAGATGTTTATGTGTTTCTTCTGAAAAGTCGAAATTGCCTCTCCAGATATCAGTGAATGGAAAATCCCTAATGGGGCTTCGTTGCCATTTCTATATTTTGTCAAAGCAGTCTGTACAAGAGGCACCCATCCCTTTCAGCACAGATTGCACTCACTCCCACCAAAGACCTTTGAGAATCTCTCTGCATGTGTGGGTATGGGGGGGGCATGTGGTTGGGTTCCAAGCATGCTCCATTGACCTGAAAGGAGCATTGAAAGAGGAAGGTCAAAGCTACCTGAAGTTGAGAGTTGATAGTCTGTGCTCTGTTGGAAATGTGGCACTGGTAAATCCTTGGCCGCAAAGGAGCCAGGCATTTTTAATATGCAAATAATCTGTCAGAGAACGTAAACAGACATCTCCTTCTGCAGGGAATAACTAGGCTTCCTCTTATTACCCTTCCCCCACCTCATTTGAGAGAGGAAGTTGTGCTTTCTTTATATTATAACAAAGAGAAGGAGGAGGCAGAGGCAGGAAAGGGGATTGTGTCGAATCACTGTTAAGCTGCTCTCTTCTACTCCAAGACCTTTCACTCTAGATGTGCTTCATTAATTTGATGAGCAGACACAAAAGGGGAGGGCTGAGATGCTTTGCATGAGGGGATAAGCCTAGGGGCCTGCCGGAAGGTTTAAGAAAGTGAACTGCTAATGATGCTGAAGTACCTGTTGGGGATAGAGGCTTCTCTGGGATGCCTTCTTGGCCACCTTTCACTAATTGGGGTGTTCTTGATTAGATGACCCCTACAGGGCTGACTGAGGACTGGAATGGGGGTGTCTCACTTCATTCATACATCCTTCAGTATTCTCATACCCTCCAGTTATTCTGCTTGTTTTACAGTAGCCCCATTCATGTCATGGTAAACCATAGTTAATGGTTTCCTCCATTACTATGCCTTTCTGTTTTGCACCTCCCAGCTAGCATGCGGAAGGAACAAGCCATAATCCCTGAATTAGCATGACATCCAAACCAGGGGTCATTATTTGTTCTACTCCCAACAAACCATGATCCTGTAGCCATGGTCTGTTGCCTAGCAGAGAGCAGATAAACAGCCCAGAAAGGTGATGTGTGAACTGGCTCGTTAAGAAGGCAAGGAATTCATAATGTGACATGGTAGTAAGCCAGCTCTATTCTCATACATAACTCACCAAGAAAATTTCTGTGATATTAAATATGAAGTCTAAATTTATATCTCATTGTACCTGAAGACACACGAATTAGCACATTCATATGTTCACCCCAAATCTCCTTTCCAATGTGCTGTCATTTTCAGACTTTACATGGAATACAATGGCATACGCCCTTAGCAAAGTTGTCAGATTGGTTGTGGCTTCCAGCATGTTTACATAATTTGTGGTTACATCAAAAGAGAGAAGTGAATGTCATACTTGGGACTGAAATGGCACACACTACAAAGACGATAGCCAATACTTTGTCATGAATGAGGTTTGGGCATGCAAGCTTCCTGCTCCTCTCTTGCCCTCATGCACCGCAATTCCAACTTCCTTTTCTCATCTGAGCAGGCCATAATCTGCCCTGATATCCAAAGTAGGAAAATATAGCATGTCTCCAAATTTTAAATTGGAAACCATGGTTCAGTTCTGGACCGGAAGCAAAGGTTTATGGAAACCATGATCCGAGGGAGCAAATTAGCCCATGGAGCATGGAGAGAGCTCTGAAGCTCATTTATAATCATAATCCATTATGTCTGAACCTGGATTTGTAGAGTATAATGTCCCAAAGAGGTACTAGTGGCAAGTAGGCCCTGTTATTCAGGATCCATAAGCAAGCTGAGCATACCATGAGAAACTATACTGTACTTGACGTTTAGGTAAAACACATATATCTGTGTAGGGATGTCCTGCAACTTTCATTTGCTATGATAGGTTATTTCTCTCTCACTCCTTGCCCTAGATTGTGGCATCATAAACTGTGGGGTTTTTTTGCTAAGCAGAGTGGACAGCTCTTTACTCTTGAACATGATGGACCCAATATCTTAATTAATGTTGAGTGGGCTTGCACTCGAAACCATTTGTCCTAAAGTCACACAGAATGAGCAGGGAAATCACGCCTTCTTACAGAGAGTTGGGTCCAAAGGCATTTTACCTGGCTTGTTGCTAAGATACTTACATACTATGAATCAGTTTTGTATTCACTGTTTGGCTTGGGTTTTTAGGAGATAGGTCATTGTTGCTGCAAACTTGCTGCTGTACAGATCTTTGTACTGTTGTACACTGGCAAATTGCTAGTCCTCCCTGCTCTAAGGAAACAGGCTCTTTAATGAGTGCCTGGATCTATGTTCCCACCACAGGTAAGAGGATGTGCCACACTATACTGCTTTAAATGTATTGTGGCTGGGAATCATAGCAAATGCTGCAAAATAACTTAAATTACCTCACTATACCATATATGGCATGATCCTCATGCAGTGGGTCAAAGGATATGGACCTCTTCCCAAATATTCTTCCTGACAGGTGGCACAGCATCTTCCCACCCTTGCAGTGTGAATGAGTCTCACATCATCATAAATAGAAAAAGATAGCATTAAAAGGGGGAAGGGAAACAATTTGGTAGGTTATTTATTTGAACAGCCTGCTCTGATACTTACAAACTAAACATAGGTTTAATGAATGCAGTCCCAATTGGCATAGTAAATGTTTTGTTGAATAGCTACCAGAAAGACTGTGAACCTTGGATACAGAACCGTGTATGTGCAAACAGTGAGTCTGAGGACTTTCAAAGTTCATTTGCTCTCATCCTTTGCCAAGTCTTTTTCCTTTCCTAACAACTTCAAATCTAAGGTAATGATTACTGTGTCCCAAGGGTTGTACAGAATTTCACCCACTAAAGGAGTGCTATCTTGGTACGCCTGCAAGCAAAGTTAAAATCAAGAGGGGGAAAACTGTGGCCCTGCAGATGTTGTCAGTATCCAGGCCCCATCAATTCTAACCTGATAGCCAACGGTCCAGGGATGCTGGGAGTTGTAGTTCAACAACACCCGGAGGGCCACAAGTTCCCCATCCCTGGTTTAAATGGCAACGCGTGACCTTTATAATTCCTGGCTAAACATCCTTTTAGGTTGCTTCTCTGGGTTAAACCACAGAGCCTAGGACTTGCCAATCAGAAGGTCGGCGGTTCGAATCCCCACGATGGGGTGAGCTCCCATTGCTCGGTCCCTGCTCATGCCAACCTAGCAGTTCGAAAACACGTCAAAGTGCAAGTAGATAAATAGGTACCACTCCAGCAGGAAGGTAAATGGCGTTTCCGTGTGCTGCTCTGGTTCGCCAGAAGCAGCTTAGTCATGCTGGCCACATGACCTGGAAGCCGTACGCCGGCTCCCTCAGCCAATAAAGCGAGATGAGCGCTGCAACCCCAGAGTCAGCCACGACTGAACCTAATGGTCAGGGGTCCCTTTACCTTTAAGCATTCATACATCTCATAAATTGTTCTTCTTGCTTTATATTTATATGAAACACTTAAACTGCATTGCTGCTAATTCTGGTGTCAGGCATTGTCCTGCGCAGGGGCCCCTTACTGATCCCCAGAGCCCTCTAGCCCTACTGTTATGTTGCTGCTGTCTCCAAACAAGTGAGCAGTGGTGACAAGAACAAGGAGGAAGAGAAGCAGTCTTTTCTTGCTTTCCTCCTCTGGGGCAGTGCTTCATATAAAAAACCAACCAGAACACAATCTTAACATGGTTGAAAACCTTCTCTAGAGAGGAGAGGAGGTGTTTCCTGTGACTACACTGGTTGCATGCAAACAATACTGTGCACAGCCCACTTCTGCTGCAAACTTGCAGAACTGTTTTCCTCCAAGCTCAGCCCTGGAAAGAAAAAATGTGCTTTTGAACCAGATGTGGTGAGTGCAGCTTCACAACTCAAATTATGTACATTTGTACTCACTAGTATACACTCACAACCAGAGCCTTGCTTCACAGGAAGTTGCCTTTAAGCGGGTCACTATTGGTCCATCTCAGTATTAGCTGGCAGCTTTCCAAAATCTTTCGACGGAAAGTGGTACTTCCCCTCAGAAAATGCCAAGGATTGATCCTGTGACCTTCTTTCACATCAAGGGTGGGCTCTGCCATTAAGCTACAGCCCCTCCTCTATGTAATGTCTCCAACTGTCCCCAGGAAATGATTAATAGGTCCAGCCACACCTATTCAGAAATTATTCCTGTGCTGAAATATATGCTGCTGCAATTGTAGAAGTCTCTGTGCTGCTAGTATATTTATAGGGGGCTTGAAACATACATTATTCCAGTCAGTGTTTCTCCATCTGGCAGACATTGTGCAATGGTTTTGATGGAATGAGCAGACTCCATAGTCTGCTTGTAAGATGATTTTCTCCCAAATTCTATACCACTCGCGTTTGTTGTTGTTTATGAGTCATTGTGTCCAATAACTTATTTACTCTTCTGCTGGTCTAAACCCTGAGCATCCTTTGGTTTCTGCTGTTTGTTTTTGTGGGCTGGCTGGAGGGCTTTGAGACTCAAGATGCGGTACCCTACAAAATAGGTTTTTATTTATGTTAAATCTTGTTACAAAGCTGCTACCATATATCAAGAGAACCAATCTTGTGGACTGCAGTGCAGCCTCAATCTGTTATTCTGGTTGCAGATTATGCTGCCTTCCTCATGGTTTTCTTTACTCTCTGGTGAATTTGGAGACCTGGCAAATTTTGCTGTGGGTAAGACTTACCTGAGCCTCCGTTTTTCATGCTTAGTTATGTGCCAGCAAAATGTATTCTTTGGAATATTTGCCTGGATGTTTAAACTGCACTTCCTCGCTTGCTACTTTTTGCCTTTTTAAGAATATAAAAATCCATGGGCCTTTGCACTGTATATAATTCCAAATACAGATTTGTAGTTCATACCCCAATTTCTTGCAAACTGTTCTTTGTGCTTGGACTTTCTCCTTCAGGCCTTAGAGGTGCATTACACTGAAGCCAGCTGTGCACTCAAAACCTCCATTGATTTCATTAATTGTCCTTTTCACCTCTTTAACAGGTTATGATTAGATTCCCTTGAATTCCATTTGGTGTGTTAAGCATTATCGGTGATTTATCAATGGTTCTCAAAATGTTTGTTCTTAAAGAAAGGCAGTAGGTCTTTCAGTGCCATCCTTACTCTTTGCTCTCCCCACCCCCTTTGTTTTCCCTTGTTTGAAAACATGGGCTCTGGGATCACATCAGATCTCTGACTTTTTCTCATCTGACTGTAGCCTACTGACTTGGGAGTTTACTGCTGGCTTCCCCCTCTGTCTCTAGATTTAATGGGGTTGGCAACTGGGTATATGTTTCAGTCTCTTGTTTTCAGTGCCCCCTTGTCATTGCTGATGACTCATCAAGCTGGTGCGTCTGAGTTTAATTGAAGCAGTAACAATGCAATCAACATGTCTCTCTATTTTTATCTAGATCTCCTCCTCCTCCCCCAACTGATTTTCCTGCTGTATGACTCACACTTTCTGGGCCTTACATCTTGGCTCCTTTTTAAGGATTAGAAAGGGGGGAAGGGGATCACAAATGTAACACAGCCCCCTCCCAAAGGATGAGAGTTGTTCTAACCATTCATTTAATAACAATCTGTTTCTAACATTTTGCTCATTGCTGTTACCTGTTTTCCTAAAATCTGGGTTAGGGTCCTGTTTTATTTGGCTGTTGAACCAAGGACTTAGTAGGTGGCTGCCACTGTCAACTTCAATTCCTCACCAATAAAACAAGAATACTTCGAACCTTTTCATAAGAACAATGAATAGGAAAAGTATGATTCATAAATGATTACTAATATTTCCAATATTGAAAATATTGCAAATGCCTGACCTGTTGGGTTTTCTTTCCCCAGCTATTGCCTTAAAACAGTGCTAGCTGCTAAATATGGATATCAGCATTAAGGAATTTATACTTTCCAAGCCTTGAAGACCAACAGCAAGAAGTTATGACTGTATAGAGCATTTTGTTGTCATACATGCTGTTGATTGTGGAACGAATTAACCTTCCTGTTAAGGTTTAGTACCTGTGGTCCTGGGAGGTTCGTGATTTGATTACCCTGATCTTTTGGCATTATGAGAGAGAGATCATAATTCTGCTTTGATGGCAGTCAGTGTGATCTATTGAATTAGTTGTGAATATGAACCTTTCTTAGCTATACTGTATAGACCTTCGACAAGGCATTATCCCATAGCTACCATTCCCTATCTGTAACCTTTTTTTGTGGGGGCGGCTGGAGATCATCACCTACTCACATAGCTTATTGCAATAATACATAATACAGTTTCTATTTTAAGTGATTATGAAGTGGTTCTGAATTCTGGATGAATTCAGAATTCATAGAATAATTTGGGCAGTACTCTACAACAAGGAACCACCATTCTAATTGGCTCCTTGAAATGCAATTGTGTTTGTACATAACGTATTTTCTAAGCAGGCCTGATCCGTGTCTAGATGAAAGACAGCCTGGGAACCATTATGGCTATGCTGTGCCTGCACTGTTGGAAGCAGTATATGGGGGACATGTTGTACCATAAAAGGTTTTTTTTTAAAAAAAAAGTTGAGTGGTGGGGAAGAGTGAGAAGTAAGCACCACCACTGCTTCTACACCGTTCTGATGGTCCTCTCCATCTAACACACAAAGAGGTATTAACTTTAGCTAAACCTAACTGTCTACTAGATAAGGAACTTCTTCCCTTCCAAAGCATTGCTGCCCTTCTAAAATAGATAACCTCTGAGTTTTTAGCAGGGATGTACAAACCTGTCAATTGAGGTTTCTCTCAGTTACTCATCTTAAGTTCAGTTTGCCCCATTTGCTACATCAATCTGGGGGTCTTTTTCTGAAAGAAATTTGCATTGAAATGCATATGAATTTCTCCCAATATATACATTTTTTGTACAGAATGCCTAATATATGCATTTGTTCAAGGATTGTCATTACAGTGATACCTCGGGTTACATATGCTTCAGGTTACATATGCTTCAGGTTACAGACTCCACTAACCCAGAAATATTACCTCGGGTTAAGAACTTTGCTTCAGGATGAGAACAGAAATCGCGCGGCAGTGGCAGCGGGAGGCCCCATTAGCTAAAGTGGTGCTTCAGGTGAAGAACAGTTTCAGGTTAAGAACGGACCTCCGGAACGAATTAAGTACTTAACCTGAGGTACCTTTGTATATTGTAGCTTTGTATATTGTTTTTACTAATATGTGCTTATTTTTTTTAAGCACACTTCTTGGTTGGAAAACTTTGGAGAAGTTTGTGTATTGAAGGGTAATTTGTGTTTCATTTGCCCTATCGGTTGAGGAAGTGCAAATTAAGTAGGTTCATATGAAAATGCAAAGTGAATGACACCCCCTTACACACACACACCTAGTTCTGAGTAAAAAGACAAATCCTTTAAAAATGGGTACTTGCTTACGCCACTGCTGCATAATTAAAGACCACTAATGGTGGGTGAATAGCAGTGGCATTATATTTTTCTTCAGTAGTGATTTATAAATTTCTAGTAGGATCAATCTGGGAAATTCTGTTGTTGTTTTTTATAAGACATCCATTAAGATTTTCCATAATATCACAATAAAAGAAAAAAGAAAAAACAGAATAACAAAAATACAGAATAACAAAACTTTTAAAAAAAGAAAAACACAGATACATTTTCAACTACCTATTCTCTTCCAACCTGCCTCCCGGACCTCCTCATACCTCCCCCTTTTGTATTCCACCCCAAATTGTTAGTTCAGCAAATCCCCACCACCATATCATTACCCATTTATAATCCTTTCCTTCCCATCTCTTAAAGCACTACAGCTGGAAACCACCCAATTTCAATCCAACATCATTCTAACACTCACCAATTCCACAACATTTCTGCAGATAATCTTCAAATTTCCTCCAATCCTCCTCCACCGACCCTTCTCCCTGGTCTCTGACCCTGCCAGTCACCTCTGCCAATCCCACACAGTCCATCACCTTCATCTGCCATTCTTCCAAAGTGGGTAGTTCTTGTGTCTTCCAATACTTTGCAATAAGTATTCTTGCTGCTGTTGTAGCATACATAAAAAACGTTCTGTCCTTCTTTGGCACCAATTGGCCGACAATGCCCAGAAGGAAGGCCTCTGGTTTCTTCAGAAAAGTATATTTAAATACCTTTTTCATTTTGTTATAGATCATTTCCCAGAAAGCCATAATTCTTGGGCACGTCCACCAAAGGTGAAAAAATCGGCTTCCAGGTGGAAAAATCAAAATTAGAAACAGAACTGTTAGAACCTAAAACTAAGATTTTGTCAAAGATGTATAACTTGCTGTTGAAATGGAATACTCAGGATGAAACAGTGAAATCTGCTATGATTAAATGGGCACAAGATGTTGGACATAACATTATGTTTGCTGACTGGGAACAGTTGTGGACCACAGGTATGAAATTCACGGCATGTAATGCCTTAAGAGAGAATATTATGAAAATGATATACAGGTGGTACATGACCCCAGTCAAGCTTGCAAAAATATATCATTTGCCCGACAATAAATGTTGGAAATGTAAAGAAACAATCTGGGAAATTCTGTAACCCCCCCATATGTTGCCAAAGAAAATCAAAATTAGAGGGCATAAACCTGCCCCCAGTGCAGAAGAAGTCTCAAAGGTGGCATAGCACCTGTAGTGTCTGGCTGTATAAATGGTGCTTTGGATTCCTTTTCCGTGTGTGTGTGTGTGTGTGTGTGTGTGTGTGTAAGGAAGGTTGGAAGTAGGTTTTGGCTGTGTGTGTGTGAGAAGCCTGTTGGCACATTTCGGGCTAGTACAACAACGCTGACTTCTCTCTATCCCTCTCTGTGTTTGGATTTCTGCCTAGCCGTTTCTGCCTTTGTGTATCTCTGTAGGCAGGGTTTTGAGTGCCTCAAAGCGAGGCTGTGTGTGTTCAGCCTATCTGTCTCTCTGCGTTCCTGCTCCTGTTTGTCTCTGTGGCGGAGTCTGTCTGCCTCTCTCCTTGTGTGGTGGTCTGAAGTTGCGTTTTCAAACTGAATTCAGGGATTGTTCTCTCGCCCAGACAGAGGCTGCATCATTCTCCTTCCCCCGGCCCTTAACCGACACTACTGGTACCAGAGAGTCAAAGCTGTTGCCTTGGTGGCTCCAGTCGAGTGAAAGAAAATGTTCTTTCGGGCTGATGGGCTCCAGGATCATTCTCAGTTGTCGGCTTTTTAAAAAACAGCTCCCCTTAAAACGTGTGTGGAAAAAAAAGTCAAGGAAGAAGGATAGATTTCTCTCTCTCTTTTGGAAAGGGGTGTTTTCATTTTAAAAGAAGTAAACTCCTTGTTCTTTTCTCATTTCCAAACAGACTGCATACCTCCAAAAGAGAAGGTCTTCCAAGAACAAAACCAAAGGCAGCTGTCAATTTAATCTGAGCTCCCTGATAAAATTCCAGCAGAGTTCCTTTTTCCTCCCTTCTTCCTTCCTTTCTTTCTTTCATAGATGAAATAAGAACCTTGCCAGGCCTTCTTGACTGGTCACATAAATCATTCGTGGTAATTGCTCTGTGAGAGAAAACTGCTTCTTAGGCAGAGGGGGCGGGGGAGGGGAGAGAGAGAGAGAGAGAGAGAGAGAGAGAGAACCCTTTCTGGCTGTGCACCACTTCAGGTAGCTCAGCTGGTGGAGGTCATTAGCCCCCTTATTCCACTGTGAGGAAGGAGAGGGGGAGATACCTGCATAGAGGTGGGGCTGTGAACCGAAGGAAAGAGCACCACGCAAGGCACAAATAATAGGTCTTCATCACACCTTTGCTTTGTTGTTGGTTCGGCTTTAATCGTTCAGGAGCTGTTAGAAACCAGACAGTGCTTTTTTGGCGTGAAAAGAGGCAAAATATATGGATTTGGGAGGAGCCGAGAGCAACAAAAAAAAAAAAGAGCCGAAGATGGAACAGACAGATGAGGGAGAAAGGGAGAGGGGAGAGCCAGAGCAATTGTAATGGCTACCACTCAGAGCTCAGGTGGTATCGTTTCAATTAGCTAATATCTCTTTAGCTCAATGCATGACTCAACATGCTCCATATCTCTCAGGTTAGATGTGGAATTGCTGTAAAAAGCCTAGCACTTAGGGTTGGCGTTGGCTTGCTGGCTGCAGGGGCACAGTAGGATAGCTGCTTGTGAAAGCCACAAAGCTGTGATAGCGCTTTCCCTGGGTAGTTGTAAATATGGTGATAATAAAATAACAGGATTCCAACCAAAGCAGCATCAGGCTACGAGTCACCAGCCAGTAAGAGCAAAACTCCTCTTTACTTTCCTTTTGCAGTGGCCAGTGAAGGCGGTGGGTGATATTTTTACACACACACACATAAACTTTCTCAGAATGGCTGCTTCTAGACTTTCGGGGAACACATTGGCATTACTCTAGCACTTCTGAATAGTTGTGCAAAACATGAATAGTTTAAGATAATGCTTCGGTGGAAGCTAGGATAGCCTGGAATTCACTTCTGTGCAGGACTGCACAAGTTCTTGCATTAAAAACAATGGCTTGGGTCCAGCCTTTCTTTCAGTGAGTGGGACACTTTCATGGGAGATGCCTTTCCTGCCGCTGCCTCCTCCCTTTGCGGACTCATGTTACCCCAACCTACCCCAAAATCTGCTCCTGGAAACTGGGTGGCCCTTGGGAATGGTATGGGAAATATCGAGTGGTGGGCAGTTGTAGGAGAGAGAGGGCAGAAAGTAGAAAACTGACCCATCTTTGAGTGAGTGAGTGAAGGATCAACTGAGGGTCCAAGCCAAAGACTTCACATCTCGGCAATGTATCAGTGTATAAGAGTTTCAACCATAACCCAGGTTAGAACATAGGTCATGCAGAACTGGTGTTAAGGGAATATGAGCCAGGGGTGCTTTAAAGGGGGGAAGTGGTGGACAAGAAGGGCAATACTTCCTGTACTAGGCATGCGATAAATAGGTACCACCGCGATGGGAAGGTAAACTGTTTCCTTGCGCTCTGGTTTCCGTCACGATGTCCCATTGTGCCAGAAGCAGTTTAGTCATGCTGGCCACATGGCCCAGAAAGCTGTCTGTGGACAAACACCGGCTCCCTCAGCCTGAAAGCGAGGTGAGTGCTTCAACCCCATAGTTGCCTTTGACTGGACTTAACCATCCAGGGGTCCTTTACCTTTACCTTTTACCTTAATGCCTGTACTAGTATCCCACCCCCAACCTTCCCCTGAGCTTTTCCACACACACACCCCAGCAGATCCCATTTTGGTAAAAAGCAATCTGAGGGGAAACGCTTGAGGAGAAAGAGCTAGGATAGGAATTGTAAAAGTTCAGTACAACCTCTTTTCACACCCTTCTTCTCATGAAATAGCCCCTGCCTGTCTTTATTTGGTGGCGATCCATCTTGCTTTGGGCAAGCAGATTCATTCAGATAAAATGTCCCTATTTGTTTGTACCCATGGGAACATTTTCAAAAAGACTTCAAGTGGGTACAAAATGGTGAATGAAGCCCATGTGTTTAGCATCTCCGGCCTGTACATCAAGGTCCATGCACAAAGATCCAAACCAGCAATGAATTCACCCTGTACTGAGAGAGTGGGCAGAAAGTAGAAAACTGGCCCATCTGCCTACCATAGTGATTCTAAATCCATTGTGACTGTTCAGCATATTGAAACCTATTTATATTTAAGGCCTGTGTCTGTGCGCATGCTTGTATTGCTTCCTTCCTTTTTAACGCAACAAACGAGGTTTTACTGGAACAGTGCAGGAATTCAGCACAGAGAAGTTCATACATTTTAATGAGGTGCAAACATTTGATTTTTAAAATACATACATACATACACACATACATACATACAGTGCTTTTTTTCTTTAAAAATGTTTAGGGGTACTCTCATTTTCCTACTCATATTGAAATACTTCCCCCCAATGAGGCCAAACTTAGATTCACAAAATGTTTAGGGGTATGCTTACCCCTGCGTACACCCCCCCCCCAGAAAAAAGCACTGCATACATACATTCATACATGTTGAGTATCATCAATACAATTGCAGCTGCATTAATTCTTTGCACAAGCTCCTCTCCCTCTGTCTCAGATACTGTGCAAATCTGCTTGCACCTTTTTCTTCTTCAAATATACACCCATATCTGAATGCAGCATTGGAAACTTAAGAAATTTCTTGATGATTTCTGAATGGTTGAGGCTTAGTGCAGTGGGGATGGGCTCTCATCCCTCTGCTTTGCTGTGGAGGTGGTCATGGGTTTACCCCCTGCCATGCCCACCCCAGTAACATTGGGCCTTGAGCTCAGCATAATGCCAGAGGACCCTGCCCCTTCCCTGTGCAGGAGTGGGCAGGAGTTGAGCACATGTTTTGGCTGGCTTCCCAGGCTGGCTAAGTTCTGTTGACCCCAGGATATAAATCAGGGGTGGGTTATAAAATTATGCATGGAGAAAGCAGATAGTTCCCCCCACCCGCTGCCCTCCTGAATCTCTCACTGTTTAGCTTTATTAGACGTTCCCAAATTCTAGTATTATGAGAGAGGAATAAAAAGTTCTCCATATTGACTTTCCCCATACCATGGCCTTTTAGAGTTGAGACAACCAGAAATGTGCACAGGGTTCAAGCATGGTCGCACCACATATTTTTTTTTAAGACATTGTGATGCTGGCAGTTCTTTGTCAGTTCCTTTCTAATGATCCCTAACATGGAATTTGCCTTGTTTGCAGCTGCCGCACACTGGGTCAGCATGTTTATAGAGTGATCCAATCTGACCCCAAGAGGGTTTTTTGCCACTTGTTTACTTCTCCTCTCCAGGGATAATAAGAAGTTTGCTTTTGAAATATAGTTGTGATATTTCTTTATTTTTAGAAAAGAATTGAAGTTTATGCTTCCAACTCTGTGTAAGGAATTCCAGATAGCAGCAGAACAACTGAGGTGAAGTTTGCAATTCCCAGATGAAACCAGTGGAGTGTCCTTCACACTCTAATGCTTGCTCAGGGAGGTAGCAACAGAGATCCTTTGTTTTGAGCAGAGATTGACACCATGGAGAGCTCTGGTGATACCTTGTCCCCCTTGTTGGTACAATCCCTCAGCAACTTGGGTGGAGAATAGCAGCAAACCAGTAAGTGGCTGACTTCATGTTTATAAGAATATAGAAGAGGTGATGGAGTTGTGCATTAGGGAGCAGAGAAAAGAGATTGAAGATATCTGGTGTTACATTTTGGGTTTTCTTAGGATTGCTACTGGTGTTCATTTGTGCTATTTATTATGCCATAACTTTTTTTAAAAAGATGTCTCTGCAAAAATCCAGTTGTAGATTATTCTGCATACTTCTGAGTATTTTTTAAAAAGTTAATAAACTTTTCTAAACACTTTTAAAACTAAGCTTGCTTGTAGGCAACCTGTCTTCTGAACATTCATCCTGTTTTGTTTGCAGGGAGATTTGAAGATATCAGCTATTTATTAAACATTCATTCTGATTTATTTGTAAGGGGTGGGCGGGTTAAGTGTTGTTGTGTCAAGTAAATTTTACTCCACACCTCCCAGTACATTTCCCCTTCACTTGCTTTATGGCAAAAAGTCCAATTGGGGGCACAGAATGGGTTTATTGCCCAAGAGCTCCTAATGAACTTTAGTCTCCCAATCTGAATTTGTTGGTATGTGGTTGACCCCCCCACCCCACCCCCAAAATAATGACAGTCTGGGAGTGTCCTAACAGATTGTTCAGGCATGATTTTTCTGATTCTCCAAACTTTGTGCTTTGACTATCCCCCACCCTGCGAGTGCTTGATTTAATGACTTACTTCCTGGTTTGATTAAGATATAATTTGTGGTGGTTTACATGAACCCTCCAAATTAGGATTGCAACCATGAGACTCATTCCATTGTATGGGAGGATGGGAAATGCTTTATTCCTAACCAATTCAGTTAAGATTTTGGAGTATAACCGCAGCTTTCAAAGTAACCCATTCATTGTGGAGGATGCAAGCTCCTGGCTGCAGAGCTAGATTTAAATTTGCGATGCCTATAATAAAATCTCAGGGCCTAGCCAAGGTGAGATTCCCTAGCCAAGGTGGTCAGGAGGTAGTTCTGGTGACGTGAATAACCCTTTGTTCATCCAAATGAGTTGCAGACCAGATTAAATGATGCAAATCAAACAGATATATGCAAATTTTCTTACTTTGCATAATTTATAAATGTCACAGAATTCAGCTTTTGTTGGCACAATATTTTTTATTTTATTTTAACCCAGGGCATCCATAGTTCCATCTGAGCATTAATTACTCTAGCAGATTTTGCAAGGAAAGTGAAGTAGCAAAACGAAACCTTCTAAGTATCAGCTGAAAGGGAAGGACTTTTTTGATTACCCAACTGGTTCACTGTCTAGTTTCTGTTCAGACACCATTCTCCAGCAGTGCAAAGGGCACCAATGGATGTCATCCAGCATGATGGCCGTTCTCCTGTAACAAGCATATTACTCAAATGCCACTTTATCACGTTTTCAAATGCGAGCAAGAATAATACTTAGATAAGTTTGCAACAAGCCTCTGACAAAATGGAGCCAATTAAAATTGTTAACTAAGATGCGCCTCTTTTTTATGGCAGGTAGAGGGAAAATGCTTTAGTAAATGGTGCTGATAAAGATCAGTAATGGCAACATGACTGAGCTCTGAGCCTCTTCTGGAAAACCATAGTGGTATTAATCCAGCTCTTGACCCTAGTTTAACCCTAACCATGTGAAATGCATAATCCAGGGTTATCCTTTACTTAACTCTAAGCAGTCGTTGAGCTCAGTTTCCAGCTGTGAAGGCAGCATGCCCCTGTGACTGCAGTACTTGTGGTATTGACAGATATGTCCGTTACTAGCTGACACTGGGAGAGCAGAATTGATTGGATCAAACAGGAATCCAGAGATTTATTTGAAGGGTCATGTAGGTTCTTCACAACATCTCCTTGCTTCAAGCTGTCATTTCTCCCTTATGTTCACAGGCGCTGAAAGGTAGATGTACTGGGTGGGCTTCTGCAGGTGCTGTGTTGGCAGAAGCATCACTGTTGTTATATGTGCTGGCTGATTCCAAATGTTTTAAGATTCGCTTGTCATTCAACAAAATTAAAGATCAGTAATATTGCAGTTCATGTGGCGCAAGATGTGGATCATCTTGCATATTTTAAATCTGGGAATATTGAACCAGTTATAGGTGGCAGACCAGTTCTCCCCCCCCTTTCTTCCTTTATGGATCTGGCCTGGTATGATCTTTAGCGGTACCACAGAGCAATTCATCTGCACTCATTATGCACTCTTATGGAATGAAAAACTTAGGATGCTTAGCAATAACTCTGTTCTTCCTTCTGTTGTCTCGGATTAGGCAGATGCTATGGAGATGCCATGCCCCACGTTCCGTCTCCATTCCCTCCTTCACTCTGCTGCAGAAGGTGTCATGGGTGAAGGAGAGACAAGCAAAATCAGATAATGCTAAGCAGGCACGTGGTTGAGCAACCCTAGGCCATGCCTCTACCTTTAATAGTTGTGGGAAAGAACAGATTTCAGTAGGTACCACCTGTTATACTGGGAAAGATAATCTACTTGCTGAAATTCCCTCTTCTGTGCAGCTGTTGTAAAAGGACAGAACCCCTGCCTTCCTTTGCATCTGTTCACTCTAAAGCCAGCAGATCCTAATAACTCAAAGGCCAGATTTGGCCCTTGAGATGCCAAAGCAATAATGATGAACAAGTAGTATACTATGGGCGTTCCTTGGTGGCTGAAAAAGGTCATTATCCAAAGGGCACAAGTGTGTGAATGAACATGATAAGAACATATATTGAGATTGCTGTTGTTCCTTGGACTGTGTCCATATAGTTTAGGTCAGAGGAAAACTGGAAAAGTGCCTAATGCAGCTTCGGTCCTGGGTGTAAGTCACATTCCACCATGCTCCTCCTCTATCCGCTAAAGACAAATTTCATGTTGGTGTTCTTGCATTGTGATCTGGGAGGGGAGTAAGAGGTTGTTGAACCCTGTGGCATGCCCATTCAGCGCAAACACATGGAATTTTGTGGATACTGGCAGCATTTTTGCCAACTGCCCTATTCTGCCAAGCCTAGATGAAGTACAGTACTTGCAACTCTGGGAAAACCACAGCTTGCAAAGCAGTTTGCTAAAATGCACTTTGAGGGTAGAGCTGCAAGGCACCCAATATTCTGCCCCTACAGCATCTTCTTCTTGGGATTGTGAACCAGAAAACAAAGTAGAGGGAAAGTGAATGGAGCTTTCCAAAATAATTTGGGCAGGCATCTATCAAGGATGGTCTTGATTTAATCAGGCCTGCCTTAATCCAATGGAATAGACTGAATGACCTTTTCAAGACAACCTGTGGGAGGACTCTCCAGACCCATCATTCTGCTGCCTTTACTGATAACGCTGGGCACTAAATGTTGCCACTGCACTGCTTGTTAACTGTTAGGGCAGTATCCAACTAAGTTGTGCTTAATGATTTCAGTAGGTCTACCACTGGGTATGACTTTGTCAGATTCTACCACTAGAATTCAACAGAATTAATACTTAGATGTGTTGAGACTTTGTTTTTTGTTTTGTTTTTTCAACTTCCATGGGGTATTCAGCTCTGAAAAGGACTATGGTCAAGCTTGAGAACATTTTACAAAGGGCATCTGTGTCACTATTTTTAGTGAAATTCACGGAAATTTCATACCAACAGATTCAGGTAGTGTGGCTAAAGTTTATTTGGTGCTCTTGCACAACAAACCCACTTCCCCCCACCAAAACTGGACATTTTGTGTTAGGGATAGGGATGTGGGAAAGTACTGGAAAGTATGGGATAAGCACTTACTTGACACGTCTTACAACTTCCCTGCAAACAAATCAAAATGAATGCTCCGTAAATACCTACTGGTGTTGTCTAACCTCCCCGTGAACTTACTTTGCACAAACAAATCAGGGTAAATGCTCAATAAACAGTTAGAGGTGACCACACTGATATGCCTCATTAATCCAGAGCAAGTTGAGAAGTTTGCAGCTTCTCTATTAATCTTGCATTATTCTGCATTTGTTTCCAGTGCTCTGAATCACACTGTGTGCTGCTCATAGCAAGGAGAGTTTTGCTCTTTCTATTGCTTTGTGGTAGAGACCAGCCACCAGCAAAACTAAGGCATTGTTATCACAAAAGAGGGCAGCTAAAGTCTGTGGGAAGAGAGGACAGTGAATTCAACAGTGAACTGAAATCTGTATTAGTCAATGAGAGAACAAAGTTGTTCTGCTGTCACAGAGTGAACACTGAAAGTCATGTGTGCTTCATGAAAGAACTGTCAAGCTCTGAAAGCACTGTAGACAGAGAGTTATAGGTAATTAAGATAAGAAGAATAGAGATGAATACATTTTGGCCTAAAACACATGGATCAATATATAAGAACACACCAAGGCAGCAATTTGAAGATGCCAGTTGCTGATTGTTTCTAACTTATCATGGGTAGGTAGGCGAACAAGAGAACAATGATAGGAATATTGATTCGTCTTCACTAACACCATCAGCTTGACTTCCTTCTGTCACTGCTTTGGACTCAGACTTGAGTATGATTTCATTCAAAGGAAGTCACGAGCCTAGCTCACCAATGGAATTTGTTAAAGGTCAAGGGATGAAGTATTCTTAGTAAGTGGAAGTAAATTGCACTGGCAGAGAAGGAGGTAGTAAGAGCCTCTGCTCAACCTCCTGGCTAATGCTGAATGCTGTGGGCAGCTGCCTCTGAGAGGTCTGAAGGGCCCAATCCTAATTCTCACTCTGTGTGTCTTGTGACCTGTCAGGATGGCTTGGAATGCTGCCAGCAACTCTTGCAACATCTTTTATTGGACAGCTTTACTCAGTGGAAATTGGAAAAGCACTGCTAAAAACAATCTGCCAGAAATTTTCAAAGGGGGGCGGGATATATTCACACTACTGATTTCAACTGGTTTAACAAGCATTCCCTCTTTGCAGAAAACCCTGGGAATGGGAGTTCTCTGAGGGTGGTGGCCTGGGATTTCTAACAGAGGAATCTCACCCAGCACCTTTCCAAACTGCATATTTTAGGGGACAGGCATACGTTTGCGTGATCAGGGAAAGCAGGGGAAGGGGATAGTGTGCACTGTGGTGGTTCAGAACATATATGCATCTAGGGAAAGATTACAAGCCTGATTCTGGGGAAGAAAGAGAGGTAGCCCATTTTTAAGGTTAGGTACTCAGATGGATAGCGGCTGTTTCTGGCAAAGCATTTTCTGTTCCCTCTGCATAGCAACTGCATATTTCCTTATTGGGGCTTTGCAGAAATCATATATTGTGTCTTTCCATTTCCAGCTACTAGGAAGGTTTACATGTGGGAATTAATGCAAATTAATTCCCACGAGGAAGAGATGATGTAGTTTCCTCTACCCAAGCGGAAAAGAAGGAATACAGTCGCTAGTCCCCCTGATATGCTGTTTAGACTGAAAACAACCTACTGTATAAATAATGCAAAGCCTCCTAAGGAGTCACTCTGCATGTTAGGATGAAATGGGAAAGCATACATATAGACATCTGGCCAGGGGGCCAGGAGTTACCTGTCATCAGCCTGATTGTTACTATTTTGGGGTAGATGGCAATTTACTGGTTATACCAGTAGAGAGTGTTAAACTTACAGAATTGTGGTGGTGGTTGTTATGACACCCGTCTGACTGGGTTGCCCCCTCCACTCTGGGAGGTTCCGAACAAAATATTTAAAACATTTTTGGGGTTGGGGGGGATAATTTGCCCTGCATAAGTCAATTATTGGGAACTTGTGGCCCTCCAGATGTTATTAGACTCAGTCCTGACCATTGGCCATTCTGGGTGGGGCTAATGGGAGTTGGCTGTGGAGAGCTGTAGGTTCTCCACCACTTCCATAACCCCTTAGTTTTTATCACATACAGGAGCTGACACTAGCTCCTTGTTATCCCCTCCTTTCGCATTCTTGTTTTGCTCTTCCTCTCTGTGACCCTCCTTTCCCTCCTGTTACACCCACCCCAAAATGCACATCTGATAAATTTAAGATCCCTGGGCATTGTTGCTACTGTGTTATTCTGTTGTTTGTATTACCCTATAAAATGCCTTTAGTGTTGTTACATAACGTTGTTGCTAACCATAATAATGGGTGGGATCCAATTTACTGCCTTTGAACTCACAAAAGGGCTTTTGATCCAGCGGGGATGCTTCTGCTAACGGAAGAGGAGGGACAGAGATCTTTGCTGATTTGCCCTCCCCCACACCCCAGGGCACACCAAAAAACAGGTTCCAGAGAGTTGAGGATCCTTCAGAAAAGCATTGTTGGGCTGCAGGGAGGATGAACCAGTGAAAATGTTCTCCCTTCTTCCTTTAGCAGAAGCTGGGTTCAAAAGCCTCCCTGTTCGTTCAAGGATATCAATTGGGTTCCACCCAATAATAATAATAATAATAATTTGAACTGCCACCCAATTAAAGAAATCTTAATCAATTAATCTTGTGGGGTTTTAGCCGGTTGATTTATTAATTGGTTATATTTATGTATGAGGAAAATGTGCTCATGAGTACATATTGCAGGTCAAAATACATTGAGTTAAAATGCTTGTCTTGATGCAAAAAAGCAGGCTCTCTCTTTTATATGGTTGCCTTAGAAGATAAGAGGCATTCCCTTTGTAGGAGAGAGACTGGGTCGATGCCTCTTTTAAGATGGTACTTGCCAACTGCAGTTTTTAAAGTACTTTTCATAATAAAAATTAAAATATGTTGCCTCAATAACCGCTGCCAGTCAGTGTAGCCAATACTGAATTAGATAGACCATTGGTCTGACTCTGCATACGGCAGCTTCCTCTATTCCTATGTTCCTAACTGTTAGGGTACATTGCACTTCTGAAACCAGTGTGTGCCCTTAACGTTCAGAAGGAATGAGACCCACCGCACACATCCCAGATTCCATACAGAGATAACACTTCGCTCTTGCCTTGATACCTATCACATCTTTTCCTTGCTTAAACAGGTCAGTGGGTTGACTCAGTTCCAGGAATTACTGGCATGTACTTTCTGACATTTACACTGATCTTGAGAACTTTTTTTTAAAGCAATAAAGTTCCATTTTTGCATGGGAGAAAGGTTTGTGAGTCCAGCTGAGTTCACAGCAACACTCTACCGTTTGGGGAAATTATCCATTTCAATGTTTGAACATGGGATAATCTTAAAAATATTACCAGATTGGTACCTCAGCCCACTGCATGCCAAACCCCTGTCTGCAGAAGATGCCAATCCCTGTTAGTAGAGGTGCCAAAAAATTGTTTCCTATTTCTGTCTATGGTGGGAGTAATCCTGTTTCAATTATCCTGGATCATGTGTTCCACTTAGCAATAGTTTTGCAGAGTTTAGGATAAATTCACAGTTTACTGGGAAAAAATACTCATCAGATCAAGGTAACCTGCAAATATCTTAGTTACCTGTATGCTCCTTTTTGACCTACAGATGACAATGTGTGTCTTCAAGCTGAATTGTTAAATATAAAATATCGTACTTGCTTCCTTTACTAAAATAGTATTTTTTTATCATCTCTAGTGAATTGATCAGTGTTCCTTCTCACCTTAGCAGAGACAAAATAGCCTGGTTTAAAATTCTAAATCTCCTTATTTTGCTTCTGTTTTTCATTGTCCTTTCCCTATTACAGTGGTACCTTGGGTTAAGAACTTAATCGTTCCGGAGGTCCGTTCTTAACCTGAAACTGTTCTTAACCTGAGGTACCACTTTAGCTAATGGGGCCTCCCGCTGCCGCTGCGCCGCTGGAGCACGATTTCTGTTCTCATCCTGAAGCAAAGTTCTTAACCCGAGGTACTGTTTCTTGGTTAGTGGAGTCTGTAACCTGAAGCGTCTGTAACCTGAAGCGTCTGTAACCTGAGGTACCACTGTAATACATCCATTAATTTCTGACATGTGTGAAAATTCATTTGCTATTGACATTACGTTACAAAAGGCAAGCAATCTGATTGTCAAAATAAGTGCCTTTAATATTGTTCCCCTCTCCTCTTCCAAACTGTTAAAAACACAAAACAATGAATTAATTAAAAAAAGGTAAAGTGCAGTGCAAAAAGTTAAAGAGCATTTCCAAGAAACACAATGATTGGGGGGTGGGGCCAGAGAGGTAGAGGTTTCACTTATCCATGTGTCATATCCTCTGACATTTTCCACTGAAGACTTATTCATCTTCTCACCATTTTTTTGTTAAAACCATTGTGAAGGTCTTTGTCAGTTTCACAGTAGCTGTTCAAAACCACAGGGAAAACAACTTCACTGCCAAACAGGACAGAGAGGAGGGGAAGAATATGGAATGTATGCAAGTATATCTTAAGGAGTTCCCATGTTGAAGTCTTTCTTCCCCTTTTATTTAAAACTTAAATAATACAGTAAACAAAACAAAACATGTATTTTTCTCCTCTTACATTTTAATTGAGTACAAGTTAAGACACTTTCTTTGTCACTTGCAAGGGAATAGTTGCAAGTTTCCAAGGGTTTGTTTTGTTTTTTTAAGCCACAAATAGTTGATTTCACAATGCTCTGTTGATTGCGGCTCTGACTTTGGGTGTCCAAGGCCTATAGCAATAGCACCTCAATCTTGAAGAAATGTGCAACTGTAGTAGCTGTAAGACTGACTGATAGACTGCACCAACTTGGTGCCCCCCATCTCCCATTCTCCATAACCATTGGCAATGCTGATGGGGACTCATTGAAGTTATAGTCAGTGGTGTAGCTAGCCGCTCGGGTGCCTGATGCAGGGGCGTGTCCTGCAGCCAGGGGCGGGGCAATTTGTGCCCGTGGGGGCAGGGCGAGCCACCCATGAGGGCGGGATAAGCCTCTCCGATGCTTGGAGCCTCTCTACCGCCTCCACCTCAGCTGTAGGGTGGCTGAGGGAGAGGCAGGAGGTAGACACAAGTCCCACGCTGCCATTTCAGGCAGCGCGGAACCTGCAGTCACCTAAACCACCACGTCACTCTTGAAAGGTTTTGTAAGCCCATTTTTTTTATTTTTTTAAAAAAATACAACTCATTTTGTCACTCCCCCACCTCAGTGATGACACCTGGGGCGGGCCGCACCCCCTTCCTCCGCCACTGGTTATAGTCCAAAATATCTGGAAGGCACCATATTGGGGGGAGCTGGTTTGTGCTGATGTGGCTTCAGCAGTGTCCTCTGTGGGGTGTGTGGTCCAGACCTGTCCTACTGTGCTGCCAATCACTTGCAATTCCTTCACAATCTGCTACTATATATCAAAAATATTGGCTGGTACTGCTTTACAGGATGGAATGACTTTAGAATAAGGCATGAGCCATTTCTATTTCTTCCCCACCCCTCACCATGCTCCTCTCAACATTATTGTGCTTTGCACAACCCTCTTGTTCTACATCTGGTGATATACCAGTTGCCATCTGGGTAGCAGTAACCTGTCCAGATTTCTTGCCAGTGTCAATGGTTGCGGATAAGTTGTTGGGACACTGAGTGGCCTTCTTGTTTTTGGTGCGGCAGCCCATAAGACTGAGCCGTTCAGGTTTTACAATTAATAGCAGCAAATTAATTAAAAAGTATATAAATACTTGAATACTTGAGCATTTCATTATTTCTTGAGTAGAATCCAGCTACTTTGTTGCGTGCACAGAACAAGGTCCACTCATGCAATGGGACTCCTCCCCTCTTCCCACACTTCACCTGCACCCCCTAAGCCTGCTCTGGAGAGTTGGGAGGAAACCCAGAGCAGGTTTGGGGGAGCACAGAGGGAAGAGAGTTGGATAAAATCTTGTTTCATGAGCAGACCTAGCTGCCCACGTGCCCAACCCACTTAGTGCTGCTTTGAATTCCACCTATAACCTTTATTATCTTTGCAGTGTGGAAAGTTACTCTTTTTTGGTGCTTTCCCCCCTACCCAGTCTATTTAATGTATTTTAAGTTGGGGTGGTGAATATGTAGTCCTACAGATGTTGCTGGACTACACTTCCCATCAAACTCCCACCACTGGTCATACTGGCTGGGGCTGATGGGAGCTGAAGTCCACAGGGTCCTCCTCATTGCTGCTTGAAAGGACTCTGTGTCTATCCATTAGCCAGGAAACTTGCTGGTGGCAGGGAGTCAACAATAGTTTTCATATTTGAATGAAACAAATTAAGGATTCTCTGTCTTGGATTGCTGTTTTCCTTCTGAAATATAGTAATTATGGAAGGAAGTAAAATGAGAGTAGGTTATAAATTTCAATGAAAGCTGCTGCTGCTGCTGCTGCTGTTTGTTTGTTGTTGTTGTTGTTGTTGTTGTTGTTGTTGTTGTTGTTACTATTATTATTATTATTAGCACAACTTTTGCAAAGCCAGTTCAAGCTGAAGCACAATGAAGGGTATCGCAATGGGAAATCTATTATCTCCAACTCTAATTGTGACTATATTTAAATTATGCTCTCTCACCCTTGAGCTTTGAGTATGGAAATTGAAAGTTTAAACAAACAGCCTGCACTGGAAGAAACTGCCACGTGTCTTTTGTGGAGTTTCATGATGGGCCTCACAATTCACAACTCAGCAACAATATTTGTATGAACGATGAACCATAGGCACCTTTCTTGTCTCTGAATGTTTGGCAACAATTAAGGCTTGACTCCATAGGCAGGAGTCATACTAGTTTAGAGAACTGAGCGATAGGATGAGACCAAAGAAGCTCAGCATCTGTCTGGCAATAACCATATTCTCAAGGAAAGCATTTGCACGTCAGCAAAGGGCAGTGTGTATTTTAGTTTGCCTTACGCCATGGACCCACACAATGCTAAGGTTAAGGCATAGAGACCTCCCTTATATTATATTTTAAGCACAGTTTTGTCATGGGTGGCCTACACAACTTCTGCTTCTTTCTCTTTCCTCCCACTCGCTGCCATTGCCCTGCCCCTCCTGCTCTGCTGCTGCCAGTATCCACTGGGGTCCCCATGCTGGCTACCATATATCTGTCAGGGACTTCGAGATTTTAATTGGGAACCTCTTGGGATTTAGCGTAGTGGGTTCCTTTGGTCTGTGTATGCTTGGGCCTCAAAGTCTTCTTTAAACACAGCATGGTACAGGCTTGTGCAAATCCATCCCCTATAATTAGCAAGCAGTATAAAGCTTCTGGATTTGGGCAGATTGGATTTTTTAACAAACTAGGAGCCTGGTCTTCTGAACATGCTGCACTTGACAAGCTGCTCCAGCTTTCCCATCCTCTAGCTCAACCTTCCCCAGTCTGCTCCTTCCAGATGTTTTGGAGTATGGCTCCCATCATCCTTGACCATTGGCCCTGCTGGCTGGGGCTGATGGAGAATTGTGGTTCAGAGTATCTGGAATAAGAAACTGAAATATTAAAGCTAGGAGCTAAATGGCACCTTAAACCTAGGTTATGGGCGCAACAACGGAATGTCTAGGCACGATTTTTTAATAACAAAGCTGAAAATGAATGAACTGCAGCTAGAATATTATGTTCATGTTTTACATGGTCCCCTGCCCACCCCTTAAGAATATTATTCTTAAGAGGGCCTCTTCTCCAGTCTTCAGAAAGTAGCTGGAAGTGGGGAGGCAGAAAAAGATCCTCCTTTCCTTCTACTCTGCGGTTTTAATCTGAAATCTTAGGCGCAGTACTGTGCCCAGAGCTCAGAAACTGTCACAAAATGCACCTAGAACAATGGGAGTTTCAAGCACTGTCTGGAGTGCTCCACATTGGAGAGAACTACTCTAGTTCCACCACTAGTAAATGAGCTTGGGAATCCTTGGTGGAAGAACACATCTAGTTCCAGGCCTACGTTCTGGCATAGCTGAATGTAGTCCTAGCAGATTTTTTATATGTCTAGTGTCAAAAACATGCGTGGCAGGAAAGACTGAAGGGGAATCCTAAGAAAGTTTCATTCTATGAGGCAGGTGAATACAATATGTAAGAAAGGGGTTTTTTGCTGCAATAGCTAGCAGTAAGGTTTGAAAATATACTTACTGTTGAGTCTACTTACACTCTTCTTTTGTTGGTTCACACATACACCATTCATTTGTTCAGCACCCAACAGCTGAATATGTGAACCATCCCCACTGAGAAAGCATTGTGTTTGAGATGATATGGAAGTGCACATGGGATGTATTACTGCATGCAAGTGATGGTGAGATGTTGTAGTCATCAAGCGATAAAAATGCATTGGTTAAAACCAGCCTGTAGCAAGGTGCATAAGGCATTTTTATTTTAGCCAGATGTTTCAGGACACCTGATTGTGGTTACCCTACTTTTTATTACTCTTTATTTGGGCTGTCGCAGTGTCATTTATGGCTTACAATGTTTCTCATGTTTCATTTTATTGATAGCCACCTTTTATCTATACAAAGAAAGGTAGGACATACATTTCTAAATGAAAAATAATGAAAACAGTGACCTCCAGTAGCTTCAAGTACCTGAGATTTGACCAGGGTGCATAGGGAAGATGGGTCTCCCTCACCACAACAATTACCGAAAAAGATTAAACATCTTTGCGCTGGGGATACAGAGAATAAGGACAGCCACTTATTTGCTGTCTCTTTATTAACTAAAGAGGCTTTTTAATATAAGTTAATGAGTCTTTTCCTTTTAAGAATTGAGTGCCCAGCATATATAAGCCTCTCCGCAGCCATTTTTAAAAGGAGGCAAAATCATAGATGGAATGTGCCTCTCCACTTTAAACCACATTCACAAAATGTGCCTTTCAAACCCTACTTCATCTCTTTTTTTAAAAAAAGGGGGGAGAACACTTTTGACATTTTTGGTAAACTCCCTCAACATTGCTGTTTGAAATATAAGCACCTTTTCCAGTGGCTGCTAAGCTCAATTCTTTTTCTTTCAAATCTTGATCTCAAAGTTGTCCATTTGAAATTCTTTTATAAAGCCAGATTTGGGACACTGTAAACAAGGAGCCAATTATTTTTCAGTGTATCATTCCATGCTGTTGATTATTTATGCTGTTGCTTATTTAGATGTCATCTGATCCACCCGTATCCAGATAATTCTGCTTTTGGGAAACTGATTTATATGTATGTATAAAATAGGGGTTTGGGTGGGTGCTTATTTAATGATTCAATGATTCGTCATTATGTTCTATCATGATGTGAAGCATGGGTTGCTCTGACTGAATTTGAAGGTAACCTTTCCAGCTTATTGAAAAGTAGCCCAAGAAAAGTCACTTGTCAGCAGATGACCTGTTCCGGAACACAAATTTGATGCTCTGCAGAGGAGGAGGAGGAGTCAGACAGAGAGAGACAGGAATGCCTCAATATTTTGGCAGTTTTTGAGTTTTGATCTCCAACCCAATTTATGTAGATAGAAATGTGTAGAAGAAGAATCGCAGCAGTGCAGATAAAGATCTGTAGGGGGGATCTGAATAGGTCAAATGATCGAATGAGAACAGGATGGACACTGCCTGCTTCTGCCTACCCAAATTATAAGCAGCCGGAGGAGGCAAAGGAAACTATAAATAGGCTCTAGTAACAACTGGTGTCCAAAACAGATGGAAGAACTGCATGCCCTGTCACCCTGAACATTCACCTCCCACCATCCTGCTTGTAGGAACAGCCATAGCGATGAGAAAGGCGTGAGAAGGCCAAAAATAGCACTGGGTAGGAAATTTGGGGTGGGGGAGAATAAATATGGAGATTTTCTTTTTAATGGTAGGGTTAATTTTATGACGAATTTTAATTCTGTACAACTGATACAGTTATTGGTGGTTGTTTACTACCAGTTAATATTATTATCAAGGCCATTCATCCAATTCTCTTTAAATCAATTTCCTAAAATAATGCATCTTCTACCCATTCACGGGGGGAGAAAGGGAGCAAGTCCCTCTACAAGCAAGGATGCAATCAAAACAGCATGCGATTTTCTCTGTAAATAAATGCTGTTCCTTTTTTTGTGTGCCATCGTTTTGTCTGCGGAGCTCTTCAGTATCCTTGGCCTGACAGCACTGTAGGATTTGCTGTCTGACACACACATATTTATTTAAAGTACTAAAACATTATAACCGACGGTTAAGGGTGAGAACAAACATGGCTAATGAAATGAGTGGGCCTTAGATTTCATAATGTCCAGGTCAGAGATGCTCCCAGCTTTGTAAATACCAAGTTCAGTTTGTTCTCTTTTTTCATTAACACCAAATGCTAAACTGTTTCATCATCTTGCTCAGTACTGCAGGGCTGGCCTCTGTGAATTCCAAAAGAATCATGCCTGCAAGGTGTGACTATTAGCTGGTGTACTTTAACCAGCCCGGGGTGCAGAGCAGGATGCAAGGCATATCCAGCTTTACTTTCAATACCTTGCTGCTGCTCCCTGACCCCAAGCATCGGCTGCCCGAGGCAGCTGTCTCTATCTGCCTAATGGAAGGGCCGGACCTGACATAAAAGGAAGATGGAATCCTGTCCCAAAAGGAAGGCTCTGGGAATTGGGAAAGGAGAGGGATGGAAAAAGCAGCTCATTACCCTTTTGCTCTCACACATTTTACTTAGTTCCTACATGTACAAAAAAAAATTACATGAGGACCAAACTGGCTCACACATTCAGTAACTGCTCCTTTCCATGTAACAAGATCAGCTTTGCCCAGTCGTTTTCTGGTCAAATAAGCAGGTAAAAGGATTCCCCCCCCCCATGGTGGCTTCACCCAGGTGGGTTGGCAACCTAGTTATGAAATCTATAGGCTGTTTATTAATTTGTTCACAAGCTGATTGGGCTGCCCTAAGCACAGCTTCCCATTTCCAAACTGTAACACCCATTCCCCTATTTCACATTCCCACCCTCAACATCTCTCCTGCAACAGTCAGTACATGCAGCTTATGAAGCCACTGGAGGCAATGGCTACAGCTGCTGCTGTCAGTTTAGGCCCCTGGATTGGGTGGCAAACCACCTTCTTCCTGTGTGAATCCTTGGTGTTGGAGAAGGCTGAGTGAAGGACCTGGCACTGTTTCGAAGCTGAATTTTAATGACCAGTTCTGTGTGCGAATTGATTATTTTAATAATTTTGGTGGGGAGGAGAGAACATTTTCTGAGGGGATGGATGCGGGCAGAATGGATCAATTGCATCTTAACTTGATTAAAAACCTGGTGATGAGTGGGGGAAAGAAGAGATGCATTGATGAAATCCTTCTTTGTTTGTACCTATAAGCGATGACTTCCAAGTAGCCAGAGAAATGGGGAGGGTATGATTAAGAATGAAATACCTTCACAAAGCTTCCCGTACCCGGTGAATTATCCGTGTGGCTTTCCAGTGCTTGGGAGAGGGTGCTGTCCAAAATTTCTGAAAATTTCTCAGTTGTAAACATAAAATACATGCTGGGAATTGGGGGGGGGTGCCATAAGAGCCCCAGAGTCCAATTGCAGCCAGATGGAAGTCTGTAACATCACCCAGAGTTCACAGCTCAGTTTGAAAGAGGATACAGTCATCTGTGTTCGGGCAGCAGAGGGTGAATTGTGCTTCTTCAATCTTGTGGCAGTGAATGAACTACAGTGTGGCACCGCAAAGCCATCTGTACTGAAAGGAGCTGAATGTGCCCGTTGGTGTGTAGCACTCAAATTACACCTGATGAAAGAGAAACAGATTGTCAGAGAGCAAACATACAGCTGTCAGCTCCCAACAGCCATGCAAGATCCCTTTCTGCTGCTCAGTTGCTTTGCCATGCATGAACTCTGAAAGTAAACAAAGGCTGCCTCAGAATCAAAAATATGCAGATTTTCTGGTCATTGTGAGGCCAGAATACCACATTTCCAAGCTTCCTAGGAAAATGACCTGGTTTTCTCTTTTGTGGGTGAGTATAGGAAACTGCCTTATACTGAATCAGATCCCTGGTCCATCTGACTCAATATTGCTTACACTGACAGGCAGCAGCTCTCCAGGTTTTGAGGGAGAGGTCTCTCCTAGCCCTACCCAGGGGCGTACGAAGGGTGGGTGGAGGGGGCGGTCCGCCCCATGCACCATTCAAGGGGGGTGACAAGATGGCCCGCTGCTCCCCAAGCTGTAGAGCAGCCAAGAGTGTGCACACAGTATGAGCACTGATTGCGTGGTGTTTGTACGGGCTGTCGCTCGCACAACGACCGTATGGGCTGCCGCATGTGCACTGCCGGGCGGTTTGCCCCGCCACTTGGCGTCCCGCCCCAGGTGCCGGAGAGGGTTCCTCCACCACTGGCCCCACCTGGAGATGTTGAAGATTGAACCTGCAACCTTCTGCATGCAGAGAAGATTCTCCACCACTGAGCTACCGCTCTTCCCCATATAGGTCTTTCAGGTGGGATAGAAACACATTATTTTGCTGAATATCTTGCACTTCTGTTTGCTGCACTGCTATGCCTGACCAAGGCTCTTTTTAGGCTGTATGTCATGGTACTGTTACATTGTCCAGAACAAAGCCAGAAGTTCAAATCTCTTCGGTAATTGACTTATTGCGCTGCCTCAGAAAAATCAAGTCTCTTTTAGGCAGCTTTTCAGGGGCCACATGCCAGTGGTGGGCAGGGCCAGAAGCAAAAGCGAGTAGAGCAATGAATGTTTATTTTACCTTTGTACCATAGGCTTATTTCTACACATACTGACACATCCGTCTTTTCCATCCAGGCAAGCAAGAAGCATTTTCATAGTGCAAGGACATATTCCACCTAGGCAAAAAGCACTCAAGGAGGGTACAGAGCAAGCTCCGGTGTGTGTGGTTGGGGACTGGGTGTGCTCTGGGGAGAGTCTCAAGGGGTCTGGACAGAGAGGTCTGGATAGCCACATCAAGGACCTGAGATTCCCCTCCCTGCACTACAGTTCCCATCATTCATAATCATTGGATGTGTTGTCCAGGGCCTGATGGGCATTGGTGTCAAAACATCTGGAGGGCATCTGGTTGGGGAAACTGCCAAAGATTTCTGTCATTGTGTACTTTAAGAACTCAAAAAGAGTTATTTGAATGCTAAATATTGTTGCTATTCTTTTCCAAGTTATCTTCTCCAAGTTATCTATCTAGGTTGAAGATGATTTTATTATTAGGCATTGCTGACTTTGTTTCCTGTTAGTTTCTTCTGATACCACCCAGCTCTACAACTGTCACAGTGAGAAGTCTCAGCTTTAGACACACACCTTTATAGATCTCTGTACAAGGTTTCACCAAGTAAAATCATGGAGATTTGGAATCTCTATTCTAACAGAATTTCAGTTTAGATTTCCTTGGTAATGGGCAACCAGAAAGCCTTCGCATGCCTTAAGCCGCTATTAACTGAACATCCTGTACTCTCTTTGAAGAAGGGAGAATAAATATTTGAAGTTTATTTTATTAAGAAGCAAAACAAAGCATAAAATATCCCTAAACCCTCAAGTCTGCCCTTAGTGAACCACAAAATAAGGGACATTCTGTGACCTTCGATGCTGCCAAAATGAGCAGAAGAGAAGTTGGCTTGCAAGGGCAAACCTGCAGGTCATTGTAGGATATACAGTTATAATCTCTGGTGGTAGGAAGCTAATAACAGCAAATCAGAATTCTGAACATACTGCACTTGCATGGTCTCAGTGAAAAAGTTAGTGTAATGTGAAGACTGAAAAAGACATGGAGGGCTAGCATCTGTTACTGATGGGCAGTCTTGAAACTACATTGCTGTGTGCTACATTTGCTCATTTTGCTTAGGCTTTCCAGGGCAGCTTGTGTAAATGATTGTGCAGGATCCAATAAACAAAGAGGTTATTAAAACCCCATTTATGAAGAATTATTGAGGAATCTTATGCATGTTACTTAGCAGTAATCCCTTTAAGTTCAATGGGCATTGCTTCTTAGGTTGCAATTCTAGGCATGCTTTCCTAGGAGTGATCCCTATTGAAAATATTAAGACTCACTTCTGAGTAAACATGCAAACATGCACTTATTAGTGTTTGAATTTACCTCCCTTCACCCCATATTCACTTTCCCCCTTTCTATTGTGCCTTTTAGATTATAAGCCTATGGGTAGTGGCTGCGTTTTTGGTTTATTTAATAGAAAACTTGAGGTGTGATAATAATAAATGTTTAGATTGCTGAACTGGACATGCATAAAGACTAAGGAGAGTCCCATTCTGAAGAAGCCTGTTCTGAATATTTTGAAACCTGGAAATCTTGAAATGTAAAGTGTTGCTGAGGTAGGGTTCTCTCAAAAGTGTGCTTTTTTAAACGTTCAGTACTATAGGCAGAGGCTAACATTCTGGGGGTCCATGTGCAAAGGCAAAGTCTGGAAGACCCCTAGAACCACCCCCTTCTCCCCACGTTGTGTGACCATCCCTACTTGTCTAACACCAGCATTCTCAGTGAGTGAGATCTTGAGAGCCTCGCAAGGCCTTCCGGAGCCCAGTAAGCAAGGCAGAGGGCTTAAAAACTTTCTGTGGCAGGAAAACACAGCACAGAAAGAGCTCTTAAAGCTATATACCTTGCCTTACAGACTCTGGAAGGGTTGTGGGAGGGCTCTGGAGGCTCTTGTGACAGCAGGCCCCGTCTAGTGATTTCCGCTCTCCCCCTTAAAAAAAACCTCTCCTACCCTCTTTCTCGTTATTTATTTATTTATTTATTTTCTGACAAAGTGCACAAGGCTGTGATCATGTAAGTAAGTTGAACCTAAGTTTGGGGCATGCTGTACCACACCAAGCAAATCAATGGACATTACATTTTATGTGGTTTTGTTATTAGTAATCTTAGGTAATGTTTCTATTAATAAGTTGTGGTCTGCTCTTGGGTATTGATCCTTAAATTGATGGCCATGCACCGTAGGAATCACTTCACACATTATGAAGCACAGCAAACACATTTCCCACTATATGCACATTCTTCCAGCAGGGTGTTGCCTTCAAGAAGCCTGTACAATGGATGCATGTATTAGCTGCATGCGCGCGTCACAGGTTTATGTGAAATGTTTGGCATCTATTCGTTAAAAAAAATGTAATGTTTGAAGCAGTTTTTGCAGCAGGATTAAGACACAAGCCTACTGGCCAAATCTAATAGCTATTCATTTTGCTCTGTTTTCATTATCCTGGTGCAGCTCCAACCACCACAGTGATATTGCAGAAATTCAAAATGTCTCTCCCCTGTCATTGCAGTAAGTCTGTGGCACAACATGTCCCTTCCTGTATTTGTAGAAGCCTCCCATAGCCTTATCATTTTTTTTCAAGAGGAGAAAATTGGAGTTCCAACTTCACCTGAAAGAGAGGGAAAGCTTCCTTCATTCCTCTTTTCCTGCACTGAGCAGCTGCTGCAGCTCCTGATTAATGTTTTTGCCTACTTTTGCTTCTTCTTGGTTGCTTATGAGGCATGTGACCCATGCCCCAAAGCATACCCCACAAGTGTCCTGGAAAAACTGGGACATCCAATTTTTTATCATGAGAGAATGGTGGACATCTTGGTTGCCGTGATTTCGCGCAATTTCATGGTCTGATCCCCCCCTCCCCCAAAAAGTGCTTTTTCAGAGCCACGATCTCACACAGTGCTTCAAAACATGTGTTTTTGGGCACAGTGCCCTGGAAAAGTGCTTGGGGGTGGGAGACCATGGTGTGAAATCACATCAACCAAACTAGCAGCCATGCTCTCGCAAAACAACAACAACAACCAGGAAGCAGAGGCGAACGAAGATGTTGTGACACCCGGGACAGGGTGTTGCTACGTATGACGCATGTGCCGTACGTAGCGATGCCGCACATGCGCTGTACATAGCGGTTTGCTGGTGCTGCCGCTCCAGCACCGTATGTACAGTGTCAGGATCCTCTGCTCACATCTGCAGCCGCAAACGGAGGATCCTCCACATGCGACTGTGGTGGCGCGATGACCCCCATGGGGTGCCTTCTTGTCACACCCCCACAGACATGGCACCCCCCCATTGCAACACCACTGCCATCTGGGAAGGTGGCATCCCAGATTTTGGCTTCAGAGTGTTCAAGGGTGTGCCAATGTGTGTGATAATGTGTTCTGAAGAGGGCTGCCTCATGTCGGAATTGGGAAAATGGGGAAAATAAATGACACAACGGAAGGAATGACTCCTAAGGCTAAACGAAGACAGCTCAGCCGGCAATGCTTACCCATGTCCCACTCTTGCCTTACCCTATGACAGCTTTTGCTAACTTAGTGTTCTCCAGATATTTTTGGATACCCCTAACATGCCTGACCATTTACCCTACTGGCTAAGGTTGGTGGAAATTGTAGTCCAAAGGAGCCAGACTGCACCAAGTCAAGGAAACCTGCCCTCAAACACGTCAGAGACCTTGCAGAATAGAGCCTTGTCTTCAGTCCTTGAACTTCATCCCTTGGGGGGGTTGGTGTTTGTGGTTGTCTGCATCTCACTTCAAGGCCTTTTAGCAACAGAGCAGCTCTTCCACAATTACTATTTTTTGATTGGTCAAGTGCCCCTTGCCTGCCACAAGCTCAGAACAGTGGAGAGTTCAGCCTGGCTCTCCTTTGAAAGGGAGCCTGCTCCAGCCCCACTCTTTACAGCCGGTCATAAATTTCAGAGCATGTCGTGATATCTTTAGCTTTGACTCCAGAGATTTCCTGTTGAGCTGCAAGATGCAGGCCTGCAAAGCGCACTGTAGCTAAATATACCCTCTTAGTGTAACAGTACAAGTAAACAAGGACAGCATCAACATGACTTCTTTTTGTTCGTTTTTTTACAGTGCAAATCAAGCTTTCCCTTTTTTTAAATAAAAGTGGTATTCATCAGGAAATTTTTTTTTTTTTATAGAGAAAGTAATCTCTCTTCACTACAGCTGAACTCTTAACATCCAACATTACTTTGATTCCTAGTGTCGGTTCAGAGGGTGATGATCCTGGTAACAGCCCACATTTGGGGGAGCAGGGTGTCCCTGGGATCATGTCCTCATATGTAATGGAAGGAAATCAAATATTGGTCAAACTGTACTCTAGGCCTGCAACTTGCACTTGCTTTCCTTATATGATCACAACCTTGGCGTGAGTGGATGGGAAATAAATTAATTAATGGAGAGCAGGGGGAATCCACCATTCTCTGCTCTCCATTTATTTATTTCTTCCACACACACACACACACACACTCAGACACCTAGTGGTTTTTTCTTGCTTTGGGAAGGAGCTGTCAAGGCTCTAGGACACTGCCAGAGCCCTCATGTCTCCTTCCCCAAGCCCAGTGCCTCACTTACTGAGCTCTGGGAAGCCCCTGTTAAGCAGCTCTCTGCCTTGCAGCAGGGAGCAGTTCCAGGGGTTCCTGACTTTGGGGCCATTTTACTTTTGCTGCCCGGACCCCCAGAACCAAACCCTCACATACGTGGCTGGTCCACTGTATGTACATCCATAGGCAAGTCACCACAGTTTCAAAAGTGGCTTGGCATTTGACATGGACCAGCAGCTTTTTGAAAAGCACCACTCCAAAGGGTGGTTGGTTTTTAAAAAATCCCCCCACCTACCTGCCTTTTAAATACTGATATATGTTAAAGCTATGGTACAACTGTAATGCAAATATAGTTTTAATATTGCTCATGCTTTGGTTAGGTGTGGCTCCCAATATGCCATCAATGTGCATTCTGCAAGCTGTGCAATGTGCTTTCAATGTTGCCTCTGGAGACGGCTTATTTAGAAATTTGGCATACAAGCAACTGAATATTATTGTACATGGGCAACCGGAGGCCCACTGGGTGGGTGTGGCCCCAAGTACAATTTTATCTAGTCCCTAGCGGCCTTTCAAAAAAGCAACCCATTTTGAGTTTTAAGAAATAGAGATATCTCATTTTAAACCCTGTGACTTTTACAGATTTTGCATGCAATATATAAATGTAGATATTTATATGTAACAGTATGCCTGAGCGTATTTGCTCTATATCTCAGAAATTTACTCTTACATTACACCGACTTAATAAATCTGACTACTCCAATAACTACTGTTTGGTGACAATGATGGGTGACAATGACAGTAACAAAAATAATAACAATAAAGGGGGCCCCAGGGATGTAGAAATTGTCTTTCTCTCATGGCATGTATTAAAGCATGCATACTCCTTTAATTATGGCTATTCAAATGTCTGACTAAGACTGGGGAGACCCAGTTTTAAATCCCCCTCAGCCATGAAGCTTGGTGAGCGGCCTTGAACCAGTCTCTGTCTCTCAGCCTAACCTTCCCCACGGGTTTGTTTCAAGGATGAAATGTGGCAATGGGGAGAACCAGTGCTTTTCTTCTGGGGGGGACTCATACCCCTAAACATTTTGTGAATCTAAGTTTGACCTCATTGAGGGGCAGTATTTCAATATGAGTAGGAAAATGAGAGTACCCCTAAACATGTTTTTTTTTGGGGGGGAAGAGCACTGGGAAGAACCATATATGCTACCTGGAGCTCTTTGGAGGAAGGGAAAGTAAAAAGGTAACAAAAAATAGCTAGCAATAAGTGAATCCAGGATGGGGTGAGTTGTAGCTCTCACACAAATGCAGAAAGAAAGATCTAGTTACCGTATTTTTCGCTCTGTAGGACGCACCAAACGATAAGACGTGCCTAGTTTTGGGGGGAGGAAAACAAGGAAAAAATTGAATCCCAGAAGCCAGAACAGCAAGAGGGATCTGGCTTCTGGGATACTGTGTGGCTGTTCTGGCTTCTGGAATAACATCGCCAAGCCTCTTCAGGGCAGTGGGATGAAGGGTCCCCCTGCCCGGAAGAAGCTAAGGCAGAAGCCAGGACAGGCGCCTCACTGACGGGGCGCTGCGCAGTTCTCCCTCTCTGCGCAACACCTCTCCTTCGCAGGAGAACTGTGCAGCGCCCCTTCAAGCAAAGCTGGAGACCCTTCTGTTCCTCCTCCGGCTTCGCAGGACAGGCGTGTCGCTGAAGGGGTGCTGCGCAGATAAGGAGAGCTGCGCAGCACCCCTTCAGCGAAGCGGGAGGAGGAACAGAAGGGGCTCCGTTCCTCCTCCCTCTTCGCTGAAGGGGTGCTGCGCAGCTCTACCTCTCTGTGCAGCACCATTCACTCCATAAGACGCACTCACATTTCCCCTTACTTTATAAGAGGAAAAAAGTGTGTCTTGTGGAGCAAAAAATATGGTAAATGACTTCAACTGTATTCCCATTCCAAAGCTTGACGTGAGGAGAACCCATGGCATTTCCAAAAGATTAGCCAAATGGCCCTCCAGAGGAGGAACAACAGCTGTAGCCTGAGTGCTTTAAGGAGAAGTAATATGGAAGACGTGTGATTTTCTCTGCGGGTGAAGAATGATGGATATGGAATCTTTCCTATGTTAAGTTAAAGGGCTTCTAATACATTCCAGGGAGGAGACAGCCAGAGTCGATCAAATGTGTCAGCAACTGAGATACACACAAAGACCGACGTCATATTGGTAACAGGGATTGTAAAAGTGTACTTGTCTGCATGCAATTCATTGTTACATTATCAAAGTAGGTTTTGGCACCCAATTGGCACTGCAGGGCACAATCATATTGGCTGTCATTGCAGAGCTATCCATTTTCTCCCTGTATTAACGAAAGCATTTCTGCTTTCTATTCTACTAATAGTGTTAACCTGAACTCTTCTGAGGCTTTCCATTTTTCATGGAAGGCCATTTAAGGTGTAAAGATAATGAAATGATATGGAAGGAGGTGGGGGAACCCAAGCCCTTTTAAAATAATTCCAGAACATCTGAAGCCTCTTCAATATTAGTCATTCATGTTAGTGAGAGCTCAAAGTAAGTGCCACAAGTGAGTGGCAACTCTGCCAATTAACGCTGCTGCTGGTGGTTTGTGAACTGCATGTAAAATGGCGAATTTTGTTCATGCAAATTGCTCCACAAAAATGTGCCCTCTTTGTCAAGTCTTTTCTCTTCCACTGACATGACGATGGCTGCCCAGATTTCTCAGATGGGCAGATTCTCTCTTTCCTTGACAGCTACCTGGAATAAAATATTTCTTGCTATCATTAATAGTGTTTCTCTGAAGATGATCTGCAAGGAGGACTAGTTACTTGTTATGCTACACAATTCTGATTTCTGTGTGTGACCAGCTTTAATATTTGAAATTAAACCATGGTAAACAACTCCATGAATAGCAAGGTTCCATGCTTGCACATTCAAAGATACTTCTTCTCAGCTACATATCCCCCTTCATATTGACTTAAAGCCTCCTCTCTTGTTATTGTTGTTGACATTTTCTGCAAAGGAACACAGAGCTTAGATACAAAGATGTTTAGAGTGGTACATGTAGATTTTTATTTTATTTTAAAAAGGACTTTTGCCTTGAAATGCCATATTTCAAAAGGTACATAATATAACCACTCACTGGAGTTTCATCTGTGAATAACAGGGATATATTGCCTTATGCATAAATGCATTCTGAGTATCACTCAGCCTGTTGACAAAAATCCATGGTGAGGCCGGTATCTGCAGTATGAGATTTGCATTAAGGTAAGGAAGAGACAGTGACATGGGAAAGGTGGCTAGTGGGGTAAGGAGCTCTTGCAGACATCTATCTAGACACCCTCATCAAATAAGAACTTGTAGAAATAGGATTGTGGGAACCTCTTTATGGAGTACTGAGTCAAACCATTGTTCCATCTAGCTCAGTACTGTCTGCACTGGCTGGCAGTGGCTCTCCAACATTTCAGACAGGATTTTCTCCCAGCCAGTCCTACCTGGAGTTTGAACACAGGACCTTCTTGCGTCCAAAGCAGATGTTGCACCACGGAGCTTCTGCTCTTCCCTAAGAATCTGGGTTAGCTTTTCTCAGACTGTACCACCTCAGACCCCTGAGACATGGCATGCTCGAATGCCTTCACATTAAAATATTGCCATGGAGTCCCCCATGGAGACTTCCTGGCAGGGCTGGTCTGAGGGGGGAGGACGATTGGGATGAGAGGATGGAGTTGGAACCTGGGGTCTAGTGGGCACTGATCTGGATGCTGAGCCCAGGGGTTGTCTGGATACAGTCCTGCCTCAGTGGATGCCCCCAATGAGGTGGCGGAGCCACCTGAAATTACTCCAGCGCTGCCTCCCATCAGTGAAGCTCTCTCCATCCCGGGGATCATACAGTTCACCAGCCATGTCGTCTCCACCTCCACTGGCAAGGACATGGCGATGACTGTGCCAGTGTGAGCAGACCCAGCCTACTTGCAGGAGTGCCTTGCTTGCCCAGTTACATGGCTAGGGATGACAAATGTGCAAATGCCCCCCCACCTGCTTTTGGAAGGGGAGCTCCGGGGGCGTGTCACATGTTGGGACAGCATCTTAGCTTATGCTTAGCCATGTACCTTAGAACTCTGCTACAAACTTCTGAACTGTGTTTTCTGTAGCCTGATCTATGGTTGAGCATTGTAGTGACTTTTGGACTAAAGCCTTTGGCAATAACTGAGCTGAGTGCCATGTTCACGAGTGGGAGCCAGGACAAAACTACCTGTGAATGGCAAGGAAGCACATCAGAAATGAGGCTGAGCTAAAGCCCATCTCTGTCATATGATAGATGTTCATGTGCAGGTTTTCTGGCATAGGGGAAGTATTCACACTTGAGACAACCTCTCTGCTACTGCAGTTCAGTGTAGCATGATCCAGGCAGGATTTTATTATAGTAAGCTTCTGCATGTTTAATTCATAGTTTGTTCCAAGGGGTTCCTGATACTTTCCACATCAGCACTGGCACAAGAGCAGTCAGGTGGGCTGGGGAATCAGATAAGTGGTAGGCAGCCCCATAATCAGGCCCCCACCCCGGAAGCTATCCTTATTCAGACTTGCTCTGTTTGTTACAACAGAAAGAAAAATGCCCCTTTTTCTCTGCATCCATGGTGATTAGATGTCTCTTGAAAGAGAGGAAGCTAAAATGTTTTCCACATCAGATGCAGTATTTTACATTCTGTGATGTCATCACTGCAGAATCCATATATATGTGGCCCCTTTCAGCCTAGTTTATGAAAGACTAGGAAACTGTTTGTGTCTTGTAATTTAACACCAAGAGTGAACTTTTTAGGACAAACTAGATTAAGGTAACAGTTCCCCAGGGTTGAAATCCATAAATCAGAGATGTATATTTAAGTATCTAAAACACTCTGGTTGTCAAAACAAAATAAAAAAAATCATTCCAGTAGCACCTTAGAGACCAGCTAAGTTTGTTATTGGTATGAGCTTTCGTGTCATCAGTGAACAATAAATGAGTGTTCATGGCAATATTCGTACAACTGGACTATGGCAAGCCCTTAAATATTTCATCCATGCTCTGGAACAAATGTCATGTTAATGCAAACTACTGAATGCTGTCAAACGCCCAGTGAATTCCATGGGGTGGTGGGTGATGATCGTTTCCCTGGGTCAGGTCCCATAGAAAGCAAAAGTCTTGTTAGCTGTGGCAGGAGCATCACTAATACAAATCTCCAACCAAGAAGCTCAGTCATGTCTTACTTGAACTTTGCCCTAGTTCAGACTTGTGTGCTACTTGCTGAAAATACTGTGAACTTCTGTTTCCAGAGCTTTATTTTTTTTCTAATTGTACCTTTGCCCTCCTACTGTCTGTTTCCTAATGAGTTTGTTTTTAAAACCTTTTGACTGCCTTCAGTTTATTCCCATCCTCCTCTTTTATTTGTCAACTCTCCAGGGCTGGCGATCTCTGCTCTCCACAATGTTCTGGGGGTTTTTTTTGAAGTAGGCGTTGCTGGGTTTTTCATTCTGCTGCTCTGCTGTAAAGTCCAGGGCTTTTCCACCGTGTGTGTGTGTGCAATAAAAGCTCCCTGCCGCTTTGGTATACCACATGCTTTGCATGCAGAAGGTCCCAGGTCAAATCCCTAGGATCTCCAGGGAGAGGAGCAGAAAGACCAAACCCTGGCAATGCATGAGCAAGCTAGCCTGCAGGTACATAGAATGAAAATTGCAGCCACTTTGTTGCCCACCCTCCATTCCTGCTGCTGCCATGCTTCCTGGAGCTAACCATGGTTAGCCTTAGCGTTACATGCAAACCGAGGCTCATGGTTTGTCTCCCTCAAACAAATCACAGGTGGTAAGCCAAGGGCAAATCTTGTTTACAGCTCATGGTTTGCTTGGGGCAAGATAATCTGAGGATGGTGAGGAAGGGAATTGAGGGAGATTTTATATAGAGAAGGAGAGAAATAGATGTGTGTGAGTCTTAGGATATGCTCACTGTCAGCCATAGTCCCTGGTCCCTGACTGTCCACCCAACCCCTCAAATGACCCTTGGGGGCAAAATGCCTATCACTGCTCTATTTTTAAAAAAAATGAGTTAAAGCCCCTGGTGCAATAGACAAATAGATCAGACATTTATTTTCCTTGTCATAGAGAAATCTGTTCTGACCTGTTACCCTGCAGTCCTTGCTTCTGAAAGCTCCTGGATGCATGCCCAGATCATCCTTTGCATGATCCTGCTCAAGCCCCCCACCCTCTGCAATTCCTGCCAATTTGCCTTTCTTGGTGCAGCCTATACAACATTATGGAGGGGTCCTCTGACACTTAGGAGCTGCTTTTTAGGGAAGGGCAAGAGGCAGCAGTGAGAAGGGAAATCTGCGTTGCATGAGCGGAGTTCGGTTTACAGTGTTCTCTGGATCCAGCCCATAGCACTGCACCCGTCCCAATATTTAATAATAAAAGATTGAGGGTTTTCGTTGTTGTTTGCTTTTTTGCTGTTTTTCTTCTCTAGGTTTTTTTTGGGGGGGTAGATATTTTTACAGATTTTATTCTGTAAAATGGGTATTTTGAGGTGTCCATAACAGTTTCTTACATTTCCCAGTGTGCCCCCAGGCCTGAATAGATTCTGAATGGCATTGCACTAAGTTTTACTCAGAGTAGGCCCATTGAAATGGACCGAAACTTAGCCATGCCCACTAATTTCAGTGGGTCCATACTCTTAGTAGAACTTAGTTGAAATATGAAATAAAGCAAAATAGAAATAATTAAGTTTTCAGTTGATACCCCAAACAGGTAGAAATCCTGTACTGCCAAAGGCATGTGAACTGCAGGTCCAAGATTTGGATTATGCTGCTAGGCACTAAAGAAAAGTATTTAATTGCAAATAGTTACTACAGAGCTGGAAACTTAAATCAGCCCTTTTTCTTGGTGATTTAAATCAATCCACCATAAAGTTAATCTATGTAAACAGGCTCAGAGATGCTAGTTGGAACCTGTGGGTTTCCCCTCTTGCATTAGTTCATTACAGTGAGAAAGTGCTGTCTAAGGGCTGATTCACACATGCATGTAGATAACTGGATCTCTTGTCCCTGGGGGGTGCAATCCAGCCAAGGTTTTAAGCCCCACATTGATTTTCAATGGGAAACTTAAGCATGTGCCTAAATCTCTCCCACTGAAATCAATGAAACCTTAATATACTTATCTTTGGCTGGATCATGCTCTTAGTGACTTCTCACTTAATGACTCACAGCCAGATATGCCAGCAGCCTTCCATTGAAAAGTGTGGTTTTTCTTTTATATGGCGTCAGCTGACATGAAAGCTCTGTGCGGAGTTTTGATCTGTGGTGGCTCTTTCACCCATACATGTGCAAGTGAATTCAGGAATGGCATCAGCACCCAGCTACAAGCACACCAGCACCCTGGCAGTACCTACCACATGCTGGGCCTAAGTCCCATTTGTGGGTCACTGGGTCTGCAAGGACCTGCCATTTTAATTACACACATATGCCTCAGGTGCAGCATTGCTCCGGGGCATTGTGTGAAATTAAAATGGCTTCCCACCACGACAACCACCATCACCAGGTAAACCTGCTGGAGATACCCATTGCTGTTAGACAGAGCCCAGTGGAGGGGGGGTGCTACCAAACCTTGCTTTTTAAGGAAGTTGTCATGGGATGAGCATGTATGTGTAATCTCAGCCTGACTCTGGTCAGTTTTACCCTGTAGAGAAGGGTTGGCAACCTAAAGCCCATGGGCCGGATGCGGCCCAATCGCCTTCTCAATCTGTCCCACGGACGGTCTGGGAATCAGCGTGTTTTACATGAGTAGAATGTGTCCTTTTATTTAAAATGCGTCTCTGGGTTATTTGTGGGGACTGCCTGGTGTTTTTACATGAGTAGAGTGTGTGCTTTTATTTAAAATGCATCTCTGGGTTATTTGTGGGGCAAAGGAATTCGTTCATTCCCCCCAAAAAAGATATAGTCCGGCCCACCACATGGTCTGAGGGATGGTGGACCGGCTCATGACTGGAAAAGGTTGCTGACCCCTGCTGTAGAGACTGCACTTGTTGAGACCGAGCTCGTAAGACCCTAACCATTTGTGCTGGCATCTGATGTTGGTGGGATGTGCTGCCAATATAAACAGATGCTTATACTATTTTGCACTTATGTAACTGTTGGTACATATCCAATATGTGCAGCAGCAGTTCTGAACAGAACGTAAGAACTTAAAGAGGACCCCACTAGATCAGGCCAATGGCCCACCTAGTCCAGCATTCTAGTCCAGCAGGATTCGAGCACAAGATGAATATAAAAGTATCCATAGGGAAAGGGAGGTTAAAGCAAACAAATGGGCTGCATGCAGTGGTCCCAAGTCAAATGGCAAAAGAATTGTGTTCCCTGAGATGCTGCATGGCAAGACCATGGTAACCAGGGGCCCAGAGAATGAGAGCATGGCAGATTTAAAGCTCTTCCCTTGCACTGAAAGACAGAGCAAATAGATGAAGCGACTGACACTGAGCAGTGCTCTCAGCACTGCAAAGTAGTGAATCCACTGTCCCTGAATTTGGTCTCCCCTTTTTATTAAAGAAGGCAAGAAAGGAATTATAATTCACTACGCTGAGTGAATGGAACAACAACCAGAGAGGAGCCTGTTTTATGGGTCCCTGCAGCAAGAAATGGGTGCCAACATTAGAAACCAATTAGTAGGGATGTTTTCGGGAGAAAGCAGAGGCACAGTTGGAGCAGATGGTTTTTTAGTAGTGCAGAATGTGGAAATATTAGGAATATTTTGCTTAAACACATACATTAGAAACTATTCCTTCTGTTATAGTAATAACATCATAACAGATCTGTGCTCATTTAGTATACAGGGCTAGAGCGGGTCATTCTTATTCCAATATCTCCCTTACTGCAGTATCGGGTTTATGGTCCATGGCTTCTTAAAAAGTATGTAGTGGCAGGGCAAGATCCTGTTTAATGAAAGAAGCCAATTGGCAAGTATGAATAATGAAGAGGCAAATATCATGGAAGATTTTCTCACAGGATGGTGAAATAGTCCCCGACGGGCCTGGATAGCTCAGTTGGCTAGAGCGTGGTGCTGATATCACCAAGGTTGCAGGTTCGATCCCTGTATGGGGCAGCTGTATATCCTGCATTAAGGACACGGGTGGCGCTGTGGGTTAAAGCCTCAGCACCTAGGACTTGCCGATCGCATGGTCGGCGGTTCGAATCCCCGCGGCGGGGTGCGCTCCCGTCGTTCGGTCCCAGCGCCTGCCAACCTAGCAGTTCGAAAGCACCTCTGGGTGCAAGTAGATAAATAGGGACCGCTTATCAGTGGGAAGGTAAACGGCGTTTCCGTGTGCTGCGCTGGCTCACCAGATGCAGCTTGTCACGCTGGCCACGTGACCCGGAAGTGTCTCCGGACAGCGCTGGCTCCCGGCCTATAGAGTGAGATGAGCACACAACCCTATAGTCTGGCAAGACTGGCTCGTACAGGCAGGGGTACCTTTACCTTTTTATATCCTGCATTGCAGGGGCTTGGACTAGATGATTCTCAGGGTCTCTTCCAACTCTACAATTCTATGATTCTATACTTCAATTTGAAGTGATACAAGTGAAAAAGAACTTTACCACTTAATTCTGTTGGGTGCATAAACTGGCGGCCTCTCACTGGGCACCCATCACCATATTCTTTTTTCCTGTCTAAAGCAGTGGAGAAGTTATACATTTCTGTACCTCACCATCATTTTGGTCATCAAGAACAGATCAGCACCAAACACCTTGTTTTCGAAAACTCCAGTCATTTGGAGTCAGCAGCCTCTTAGCACATGATAATCCTTGGTTCCTGTGCTCCAGTCTCAGTCATTGGGTGGAGTATAGATAATTATTTCTATGGAGCAATGGGAGTCTCCTTCCTCCCACCAGGGTGGCCCAGTCCTGATCCAGCATTTGTAACTTGACCACTACCCAAACGAACTGGAGGAAAGGAGAAGCTTGGCTTCAGAGGGATGGGATAGAGATCCCTATTTACTCCGCATTCCTCATTTCTCCACAGAGCTACATTTCCTAGTTTCATGCAGGTGAATGGAATGGCGGCATTTACTTGAACTTGATTTCTGAAGTAATCAAGTTTCTAAGGGATTTTAAATTGTGTGTGTGCGCGCGCGCGTGTGTGCCTTGATGTGGATAAGCACATGTCCTTTCAGGTACTAAAATATATATTTTAACAAACAAAACACCTTCGAAACTGCTCCCAACTTGAAAATGGAGATTTTCCATGGCCACTATGCAATTGCTGCCTTCAACACTCAGACCGAAAGGTACATAAGGCTTTTTCTGTGATGGTGCCCAATTTCTGGAATGTCCCCAGAGCAGCTCGCCTGGAACCAACTTTAATGTTTTCTCAGCACCAGGTAATGCATTTTTATTTGCACAGCCCTGTTATATTGCATTGATTTCATGGCTTATAAGCCTGATGTGTCACTGTTTTTTAATTTACTTAATGCTGTCCTGTTTTAACTTGTTGTTTGAATTGGTTTTTTAAATTGTTCTTTTAGTTACGGTAAGAGTCTTTGGGTGAAAGAGCATGGTATGAAGCTTTCCCAATACATACATACGTATTGTCCAAGGCAGCAATTGTTGTCACATTTCTGAGACCCAGAGTATAGCATATTGCAAAGTGCATTTTGAAGCACTACCAAAACTTGCAGAAAGTGATTGTGTGCAGTGCAGGCAGTGGCAGCTCCACAGTGCTTTCTCCTGGTCTCAGAATAGCCATTGCCTGTACACAGCTAAAGGCAGCATCTTGCAATAGTCGAGCAGTTGGTAATGCTATGCTTAGGATTAGTTTTAACTCTGAGCAGGGTTTGCAAGGCCAGGCAGGAATGCTAATGGTTTCACAGGCCAGAAACTAGGGTGAGCATCAGTAAAAGCAGCAAATGCCCATCTTGCCCACTTGCTTTTTAACAACCAGGCTGTTCCTGGTATAGTTGCCAGCGTTCCTCTTTACCCATCCAGTACTAACTGCTTGCCAGACCTCAGTCCAACTGTCTATTGGAAATGTTATGTAAATACCAGATCCTTTTATGGGAGTTCACCCAGTCCACAACATGATTGTCTTCTTCTAAGGTTTGTTTAAAAAATAAAAACACATTCCTATATCTGGACATGACTTTGGGCAAGTTCGTATATACATGCTCACCATGTTTAATAATGCTACAGTAGACATGTATGTTCATATGTACTGGGGAATACGAATCATTTTAAACAGGAGCTCACATCTTCCATCAACAATAGTTGATGAACATGCAGGTGTGAATCAGCCATAAGTGAACCCTGTACGAAGTGTGCATTGTGCTGGTATTTAAGCTTGCTGCAGGGTGTGGGTGGGTGTTTTAAGCATTACTTTTTCTTGGTCTAGCATTGGCCGGATTGATTTATTTTAAATCTTTAGAGTTCTACGAGCAAGGAAAGGAAAGCACTGGAGAGAATATATTCTTATTGATCTGATTAGCATTAGCTTGATTGATGATATAATATGATAGAGGACTGTGTGACTTAAGTGAAGTTCAAGGCACAGGGAGGGGGAGGGGGGAATTGAGGGGCAGGCAGAAGAAGAAGTCGTTCGAGAAGAGTGGCTTTGCGAACTATGTTTAGTCTGGTTTCAGGTTTCTTCTGTGGAAGGCATTTGTGCACTGGGGAGACTGGTGGGAGTGGTGGAAGGAAGCTCCTGGTGACGTCACAACACAGCACGTCCCCCGATCTGGCTCCCCCGTCTCTTTTTCTTCCTCCTTCGTAGTGGCTGCCGCAAAGGGTTTCATTTGGCTGACTGATGGCACTTTTGTCTATAAATGGAGGCAGTTGGCCCATCTCCCAGTATAACACAAGATAGGCCTGTTCATCAGTTATGCAATCTTTAGCTTGATGGCTTCATTGGGCCAGCAAGAGGGGAGTGGGTGGGGAATTTGGGGTGGCAGGAGAAAGCCTTTGCAGGCAAGCTCTGCCAGAGACAGCTGATGCTTCCCTCCCCCCCCCCCACTTCTCCCTGAAGCAAGGAAAGAGAAGGCAGCACAGAGAAAGGGAGAGAGCAGGCGCGTGGGTATAAGGGCTCAATTCATAAAGCAGCTAAGAGATCATTAGCAGGCTGTGTTTGACCAAATCAGGCCGCCTGGAATCTGGAACAGCTGCTTTGCTCCACTGTGCAGGTGACACATCCCTCACAGTTCCCCTGCTCTTTTGAGGGCAGCCAGTCAGTTGTTTTAAAACCCCGGCGCAAGAAGGAAACAGAAGCACCAGGGAAGGGGAGGGCACATTTAAAAATACAAAGTTCAGATTAAAACCTACTCTGAAGTTTCATTGATCTCTGCAGCAGCAAGGAGAGCTCCAAGGATTATCTGCACAAAGCAAGGATGTACCATTTATATGGTATGTTTCAAAGTTCACTGAGCGTCACATACATTATCTTTGTTACAACAACACTATATGGTACATCAATAGGATTTTTTTTCTCGTGTGGCAGATGGGAGACAGGCACGAGGCTGAGACGGGCTTGCTTAAGACCACCTAGTGAATTCACAGCATAAGTCAGTTGTTTACGATATCCCCTATTCTTCTTTTTAAGCTGCAAGCAGCAAAATGAGTTTCTTGTTCAGAGTGTGGTCTCTTAGCTTCTATGCTAAATACCAGTAGATGGTATTTAACTGAGCCTTACGTGGAGCAGACCTACAGAAATTAATGGATCTAACTTAGAAAGGTTAATTAATTTCAATGGGTCTACTCTGAGCAAAACCATTTCTTTTAAAAGCAGGGGAAAGGCATGAATTTGCAAGTTTTCCTTTCCACCTCCTTTGTTGTGAGGATAAAGTAGGGGGTAATCGAACCACATATGCCCCCTTGAGCCCCTTGGATGAAAAGGCAAAGTATAAATGTAGTAATCAGTCTGTTTGCAATTCTAACCCTCCTTACCTGGGAGCAAGCCCACTGCATTCCATAGGAGTCATCCCTCTTCTCAGTTTCACCTTGTTTGGCAATGGGAGGAAGGAGGCGTGAAGTAAAACCCAAATGCCCGTGAGAGGACAGAACCTGGAGCCACTGTGAGTGGACAGCAGCACTTGTCCATCAATGCAGCCTTTCTCAGCTTGGAACTTTCCAGCCGTTTAGGACGGCAACTCCTGTCAGCACAGATGTGCACCAGGTTGAGGAAAGCTAGCTTAAACACTCAGGCTCAGTTTACAGTGCCTGGACCTCATTGAAGGCTTTTAAGCAGAGTAAGGATGGCTGTCTGTGTGGGATTCCTTAGCTGCGATTCCTGCATTGCAAGGGGGTTGAGCTAGATGGCCTGTGGAGGTCCCTTACCACACTTCAGTTCTATGACTTACTTCTGAGTAGACATGGTTATGCATATCAACACAAACAAAGGATACAACGGAGCAACAAATCAAACAAAACAATAGCAAAAATCAGGAAGGACCTGCCAGTCACACTGAATATGCATTCATGTGCTGCATTCATCCTCTCACCGCAAATGCAGCCCCTTAGTGCTCCCCCTGGGAAGCCGGGTTAACTCTCATATCTCTCCCCCCACCAACTTGCCCACTACTCATCGCCCAGAGAAGGTGCCCTCACCACACTCCTTCACTGGGCTGGCCCATCAACAACAGTGGCCTTCACATAAATAGGCTCTTCCCACCCCCCACCTGCAAAAGCAACCACCAGCAGCAGCTAAAGATGTGGGGAAGTTCTTGCTCTTCATGTGCAGGGATGACCGGCCAAACTTCCTGGCTCCTCCAACAGGCTGCTGTTTTCCAGCTGTAGCAGAAGGAGACATGGGAGGCTGATACCTCTCCGCCCCCCCCCCCAGCAACAGCCCTGCTACTGCTATCTGTCTCCTCTCTGAGCCAGCAGAAAGTCTCCCACCCACAAAACCAGGTGCAGCTTTATCTGGCTGTGCAGAAAGGTTGTAAGTCAGCTGCCATTTCTTCTCCTCTTCCCTGATTTTTCACTCTCTCCCCCCCTTCCACATCCCTTCCTTCTGCTTCACATACATTTGCTCTCCATCGCAGGGTGCTGCTGAGATTTATAAGGCACACACCTGAATTCTGCAGTGTGGGGATGCTCAGACGCTACGTTGAAAAAGATTAAATTCTCCCCCCTTTGAAACTGAGGAGAAGGTGAAAAGGAGCTCAGGGAAGTGCAATGCTGGAGATGCCACAGCTAAGAGCAGAAATTAATTTTCAAGACAAGGCAAAACAACCTGTCACGAGACAGCTCCATCCCTGACACCTGAGCTGGTTTCAAAAGGAGACTCTGAGCGTGTTCCCTCTAGCGTTTAAATAGTCTCAGTTTATAACCTTTTGTAAAGATGCCAGCATGGGTGATGCGAACTTTCCCCGTTCATGACAGCAAAGAGCTTACAAGGCAGGTTTCTGCTTTTTCAAGACCTCTCTTTGATCTTTGGTGGGCTTCCTCCCTTAATATTCTTTGCATGCTCTGACAGTTTGAGTGTCTCTAGCAGCTGTGCTTTTCTAGGTATCCATATTGCTCCCTAACTGTCACTATTATTCCTGGGCAACAACTAGAATTACTTAAGACTGGGGAACATAGATTTGGGTTCCCTTTCAGAGCACTTTTTCTTCATTTGCTCGTTAAACTGCAAGGTGTACTTCCAAGCGTCTTCTGAACACATCCTACTGGGCTGTGTGATTTCTACCAGATGCAACATGAGGAGGGGGTGGGTGTATATTTATTTGCATAATTTTCATTCTACACCTTCAGCATACGTTTATGTTCCCAGAGTGGAGAAAACAAAATAGTGAGAAACAATAAAAGTGAAATTAAAATGTAGAAAATGATAAACTGAAGCATGCAAACCAACACAACAAAATAGCAGCACTCCATTGCAACAGACTGTGAAGTCAGTATTGTTTTGAATGCGAACATTAAGAGTTTCCAAGTCTGGGGAAACCAGAATGTTTTTGTCTGTCATCTAGCTGAAGGATATATTAGAAACCAAGGGATCTCTTATATCTCTGCCTGATCACCCAGATCCTTAGGGGAGCCTCTGTTGGTGGTCCCCCAATGGCTCAGAGGCAAGGCTTGCAACTGCCAAAAGTCAGTCATTCAGTTCTGTGGGCCCAAACCTGTGGAACTTCCTCCCAGCTGAAATAAGACAAAGATTTCCTTATTCCAGCAGGCATTTTCAGGTCAAGTGTAAGGGGCTTCTGTTTGGTTTTCTGATTATTTTTATTGTTTGATTCTGTGTAGTTTATTTTATGTACACTTCTTGGAAATGCTGACGATTAAGTGGTAGATGAATGTCTTAAATAAACATAACAGGAACATGAAGACCAGGCAGGCCTTTCTGTGGTGGGAAGGCCATCTCTATAGTTGCAGGGAGACCAATGTGGGAGAAAACAGTCCAACAAATATTTGTAGGACCTTTGTGACTGTGTTATCGTGACCAAGGTCAGAGCGACTCAGAATCTGATTTTATTTATATTTACTGAAACTATTTCCATGCCAACCTTCATGCAACCACTACAAGGCAATGTGCAAGGATGCTTCCAGGGGCCTTAGTAAACCAGGTGCCTGTTGTATAACTCTGTGCTTTATGGTTTGCCCTTTCCTAGGCAGCTGGGCATTGCTTGGCTGTCAAACTGTAAGTTGAGCCCTAAGCATTCCTCTCTTGAAAGCTGCCACCTCCTTCCACCCAGAACTTTGTGCGATGTGGCTCCCATCTGGAGATTGTAAAGGCCTCTGTGCAGGAGTGGGCCTTCCCTTTACTGGATTCTGCAGAGTAAATCTGCGATGCAATGCAACGGAGGGCTTGTCTATACTCTTGAGTTTACCCACAGGTCTACGCTGAGCTGAATTTGGCTTAGCCCGCAGCACACAACACATCTTCTGCACTGGAAACATCTTTGCAAGCGTCACATGAGATGGCAATTTGCACAGCTCAGCCTGTACTGCTCTGAAGAGGAGCAAATGTTCCAACTAAAATTTATTATGATAAAAATTATGTGTGAGCACAGAAATGAGCTGTCGTGGCTGTTGCTGTGCGCAGCCCAGTCTGATCTGTTCTGATACTGTCCCTTGCTTCCCCCTCCTCCCTCTCCCTACTTGTCTTTCACTCTTCGCCGCTCAACAGGGCACAAAAGGTAACTGCAAAAGCCATGCGATTCTGTGTTTGGTCTGATAGTTGGCTTGTTGTTTCTTTCTGCGCAGATTACATGAATCAGCAATGTAGGCATTTGCGCATGTGCATGAGCACAGCAAATCTGGGATTTGAACTCAGACCTCTGACATCCACCACTTCATTTGACACCTAAGACAGTGGAGAACTCTGATCAGGAGACTGCTGGGATCCCCTGATGGCTCCTGATTTAGAAGTGTGCCTATGTGGTTTAGGGACGTCCTTTTTACTGAGCATTCATTATGATTTGTGTTCATGAAGTTACCTGGGTGGTTATATACGATCAGAATACAGCTGCGAAAACAAACACACGCCAGTCTGGAGAGGCCCTTCCATTCTTCTCCAGAAGTATAGCAGCTACAAGCAGGTTATTAAAGGCAATGAAATCTGAGCGTCCCCTGCAGAACAAGGTATTCTTTGAGATACGTTGAGGTGTACAGTGCTGCCACGTATCACTCTGGCTGATCCCTAGGCTGGCTTTGCAGGAACTCTGGAAGCTTGCCCAAGGTTTTTCTTGCAGTGAGAGCAAGGTAACGTCTGACGGCCAGCTCTGACCTTAGCACTGGAAATCCTATTTCCTCACCGATAAATCATTGTCTGCAGTGGAGGGGCAGGTCTGGGGAATAGCGCTGGGGGAAAGGGGGAACGGCGAGACGACGACAACAGAGCACTCTGAAAGGTTAAATAATTCCACTGTTTATTCAGTCAGACTCTGGCTCACCTTTCTTGAGGGGACGTTTGTATGGGTGGCTTTGCTTTCTCTGAGAAACCTATTGTGATGGCATTTTGCAGCCCTTCCTTTCCTTCCACCTTGCTGCTCGGAGGAAGAAAGAAAGAAAAAACGCCCTCTCTCTTCCTGGAGCTTCTGTTGCGCTCTCTCTCCCCAGCCCCGTCACAGACACAGATTATGCATTGTTCAGTGTTTGGAAATTTGACAGCCTGGGTATGTCTCCGCTTCCTGAGCTCATTAGTAAAGAGCAGCACGCTCCCTGGAAGAAGCGTCAGGAGCCCCCTCAGCATTGCATTGAATTTGGAGGCTGAGCAGTGCACTGCAGTGTGTGCCTGCAGCTCTCGCCAGTGGGAGAGGGAGAGGTGTTTGTTTCTTTGTTTTGGAAAAAGAGGATGAGGGGCAGGATATGAGGCTGGCGCTCCTTTTCTTCCCATCTCCCAGGGGTTCCCGTGTGGCTGCTCTTTCTTCATACCCAGAACACTGTCAATGCATAACCTGGGCTCCCACCTGGGCACAGCCTACAAATGCCCCTTTGTGTGTTTCACAGGAGTCTACCTGTTGTACCTCCTGCATAGCTTCCAGCCGCAGGGACGTCCCTGACCCAGACAGTCTCTTCAGCGAGGAGAGAGCGCCGCTTGTGAGCAGAAGCAAGGGTGGCTCCTTTGTCAAGCGACCCCGTCCTCGCTCAGGCCCAGCGTAATGCCTGATTAATTCAGGCTACGCGAAGCTTAACCCTCCGTCCGTCCCCCTCGCACACTACCAGGCTGCTGTCCCTTTAGTGCTGTTAGCAAAACAGGAGTAACAAGAAATCAGTTTAGTGGTTCTGTGTCAGGTTGGGTGGGAGAGGGTAGGAAATATCCCCAAAGCAGCCAACAGGCTTGTGTTTTGTTTTGTGTGTGTCCCCCCCCCCCGCTCTTTCCATAAAGAGGGCCTCAAACCACCAGGGAATTCCTGGATTGTCTCAGGCTGTCGTGTGTGATGTCCATCATGTGTACGAACACCATCTGTTCGGTATTATACTCTCAGTTGCCAGGCTACCTGCTCTGTGCTGTAACACTTGACTGCCTAGCTCTGCGTTAGCAGCATTATCGCAGAAGTACTGAGGGGGATGGGGAGAGGAGGAGGAGGAGGAGGAGGGAACAGTAGTCATGATTAAGCCATCTGCAAGCATGGGGGAGGGTGGGGAAGGAGGAGGGAGAAAGAGGGAGAGGGAGAGGAGAGCAAGAGCCCAGGGCAGCAATCAGTCACCAACCCAGGTTGACAGAGCCGTGGAGGACCAGGCTTGGGACGCCACCTGCTGGTGTTCGGAGGAACTGCAGCTAAGTGATTCTCACACACCTGCCGCCTCACCCCAAGGCTGCCTGGGGTGTTAGGACGTGGATGGATTTAGGAGGAGAGGTTAGATGTAGCCTGACATCCCGTGCAGGATGTAAGATGTCCAATAATAAGCTATGGTAGATTTCACGGCTGCTCAGGGCCTTAATAGCTGCAACAGTTGGTTCTCAAGTTTTCACTTGGATCATGCAGGGCAAAAACGGAGAGGATGGGAAGTAACAGAAAGTGGTTGGTTCCCCCCCCAAAAAAAAAAATGCATATCCATCTGTCTAAATTTCCCTCTCCAGGGCTGCTCATAATTAAGTTCTAACCTCCCTGGGGTGTTACTGGTGCATCTCTCCTGCATAACAATCGCCATTGGTTACACTGGGAAGAGAAAGGCGATCAGCGCTGTGTTGACGGAACTGCTAATGAGATCCTTTCCGGGCCTCCTCTCTTAAGTCCTCTGGCCAAGCCCTGCAAAGGGACCAGCAGCGTCGCAGGCAAACAGGCAGGAACGTGGTGTGCGGGGGGGGGCGGTATTCACAAGAACATGGCCTTTAATTTGCAGTATAATTTGCACCGCCTTGCTCTCCTCTTACATTCAGTCCTACTCAGATTAACGTTTTAAAATAGCCCACTTTCAACTGGTCTCCTCTTGATCATCCTGATCGTGCGGGCGCATGGGGGTATAAAAGCATGTTAATGGACAACGAGCAGCAATGAAAGGATGTTACTACCTCCTCTTTAACCTGAAAAGTATCATGGTGGTGCCCTGCACTCAAACCCGACTCCCTGGCATTGGACTCCAGGTGCTGAATCTCTTTTCATCCACCTCACTTTGCCTGGAAGTTATAATGAGGTTACATGGGTTAGCATCGTGCAGAGGAACTGGGGGCACCTGACCCTGTTCAGTTGCCACACCAGCAAGAAAATGTAAGCCCTAATTACTACTTTTGTTCCTTGCTTTTTGCTGAATCCGTAACTCGCGTTGCTTTGAATGACTGAGCTTGGCTTGAGGGGTCCTGGGTTTTGTCCCCAGCTCTCTGTACCATTCCTCATATATCTTTTACCTCTTATATACTTCCTCAGATATGAGTTAATAACCTGCCAGGGTTACTGTTAGACTTGATCTGATTGCATACCACACAGTGTCAGAAGGAATACAATAAAGCGGCATTCTGTGCACCCAATGCTTGCAAAAAAGAGAGAGAGAATAAAACTGGATTTAGGCTTCTGCACCGAACAATTCCTTGATCATCCACTTCCCTTCTCCTCTCCCACCTCCTGTACTTTTGGACCTGCCTCTCCTTGAGCTTCATTTCTCTGTAAACTGAAAACTGCTGCATACGTATTTACAGACACTGAGGAATGGAGGAGAAATGAAGGTTGATTGGTGCTTTTAATGTGAAATTCCCTAATTCGCACTTCCTGAAACAATACACGGAATGAAATGCAGCTATCTTTCAGAATTCACACTTGCCTGAATTCTCCGATGCTGCTCTCCAACCAAATAAAATGTAAAAGAATTTGTGTATTGGGGGGAGGTACATGAAAATGCATATATTCATGAAATGCCATCCAAAAATGCATTGTATTTGGGGAAATGGCTTGCAGAAGTGTGTATATGAGAATAAATTTGTACTAAAATGCTGGTGAATTTAAAATCAATCAATCAATCAATCAATCAATAAACTGATGCAGAAATGTGCAGGCCTGAACTCTAGAAAAAAGAGAAAGTAAGCGAAAGTAAAAACTGACAGATTCACCCATTCCTGCCTTTGCCATAGCAAATGTCAACCTCTTGACTGTTTTCCCAAACCCTCACTGAAAACAGCTTACTATGTGGGTTGGACATCATACCACAAGTCTCTCCCTCCTGCCAGGAAACACCACTGATATAGTTCAAAAGCAGAAAAACTCACAATACTCATGTGGCGACTTGTTCTAAACAGTACAGCAGGTGGTGGAAAACTCACCATAGGGATGCCGATCCCTGCAGCAAGTGTAACATCTAGACAGGCGTGGAGTCCTCCTTCTGCAATTTGCAGCACCCCACATACTGTGCTGAGAAACTTTAGCTGGTGCAAAATGCTTCCACTGGGGCTGATTTGTTGGGTTGTGCGATTCAATTCTTCTAGTAGCTTCACTGACTGGAGCCAGTGTGGTGTAGTGGTTAAGAGTGGTGGACTCGTAATCTGGTGAACCGGGTTCGCGTCTCCGCTCCTCCACATGCAGCTGCTGGGTGACCTTGGGCCAGTCACACTTCTCTGAAGTCTCTCAGCCCCACTCACCTCACAGAGTGTTTGTTGTGGGGGAGGAAGGGAAAGGAGAACGTCAGCCGCTTTGAGACTCCTGAAGGGGAGTGAAAGGCGGGATATCAAATCCAAACTACTCTTCTTCTTCTTCTTCTTCTTCTTCTTCTTCTTCTTCTTCTTCTTCTTCTTCTTCTTCCTGGGCCGTTTCTGACTCGGATTCAAAATTCAGGTTATTACCTTTAAAACCATGAATGGTTTGGGACTGGGATACCTTCCCCCAATGATCCTGCTGGACTTTTCTTCAGCTCATTGAAGAAGGCCTTGTTCCATGCTGGCATTTGTGGGAGAAGGCCTACTCTGTAGTGGTACCCAGACCCTGGAAGCCCTCCTCCCTAGAAACTCAGTTGGTTCCCTCCCTGGTGGCCTTTAGATGCTACGTGGAAATTTTAATTCATTCTGGTGCGTCTGATTGGTAATGACCTGTGTCTTTGCAAAATAAACAAATAATCAGCTGGTTCTCTTCCCCCCCCCCCTTTAAAATCTTGCTTTGTTTCTGAATTGTGGTGTTTGTATGGCACCTTGATGTTCCATTGCATGTGATGGAGGGGTGGGATAAAATACTGAGACTAAATGAAGATAAGCCTAATCACATACCCAATGATTCCTCACATGGCTTTTGTTTGTTTCCTTGTCCAGGACCAGCACGCAGTGGGACTGTCTCGGTCCACAGGTCCCATGCAGTCCTCGGTGCCAGCAGGATCCAGTAACGTGGGCACAAGTTCGGTCAATGCCAGTTTCTTGGGTGGACAGCCTCAGGCTGCCCTTATGAAGCAGATGCTGATTGAGCAAAGGGCCCAGCTCCACATGATGGAACAGCAGAAGCAGCAGTTTCTACGAGAGCAGCGGCAACAGCAACAGATCTTGGCAGAACAGGTACTGCACCCTTTCACTCCATACCTTAAGTCAGGCATAGGCAAACTTGGCCCTCCAGATGTTTGGGGGCTACAACTCCCATGATCCCTAGCTAACAGGACCAGTGGTCAGGGATGATGGGAATTGTAGTCCCAAAACATCTGGAGGGCTGAGTTTGCCTATGCCTGCCTTAAGTGACCATTCCCAGCCCTGGAACAGAGACGCAACTGGGGAGGCAACACAACTTCCCTTTCCAACAACAATTGTAACCAAGCAGTGCAATCCATAAGGTTCATACAAGCACCCTGCAGCTTCTGTAATCTAGGCTTTCATTTGTCATGCATGTGTCAATTATGAGGCAAGGGACTGACTGCCACAATAGTGCAGTGACTTGTGTATTGCTATGAGCTCCAGCCTTTTCTTACATGGTGTCATCCAGATGTTTTGAACTACAACTCCCATCAGCTACAGCCCTTCTTGTCCAAAACATCTGCAGGGCAACAGGCTTAGGGAGTCAGATCTAGAGAAGAACTCACTTCCCTCTGTGGACCACTGATTCGTTCTCTCTCTGGCAGCTCTGGAAGAGTCATTTGATTCTTAGTTTGCTCTCTCCATTTTCTCTCCATCTCCATCACAAGGCTATTGTGAGGATAAACAAGATAAGGATTGCTAAACACTTTAAGGTGCAATATAAACGATAATGCTAATTACTGGTGTAGTTGGGACAGAAGGCAATTGCTTTGGTCCTTTAATGGCATGTTGCAGAGAAAAACGGAATGTATGCCTCTAAGGAATCTCCATTCCTCTTCCTTATTTTATGGTTACCTAGAAAATAATTTTCTGCTGTTTCTATAAGGTGTTTGATTCAATCACAGGAGATCATTCTTAGCTTATGGGAACAGCATGGTTGTCACTTCATCTATGACATGTCTCCACAAAGTTAAAGTTAGGATCTCATTGGATCGAAGAGAAAGGAAGAACCACACCAGTATTCTTTCTATAGCCTATATCATTCCTGTGCTCTCCCAATTCATTTTTTAATGCTGGTGTGCCGATTCCCATGTGTCAGCCCTACCATTAGGGAGAGTGAAGCAGCTGCCTCTGGCAGCTGATTTGGGATGTCATAAAAGAACACAAACGGTTAGTTGATGATTTATAATTATTGCACTTTTACTCCCGGGAGAGGTGCTTGGGGGGATTTTTCTGCCTCGGGTGCCAAAATTACTTAGCCAGCCTTGAGTATTCTGCGTCTTGGCTGAGGGAGGCATTTGCTGTTCCGCTTCAAGCACCAAAACGTGTCCTGTGCTTCTCCATTCTCCCATTGTTAGAACACCCTAAGCATCATTCACAGAGAAATTTAAGAAACAGCAGCAACCAGGCCACTTTACTAATGTAAGAACCTAAACTTAAATAAAAACAAATCCTGATCACAGATGTTAAGCAAACTGTGCTATTGGCTAGGTGAAGGTGAAAAAAGCCTCCCAGAATCAACAAGTGTTTTGGGGGGAACGGGATCCTTTTTCCACTCCCAAATTTGTATTAAGTGAAAGCATCTTAGTGAAAAAGAAGCCTGTGGAAAAGCATTTGCTTTTCATCTGTTTCTGTTTACTGCATGCTAATACATCAAACACTGGTCTTGCAGTTCTGGGGGATCTTCTGCGCTACGTTTAATTAATTAACTGATCAAATTGCCATATGGCTAGTTAGTAAAATCCCACAGAACTGCAAAGTGATGTTTCATATGCCGGGTGCAGTGGTGACTGGTGTAACTCCCTGCACAAGTAAGGCAGCATTTGTGAAGAAGCCCCTCTATACACCTGCTGAGCTCAGGCGTATTATCAAGTGCGCATCAGGGCCTGGTTTCCACACAAATCCCTGAAGTATGCCACAAGTGCATCTTTAGGCACTGTGAATGATTTTTCAGTAGCCTGATACCTCATTCACAGTAATAGATGGAGAACAGCCTCACAGCAAGGATTTGAGAGCTAGTCACACTGCTGCACTGCCTGCATTTTTTTGTAATCAAGCAACAGCAACAAAATCTGCTTCTATCTGTACTCCTAAGCCGATGTTGTACAGCAGGAGAGTGCACAACCTATTAAGGAAGTGAGAAATGAATGAATAAATCCATACATTCAGCTGCTGGCACTTAGGCTGCAATCCAACCCCCTGCTTTTGTCCTTCCTCCCTGGTTTCTGGCCGTGGAGTGATGTCTGCATCGTTCCACTGCTGTTCAACTCTCTGTTTTGGCCACTGAAGGACAGGCAGAGGTAGAATCTCCACTGGCAGAAGCCCAGAGAAAGCCCCAAAATGAGGTGTTGTGGGGATGGCCCAGGATCCACTTGAACCTGAGCCACCTTCAATGCCGATACTTTATGGCATCAGCTGCAGACTAGCACGGTGATTTGCTTGCCCTGGCAGATATGAGCTGTGGCTGCAGCAGCAGTTCTGTCAGCCTTCGCTGCTGCTTGGGCCAGGATTTGGATCATTTCAGTAGTTCTGACTTTTAGTCGATGGCCTGCAGGGATTGAGTCTTGAATCCAGCATGTGTGTTTCTTGCAAGATAATAATAAATTATAATTTTTAAAAAATTTATATCCCACCCGTCTGGCTGGGTTTCCCCAGCCACTCTGGGCAGCTTACAACATTTATAAAAACACAATGAAACATCATACATTAAAAAACGAAATATCCTATACAAGCAACAAACAAACCAGTAAATCAACAGAAACCAATAATAACAATAACACCAATAATAATAAACAGTTTACAGTTATAACCAAATTTAAATAACCACCAACTAAACATTTAACCAACACCAACCTGACAAAATCAAAATAGAGGAACCAAAATTAGAACCATTTAAAACATTTTAGTCAGTTGCCCCACCCAAGAGTTGCTCCAGCAATGTCCCAGGAGCCTCTTCTAGCTGTTAAAGGGGAGTCTAGGCCCCAACGCCTAGGCCAGGTGGAAATGGGCCTTGCAGCAGAGAGCAGGTCTTCTTTCCAGCAACTCAGGGTAGCATCCTTCCTATCTTCCCTGCCCCCACCATGTAATCATTCTTATTCATTAAATAAGGACGTGACAGTGCTTGAACCTGCCCATCTTATCGAGAGAAGTCTAATGGAACATATTCACAGAGGAGGAAAGGTTGTAATGGGATTGGTATAGCTTCTGCTTTCCCCCACGGCTTCTTCTCACGTTGGTTCAGTAAGCTAGGAATGGAAAAACTGGGTGAGGTGAAATGGACAGCCATATATCCCATCTGGGTGGGGAACCTGTGTCCTTCTGGAATGCCAGCTTCACCAGTGGTCAGGGCTGATGGGGGTTGAAGACCAGCATCATCTAGAGGGTCAGAGGTCGTCCCCCCCAGGATTTACCTCACCTGGTCCTCCCATTCCTAACTTACTGAACCTCCATGAAAAGAAGCCAAAGGAGAAAGCGTAAACCATACTCATGGTTGTTTTGATGGTTGCATTCTTCTCCCCACACCATCCCAGATCCCTCCCCTACATGGCTCTTCTGTCCCTCCATTGTTGGAACTTCCAGGGCAGCAGCAACTGGGCTGCCCCAGCTCATAAGAACCAGCCCCGTAGGCTTAACTAACTTAGATACTAGATGGTCCCAGAGTTTGGTTCACGATTCTCAGCTAGGAGCGTTCCCTCCTCTCCTCTCCGTTCCCGAGTCTTGCAGAAGTACGAAAAGTTCTCAGCAAGTGAAGAGCAGAGAGCTGCTGTGGAGAGGCAGTCAATGCCTGGAGTCTGAGCAACGCTGTGTGCGGAGGGCTCTTGATCTGCACGGGGCCGCTGCTCACTTTGCCTGCCACTTCGACGCAGCACTTGTCATTCAAGAACACCTTGCTGGAAAAGCGCCAGTTCCGCCGCTTGCCTTGCCGACTGCAGTCGCAACCATCAGCCGGGCAGCAAGCTCACCAACCTCTTTTTCTTCTTCTTGCTCCTCTCTCTAGCATTTGCAGCAGCAACAGCAGCAGCAGCAACAGCAGTCGCATCTGCCTCGGCAGCACCTCCAGCAACAGCAGAGGAACCCCTACCCTGTGCAGCAGGTCAATCAGTTCCAAGGTGAGAGCCCAGCAGGCAATTGGGGAGCACAAGCTGCCTGCTAACACATAGCTAGATATGAGCACTGGTGTTCTATTTACTGTACTGACGCAGAGTTATTAATGTGGCAGGCAAGAGCAGGCAACCCAAGAGGAGATTGTCAGAGACTGAAACTCTACGTAAGGGCAGCACATCCTCTATTTGTCAGAGTCTGTCCCGTTCATATGGAAAGCTGTGATGCATTGGTAGCCACCAACTTAGATGACTTTAAAAGAGAATTTAGGCAAATTCATGGAGGAGGAAGCTATTAATGGCTACTAGCAACAATGGCTATGTTCTGCCCCATGGTTGTAGGCAGTAATGCTTCTGAATACAATAAGTATTGCTGGAAGCCACAGGCAAGGAGAGTGCTCTGGTGCTTTGATCCTGCTTGTGGGTTTCCACAGGCATCTGGTTGGGCGCTGTGCTGGACTACATGGGTCATTGGCCTGATCCAGTTGGCTTTTCTTGTGGCCTTATGCTTGCTGGCCCTGTGCTTCCCCTCTCAACCCTCCATGTGTTGAGCATCCTATTCATTTCCATGGGGTTTCATCCTGTGTACACAAAATTCTATTGATAAAGATAATATTAAGGAGCTACAAACAGTTGAATCCACATTGTTTTCATCTTTTAAATATAATCTTAGAATGTTGTCCAGTGAAGAGCCCTGTCTGCTCAAAACACATAAATATTGTGTTGGGGAGGGGGGTAGATGGAGAGGAGGACTTTTTTCATATTTTGTGAGTTTCATTGGTACTTTTTTTTCTTGGTGTAGCCTTAAGAGAGAAATCTAAATACATGGTCTGAAAAGAAAACACTTTCCTGGTGGTTAAAATGGTGATTTGTTATTTTGTATTATATTAAGCTGGGGGATGTGCTTCATATTGTCAATGAAAGAAAGGAAGACACTGAGATATAGTTGGTTCCTGGGTTTTTTTAACAGTCAGGTAACGCTTCACAGAAATATTATTCTTTCACAGTGATTTCATGTATCTTTTTACTGAGGTGAGAGCTACGCTCTTGTCAGCAGTGTGTACTCAGCATTGTATTGAGCTGGTGCCACAATGAACTCTTGGCATAATCAAAATTCCTCTAATTATTTTTAAATAAAGATGATAAACACCGGAGCATATTTGCTTTCCAGAAATCAATAATCCTTTCCATCCACTCCTCCCTCTACATCCCTCCTCAACAGGAAGACACCTAGTTGGGTGTATCTGCCAGGGTGTAGAATTTAACAGGCAAAGGATTTTCTGGCTTCCCGTCATTGGTCCAAAGGTGGAGCAAAATGTGCTTACAGTATTGATTTGTTAATACACCGTCTCTGTTCTAAATTTTTCTTCTTTCCATAGACATAATCAGTAACAACACTATAGAAAATCCATTCACTTATGCCTCCTAAGCTATAAAAAAATTGATTAGCCTCTCTGCGCCTGACATTTCTATTTTCATGGCTTTAGTTTTGAAAGATAATGGAAATATTTGAAAGAGTGCCTCAGATAACTAATGGTCAGGCTATTGTTTGTTTGTTTGTTTGCAATTCTAAATGGCTAAATAGATTTCTAACTAATGCTTGCATTATTATGGACCTCACTGACACCTCTTTGCACTACCATTGACAGCACAATCCTTACATGTCTACTCAGTTGTACTTCCCATTGGCTTCAGTGGGAATTACTCCTTGGTAACTGTGTACAGGATTGAAGTTTCACTGCCAGGCTGGCTGCTAACTGCAATCAGACCCCTATCTGGAGATAATACTAGCTTTGCAAGACAACTCAAGAAGAGCCTTCCTGGATCAGACCATAAGGTCTTCCTAGTCCAGTATCCTGATTTCCACAGCAGTCAACCAAAGGCTTATGGGAAACTCACAGGAAGCGTATGAGCACAAGAGCCATCTCCTGCTTTGTTCCCCAGTGCCTAGCATAGGAACTACCTCCTAGGAGCCAAGATCCCTTTGCGCCTGCACGTCCAATAAAATGTTATTGCCAAAGCTCACTTTTTAATATTTTTTCTTCTGCTGCTTCAGGTTCCCCGCAGGATATAGCGGCAGTGAGAAACCAGGCAGCTCTTCAGAGCATGAGGACTTCCCGAATGATGTCCCAGAACACCAGCATGATGACCATGGGAGCCTCACAAAACACTGGCGCAATGTCTGCCGCAGCTGGCCAATCCGAGATGGGGATGGCTCCCTACAGCAGCCCAGCAGCCGGCCAGCCAGGAATGTACAATATGAACACAGGAATGAGCCAAATGTTGCAGCACCCAAACCAAAGTAGCATGAGCCTGGCACACAACCCAAGTCAGGGGCCGAGGCAGCCCACCTCGACACAAGGGGTTGGCATGGTCAGTAGCTTTGGTCCAAACATGTTGGTGAACTCTGCCATATCTCAACAACACCAGCAGATGAAAGGACCTGTGGGCCAGGTTCTACCCAGACCACAAGCTCCCAGACTTCAAAACATGATGGGGCCTGTCCCGCAAGGAGCACAGAACTGGCAGACACGAGGCTTGCAAGGTATCCCTGGAAGGACTAGCGGTGAAATTGGACCTTTCAATAATGGTGCAGCTTACCCGATGCAATCTGCTCAGCCAAGGTTGCCTAAGCAACACTTCCCACAAGGCATTAGTCAGTCTGTCATGGACACAAGTGGAACAGTACGGACCCTGAATCCAGCGATGGGAAGGCAAATGTTGCAACCACTCCCTGGACAACAAGGAACCAACAACCAAGCTAGACCAATGGTTATGCCTACAATAAGCCAAGCAGTTCCCACCATGGCTGGTTTTAACCAGTCCCCTGCACAACAGATACCAGGGGGTAGCTTTGCTCAGAGCAACCAAGGTCAGATCTATGAGAGGAATCCCACTCAGGACATATCTTATAGTTACAGCAATGAAGGAGCTGGCGGTTCCTTTCCAAGTATAGCAGACAGCACAGACCTTGTAGATTCCATCATTAAAGGTGGGCCAGGAGATGAGTGGATGCAAGAACTTGATGAGCTGTTTGGAAATCCGTAGCACATGGGGATATGTATAGTTACAAACCTTTGTGGGGTCAGAAAAAAGGAAAGCAGGATGTTGTCCATCCTTGTTTCTTTGTTTTGTTTTTAAAGCTGTGCAAAGCAAGCTGATCTGTGGCTGATTGTGGAAGGCATGGATGGAATGTAAAGCATTGAACAGAAGGCCTTGCTGGTGTCCTCACAGCAGTCTCCACCCCATAGTCTGCCTGCTGCAGGTGGGAATAAGACAAAGAGAGAGAGGTAGGGGGCTCCAAAAATTGCTACTTGCTGCCCATGGGCTATGGAAGAAGATTGGTAGTCTCCACATGGCAAGCACTGGCTGCCCCATAACAATAAACTTTCCACCACGGTTCTACTGGAACTGCTGCAGTGTGTCAGGACATTGCAGAGACAGGCGCTGAGACAAAGGAAGGGGCACCTGAAAGAGAAAGAGAGGCCGGGATCAATACAGGTGCTAAACTCTGGGTTTAAGCAAATGACAAGTTTCTTCATGTAGTTATGTGTCTGATTTGATCAGGAGTCAAGCAGAGGCTGCTTGGTTATGGTTATGACTAGACATGGCCGCAGATGAAAGGGTCCATTCAATGTGCTATCAAGTCTCCTTTGGGTGCAGAGAAAGTCCCCATCTACATAGTTTGCCATTCCTGTGTTTCCTGTTTCCTCTATAACCAAGTGACTCTATAGTCACTTTTTAAGGATGGGGGGAAATACAGAGCTGTAGGACACACGAAGGCTGCAGTACTTATATTGCTCACTGAGATAGCAGCTACCAAAGACACAGACGCAAAAGAAAGCAGGCATTAAAAAGGGAGAGGTTATATGTATTAAGAACTTGCAAACAGTGGTGTCCAGCTTGTTCTTTTCCTGAAAATTCAAGATGAATAGGTGTTACCTGTGAGGGGTTGGGTTGCACAGGCAGATGTCTTTGGGAGTTAAGGGAGAGGGGCTAGTAATTCTCTTGGTGGTCTTACATAGAAATTATTTAGGAGCAATGTCAACATGTCTTTTGACAGGTTGGAAGCAAGTTTATGCTTAACGTTCTCTAACGGCTGGTCCTCTGTCAACCTTCCTACTATGAACATGATAACACCAAGCTCTTTATGATGCCTAAACTAGTTGGTGACAGAATAAGAAAGGAAGGGTCTTCCATTCAGGTAATTGCTGGAAGTAGTTGTACATAAAGTTACGACATTCCAAAGGTCTTCAAATGGAACTGTCTAAGCCACAGTTTTGTGTGGCTGGAACTGACCTGCAAAAAAGTGGAGTCATTTATGTTGGTGGGAGTTGAATATGATACCATTTGCCTGTGTTTTAGATACAGGCTTGGTATTAAACACATGTCACTTTTTCGGGCCTGATTATACATTACATGCAAATGTGTAACCAAACTCCAGTGGTGCATTCCGTATTTCCCCTATCCCTGGGAAATCCAAATTCAGAGGGAGCATTTTTTTTTAGTGGAGAAACAGCAGAGAGATGGAATACTTGACCCTTTCCCCAGCCACCGTTTGCCCCATGTTCTTTAGCACACTCCAGTTTTGGTAGTGGAATGGCCTCCCATCAGATGTCAAGGAAATAAACAACTATCTGACTTTAGAAGACACCTGAAGGCAGCCCTGTTTAGGGAAGTTTTCAATGTGTTACCATGTTTTTAATATTCTGTTGGGAGCCACCCAGAGTGGCTGGGGAGGCCTGGCCAGATGGGCAGGGTATAAGTAATAAATTATTATTATTATTTAAAATAGAGGGTGGGATGGGGTGAGGAGTAGGAGCGAGAGCAAAAGCAAGAGCAAACACACATTTGGAACTCCGTAGGACAGAAGCAGAGGGATGGTTTTAAAGTGGAGAAGAAGCAAGCAGAGAAGGGTTCAATCACAACCCACACTTCACTTAAAACCACCACCTCCAGAAGCTAACTTTCCTGGAAAATGGGGAAGGGGAAGAATCACGATTCAATTACACATATTTACATATAAGGTGTACTTAGGCCCTCATTTATTTTATCTGGTTTCTGACATGATTTTGAAACTCCCACATACTGTCTCCTCATCTAACTCACTGGAATTAGTGGGAGACATATTGTTGACACCTTTGAAAGTTGGATGTCGTGAGCTAAAAGAACCACTTCATGCAACTTCCTGCTTGGTGCTAACATGAAGATTGACCAATGAGCTTACACATCAGTGGACTTGGCATGTGGCAAAGCAGTAGCTTGCTAACAGAGAAGTGGTTTGCCATGCTCTCGGTGCACAATGTGCCAAGTCAGCACTCATCTTAGTACCAGTGGAGAATTGTGGCCTGAGGATCCCAAGAAGATTTTAGTCCACAAATACTCTGAGCATAATTAGGTATCATTATATCAGCTAGTGCTGAGGACTGGAAGACCAAGAAAAAGGTTCTGTGGGTTACAGAAATCAGCTGAAGAGGTGAGAGATACAACCACCTCCTTTTAAACCTGAATAGGCATGCAAAAGCATAAGATAGGAACCAAGTATCTGTCTTCATCACTCCTCTGGGGCAGTGTCACTCTTTGCTGGAAAGGGTGACAACAAGAAGACTAAGAAGTTGGAGTTTTGAACCGCACAAAATCTAATGAGTAATGAAATTTAACATTCATCTTTATCAGAAAAGTACAGGAACTAGCGTTTGATGAGGCCTCAAAATCCATTATCTTTGAAAAGCTTCCTCCAAATATTTTGAACTGGGACCAAGTAATAAAAAGTCAAACTTTAATATCTTGGGTTTTGTTTTGTTTTTTTACTATGGTGCTGATGTATATGAAATGTTAAAAAAAGAATTATTTGTAAATATGTTTTTACAATCCTGCAGATATCACTGGGTCTAATCTGTAAAATATATACATATAAATAAATATTATATAAATATAAATATATATATAATGTTTGTTTAAGATAGAGTATTTTTATTTCATTCTTTAACTCATCCTCACTGCAGTGGTATTGCACTTCAGATGTCTAATTACTAATTTGTACTGTATCCTTGCCAGCAACTTGCTCCATTTTATCCAGATTTTTCTAGTTTACTGTTTTTTACTTTGTACATTGAACATTGCTTATTTCCTTTTAAGAACTGTACAGAGCTCTGGAAAAAATGTAGAAAGGAACTAATAACATACCAATTTTAAAGAAAATAATAATAAAAGATTGTTATCTGAATCAGTTTAATTTTTAGGAGTTTCTCTCTTACCTGATTTGGTTGACTCTGTTTTAGGGACGCAAAAAGGTGGTGACATTGCTCCTGTACAAAAAACATAGAATAAACAAGAAACGGCTTTATACCAATGCAGATCATCTGTCCATCTAGCATGCCATTGTTTATACTGACAGTTTCATGAGTCTTTCCTGCCTGGTGAAACCAGGGAATGAAGCTAGGATCTTTTGCTTGCAAAACACACACTCTGTAAAACCCAATTCAGACTTAAAGAGAAGACCCATGGTACTATCCTCCACTGAGCCTGTACCCTTCTCAAAACACACATAGATAATTGCTTGTTTATAGGCACCCCCAATTTATATGGGGTGACCGATTAGGCTGATGCCATGCAGCAACAGCATTGCTTTTTATTGCAACTGGTTTGTCCCTGTTCTTTTCCCAGAGCTTCTTCCTTGCATAAGCTTTACACCTTAGGGAAGGGCCTGATTGGCGGAGGTTGTGGTTTGTATGCAGAAGGTCATAGTTGCAATCCCCAGCATCTCCAGGTAGAACTGGAAGAGAGTGCTGTCTGAAGCCCTGGAGAACTACTAGCTGAACCAATGGTCTGACTCCGTAGAGGACTGCTTCCCATTTAGAGAGAGAAAGATGTGGTGGAGCTTTCAAACCAGACTTCATCCCATGCCTGCTAAGAAGGGGAAAGAAGGTGCAGTCCCTAGATGGGAATGTATTTGAATATGTTCCATAGAATCACTTTTGATCATAGCCTTGTACAAACTCACAGCTTGGCTTCCATTTTTGAAGCATTTAACCTGATGTGGCAAGAAGTCAATAACATAAGGTAAAGGGACCCCTGACCATTAGGTCCAGTCGTGACCGACTCTGGGGTTGCAGCACTCATCTCACTTTATTGGCCGAGGGAGCCAGCATGACTAAGCCGCTTCTGGCGAACCAGAGCAGCACACGGAAACGCCGTTTACCTTCCCGCCGGAATGGTATCTCTATCTACTTGCACTTTGACGTGCTTTCGAACTGCTAGGTTGGCAGGAGCAGGGACTGAGCAATGGGAGCTCACCCCGTTGCGGGGATTCGAACCGCCAACCTTCTGATCGGCAAGCCCTAGGCTCTGTGGTTTAACCCACAGCACCCCCCGCGTCCCTAATAACATAAGTAAGCTTGCTCAAATATTAACAGCAGTGACAGTTACTTCACAATGTAAGGAGTTCATAACAAGTGTCTTCCTATAATAAATCAAGTCTTCCATCAGAGATAGCCAGCATGGTGCCCTCCAGCTGTTGTTGCACTACAATTCCCATGAGCCCCAGACAGCATGGCTAATGGTAAGGGATTATGGGATTTGTAGTCCAACTACTGCTGAAGTGCTCCATACTTTTATTCGAAAGCGCAGAAGTACTGTGTTATCACTATTTCTGCTTCTTCCTTACACAGTTTTATTTCACACAAAAATCTCTAGGAAAGGCTGATCTGACTGAGACATAAAAATATTTGCAGAACTTGCTATATATATATATATATTAAAAAACCACAAATCTTAAAGCAGTCAGCAGTGCAACAGCAAAATTAGCCAACGGTGTGTGGTATAGATAGTTTCATTTTATTCATCTAGCTTGATGGAATTTTACAGTCTGCAAGTTCAATGGGAGTTCAGACTGCTCAATAGTTCACAGAATCAGGCCTTGATTTTTGTATTGAACATTTATTGACTTGTGATTAACTGCACAGGCCTGCTTTTATTCTCCTTCCCATTTTTTTCTAACAAAGATATTACCGTAGTTCTCTCATTCCGAGCAACTACATGGCTGGTGCTGTTTCACCAGCTGATAATCAGCTTAATGTTGAAGGAAAATGACATTTAAATGGGGGAGTTTCATAAATGTAGCCCAAAAAGCTTGAGTGGAATATCTAGTGTCTGCTCAGTTCAAAGCAATGAGAATTGCCCATTATTACATAAAGCATTTTGACATTTTCAGCTAATTATAAACTAATTGACATTTGGAGAAACTTTTGAAGAGGTACATTTATGAAATTTTCCACACAATAACCAAGAAGTCGACGTATGGCTGGCTGGCTGTGTGTGATTCTTTATCTGTGATTCCTGCATTGCAGGGGGTTGGACTAGATGGCCCTTGGAGTTCCCTTCCAACACTACAATTCTATGACTCACTGTCAAGAAAAGTATGGTCACTGCCTTACTCCCTAAATTTTCTTCCTGAGATTTCAAATAACCCAGGGATCCAGTGCTTTAAACACCACTGAACATTCAAAAGAACGATCACTAATCCAGAAATATTAGCCAAATTGGAAGATATTAGTCAAAGCAAATGGCTTGTACATGTAGCATAAAGTAATCAAAATATTCTATATTTTGTCTCCTTGGTTTCTGGATTATTTATTTATTTATTATTATTCTGTACCATATACATTTCAGAAGCCAGTGAAATGTATTTATGCTATCTTAAAACATATATGCATTTCAAATAGCCTCTTGCTGCATGGATGAAAGTTTTTTTAAAAAACAAGACAAAAAACCTCAGGAATGTTGTACATTTTGCATTGCAAGGGAAAGCTAGTGAAGAAATTTGCCTGCTTGTAATTTGATCCACATAGCTTATTCATCTGATGCCCAAGAGACACATATAATTTATTTACACATAGGAATAATCTTTAGATCAGTTTACAAAGTTTGTTTCGACTAACCAACAATTTGCAATCCAAGCAGCACCTTTCAAGAATATAAAAACGATCCAATTCAAATAAAAAAACAATTGACCTAAAAGTTAGTCATGAAAGGAGGAGAAAAGGATTGCATGTCTCACAAGCAGGCAAAATAAATATGGCAGCTACAGAAAAAAGTCACTTGAGAATTGTGTTTCATAAATAGTTTTCCTTTCATCTGATAGTGTTAGATTTCCCTTCTTGCATATGTTGGCAAGCTGACTTTCAGAAAGACATTGCCTACCATTAATTAATATCTTGCTGAGGGACTCCTGATCAGCTCCTGAGGAACTTCAGAGTTCTCTGGAGTACAGGTTGCACAGGACTGATGTAAAAAGCTATTTTGTAATGAGTCCACCAAAATACCAGTCTAACCTTACGTTGCCAGTTCTGCCTTCTGGCAAACACCAATTCTAGAGCTTTAACCAGATAGATTAGCACTCAGCCTAGGAGACCACCAGGAGAAGCAGGAGGCCTCACCCAACTGAGTACAACACACTAGAGCAGGCATAGGCAAACTCAGTCCTCCAGATCAGCCTTTCTCAACCTGTGGGTCCCAGATGTTGTTGAACTACAACTCCCATCACCCCTAGCTAGCAAGGCCAGAGCTCAGGGATGATGGGAGTTGTAGTCCAACAACATCTGGGGACCCACAGGTTGAGAACCACTGCTCCAGATGTTTTGGGACTACAGCTACCATCATCCCTGGCCACTGGTCCTGTTAGCTAGGGATGATGGGAGTTGTAGTCCCAAAACATCTGGAGGGCCAAGTTTGCCTATGCCAGCACTAGAGAGAAAGATTCAGTGGCAATAATACTGAAACCATGAATTGTGAGGGATCTTACAAGTTACTGGTATATAGTCCAACCCCCTGTACAATGCACAATGCAGCTATATCATCCCTGACTGGTAGATGGCTGTCTACCACCCACCTGCCAAGGCAGTCTGCTCTACTGCTGAACAGCTGTTGCCATTTTGGTCATCTGCATACTATCCCTTGATTTTTCCTGTAGGACTAATTGCAGTCATTAACAGACTTCAACAGGTTTACCATACCCATTGAGTCAATCACCTATCTCCTACTACCCTTCTGAGAAAAAACCCACCCCACCCTCCCACTATATATAAGGGTCTGGTGACTTCTGTTTCAGTGTATCTGAAGAAGTGTGAATGCACACAAAGCTCATACCCAGAACAAACTTACTTGGTCTGTAAGGTGCTACTGGACAATTTTTAATTTTTAATTTATTTTGACTGAGTCAGACCGGCACGGCTACCTGCCTTAGTTCATCTCTCTCTCTCTCTCTCTCTCTCTCTCTCTCTCTCTCTCTCACTCTCTCTCTCTCTCTAGAAGCCTAATGAGAGAGAAAGTTAATAGTCTCCAAAAGGCATTATAATATCCCTTCACATCTCTTGATCTCAACACTTTTCATGATCAGCTCAGTGCTTTTTTTCTAAAAGAGTGTTTAGGGATACTCTCATTTTCCTACTCATACTGAAATACTGGCCCTCAATGAAGTCAAAACTTAGATTCACAAAATGTTTAGGGGTATGCATACCCCTGTGTTTCCCCAGAAAAAACGCACTGGATCAGCCCATTCAATGCAAATCTTTCAAACATTAGTCTGGAGTCTTCAATATGAACTTGTGTTATTCTTTACCTTTCCTTCATGGATTCTGGATATTCAGAGAGGTATTTATGACATCAAAACATATACAGGAGACCCAGATTTGCAGCTATTTCTGAGAAAACAGTTTAGATGAGGGAAAGAATAAGTAAAGCCATTAAAAGAAAAAGGGGAAAAGGAAGTCATCCGCAATCTATTTATTTAAACTTAGTTGTGTGTGTTCTTTGTCATTTACCTTAAACAGATCAATTCATTATTTTCATTCAGTTGTTTTTGCCCACTTTTGCTGCCGATAGATCCAGTAGACAACTTACAGCAACAAACAATAAGAACTTATCTTTACAGCAATCCAAAAACAATCTTTGAAACAGTTCAGGTTAAAACATATAACAGAAAGTAGCCAGGGAATATATACTGAACAAAATTAAAATTGTTTTCCATGGGCCTATTTAAATAAAAAATACAGGGACAGCTATTTAAAAGAAGATTTAAAAAAAAAATGTTATGACTACTTTGGTTGAAAAAACCCAGCTATGCACAAAGCCATTTGGAAGACAAGGTAAAATGCTGATTAGTTTTGTCTACAGGAGAAGTATTAAGGAAAGCAAGCTGGGCACATATTTATTCTTTCGGAAATTTATAATCTGCCCTTCCTTCACTTTTACCAGGGCTGTTCACAATAATGAAGGCAACCAAAAGAAAACACTAAAACCACTGCAACCATTCAGTAAATATGATTAAAACAGCAGAACACAACAGAACATTACAAACTAATTCAAGAGATATTGGATAGGACTGAGCAAATAAAGTCTTTTTGCCTGGCTCTTCAAATACACAGCCATGAGCACCAGCTATACTTTTCTGGGGAGGATGTTCTATAGACAGGGGGCCACAACCAAAAATGCCCTCTCACCATTTGCATCAGACTAACCTTTGAAAGTGAGAGCACCTCCAGAAGATGGCTTCTGCCTATGGTCAGGCTCACAGCTTTGTGATGGGTCATTCACACATGGAAATATTGTGCGGTTGTTCCACTGTGTTTTGTTTTAAAACCCGAGCTCTGAAGAACAAACAGAAATGAGAGAATGGGTAAAGATGTATTACTCATTGCATTGTGCAGATGCCCTGTAAAAAGTGACTGAACAAATTCTGGCTATAGTAATAGCTTTTAGTTGCAAGCATGGAAGTTACAGAGAAGCAGCCTGAGTTATGTTTTGCATTTTAATTACCTTAGTGGACGTTTTGGAGACCCACAGATGGTGGCGTGGTCATGTACTTCATTCTTAGCCTTCCTGTGAGTAAGGCAAAGGGAGCTATAAATAAAGTGAAGGCCAGGGGATGACCAGATTCACATGCCCTCTGTGCTAAAAGAAAATTAAAGTTCTGCACTGAGAAAAGCAGTGGACTTTGAAAGGTCCCAAAGTTTGGTGTACCGGTTCTGGATACTGATAATTAGTTACAAACAAGCAGGTGGAGACTTTCACCCTCAATAGGCCTTCACATGAGGAAAGGTTTGATGACAGCTATGAACCAACAGGCAAAGGAATTTGCCCCTGGCTGCAGGAAGTTGCCTTATATAGAGTCAGGCATTGGTCCATCTACCCACTGCCATTAATCTGAGAGCAGCTCTTTAGGATCCCAGCAGCCTTCTACAGGCAAGCTACTATTGTTCAATTGAGCTATCACGTCATCTCCTCAGTTCCATGTGGCAGCACCCTAAAATGTACACTCCCGCCTCTACTGCCTGACAAGTCTGAACTGAATGAATGGGCTAATAATAATTCTTTGGGCTGGTGGAAATATTACAGCTCCGATGCAAATGCCACTTCTCATTGCTCCACATGGCAGCTGTCGCCACATGGTAAGATGTTAACATGCAACAGAAGAAAACACAGATGGGGCAATGACTCTACACCCTTGTAAATGGACAGTTTTAGGAGGGGAAACACCAGAAATCAGGGGGCATATTAAATGCCTGCTCACTGCTGCAAACCAACAGTTTCTACCTGATGACAGCCATCAATGGTCATGGCATCTGGGGGGTGGGGAAGAGATGGTCCATGGTCATTCACTGGTCCTTCCAGCTCCCCTGGGGCTTTTGTTCAGAATGTATTTTTTAAAAGCCCATTTCCTTAGCTGAGCTCACTTGCTGAAAATCCACCTACTGCTGTGATTCGTTTCTTTCTTCTCCCAGCTTTTTCTGCTTGGTTTAATCCCTTCTTGTAATGCACGCAGATGGTTCTGGTAGGCTAGCAGCTTGTCTTGCTGCACCGTCCTACTATAGTGTCTATTGCTAGGTGTTCCAGAGGTCACATTGCCCAACTGCTCATTCCCAGCACATATGCTGAGTGGGGAAGGATATTATAGGTGCTTTGTAGCTATGTGTCTTGTGGGAGCAGCCAGATAAGCAGATCATGGGCCATGAGTAGTCTCAAACACATTTAAAAGCCTATGATCCTCCAACTGAATGTGCCACAATAAACTCATTGGAACCAGCAGAACCAGCGATGGAGGCTTCGAATACTGTTCTGACAAGTTTAGTATAGTACAGAAAGTTTGAGGAAGACAGGGTTTTCCTGATTTGCCTAAAGAAAACCCCCACACAATTATTTAAGGTGTTTGCCCAAAAGATGTTGTATTATTAAAACAAACATGGCGAAACAACCAGAGGAATCCAGATTCACACAATGGCACATCTCTATGTGAAATTGATTTTCAATTATTTCATTTAAATTGCTTGAACAAAGTTTGCTTAAAATTGACAGAGACCAGACCAACAGCTAAGTTAATGAAATCAAGCTGAACATGAAGCGTTTTCTTTACTATTAGATAAATGATAGCCAGCCCCATCAGTATGCATGATACCTTCAAGAATGAAGCACAAAATAGAATCATAGAATTGAAGAGTTGGAAGAGAGCCCAAGGGCCATGTAGTCCTGCTATTCAGGAATCTTTTTGCCCAAGGTGGGGCTCAAACCCACGACCCTGAGATCAAGAGTCTCATGCTCTAATGACAGAGCTATTTTCTGGATAGTGCTTGGGAAGTTTTGGACATTTCCAGGCAGCTGGTAGTATGTTAAAAGTACTTAGAATCAGAACCACCTCAGAGTCTCCCATGCACCCTGGAAGTGGCTGTCTAGCAAATTACCTGCTAGTAGTAGTGGCAGCAAGCAGTGACAGACATCCAGTCTGGAATAGGCAGCTGCAAGTCTGCCATTTAAATTACCCCCAACATAGTGTCACTCACGACACTGTTGGCAAATAAATAAATAAATAAATAAATAAATAAATAAATAAATATTTATACCCCACCCTCCCTGGCCTGGGCCGGGCTCAGCACGGCTAACACCAAATATGAATTACAATAAAACGTAATGGGAGGGGGAGAAAACCAACAACAACAAGCAAAGTTAATTAAAATACGGCTTAAAATACAGCTTAAAATGCAGCCTCATTTTAGTAGTAGCCCATAAATCAAGACCATAAAGGGAGGAAACATCAGATATTCACCCAAGCCAGCTATCCATGCTGGTCCTACATGGGCCAGCAAAAAAGCCAAGGGAAAATTTATATACCAAATCCCATATAGAGACCAACTAAGTTTCTTACTGGTAAGAGCTTTCGTGTGCATGCATACTTCTTCAGATGAGTCTAAGCCGAAGGCCAGGCAGAACACCTCCATCTTGCAGGCCCTGCAGAAAGATGTCAAATCCTGCAGGGCCCTAGACTCTTGTGACAAGAGTGTTTCACCATGTCGGGGCCAGCGCTGAAAAGGCCCTGGTCCTAGTTGAAACCAATCCAACCTCCTTGAGGCTTGGGACCTCCAAAGTGTTGTTATTTATGGACCTTAAGGTCCTCCACGGGGCATACCAGGAGAGGCGGTCCCTTAGGACCCAGGAGTAAGAGTTGCGATTTTAATTTTCCACATGCCCCAAAGTGACATCATGCCACAGGTATTGTGGGTAATTAAAATGGCAGGTGGGTCAGAGACAGGGTCAGGGCCAGCAGCAGACCCAAGAAAAGAATGGAAGGATCTGTCAATTTCGGTTCTCTCAATTTCTCATTTTTCAATCTTAAATTCAGTCCTCCACATTTTGCAGCACTCTGTGATATCTGAAATCATCATGAAAATTCTGCAGCAAAGTAAATTTCTCCTAGTATGCAAATTTTGTACATAGTTTAAACTAACATATACATTTTTGCTATGCAATTTCAGCTACTAAAGAGCATTTTTGAATGTTATCTACACTAACATCTTCATTTTTATGCACACTTTCCCCTTAACTTATGCATTTTTGTAAACATTGTTTGGCTGGAGAACTGCATCGCAAAACTCAGATGGGTGCAAATTTCAAATGACAGCTGTGCTTCAGTTTGCATATTGCTTTGTAAAGTGAGAATTTGATAGAATCACCTTTAAATGTACACTGAATCAAATTTCTCCTCAGACCATTAACCCAAGGTAACTAGATGCTGATAGTGGCGACGCTTAGCGTTTATACTGCACTTTAGAGTGTTTGATGTACTTCAAGTAATGCTAACAGCCTCCCTTTATGGTGGGCCAGTACAATCATATTGTGGATTGGAAAGTGGCTTGCCAACTGAATTGAGGAGTAAGGCAAGAATCAAAATAGGAACTAGCCAGTTCACAGCTCATATACCAGCCGCTACAGTATACCTGCTAAACAGCAGTTGCAAGGAAACCTTAGAGTTATCACAGGTACCCATCAAGTGTAACAAGTTATTCCCTCCCCCTAAGATGCTGAACCTTCTTTTTGTGACCTTTTCTGCATAGAGCACTTATTAATCCAAAAATAAATGAAAATCCAGGCTATCCTGGATGTACATTTCTAGCCTTTGTATAACCTGAAATATGGGGCAAAATGTGCAGGTACGATTCTTCTCGTTTGTTTAGTGAGCTTTGGTCAGGTTAGACATTCAAGTAAGCAGTTGTACTGAGAAAACCTCCATCCGGTTTACTCCCTAGTAAGCATGCTTGGGATAAGACCTTTCTTAACACACAGTTTTGGGAATGTGCTGTGATCTCCTCCATAAACTAAGCAATAAAAGCAACCTGCCTGTTTCCAGTAACACAACCAAAGTGTCCCACTATTGAAAAACAAAGTCACCTCATCCAGATGTATAAGCCACATTCTTTTTGCACAGCGGACAGAGAAGTTATAACTGCTCTTGGAAAGTCTCCCTTTTGTTATATAGTGCCAGTGCATTCCAAGGAGGCAGATTTTCATGTTATTATCTCTTCTACCATCACCCTTTTGATTTTTGGTTTTTGAACTAATAAATATTACATCTGTACACAAACGTTTTCTTCCCAACCTAACAATGTGCCTAAGGAAAAAGTTGTACAAATGATCAGCCATTCTTAAAGTGCTCCCAAAACCTAATATGAGAGCTATGCAATGAAATATATATGAGCCCTAATAGGCAAAGCTGTCTCTAGGTAAGACTTTCAGCGACAATATATCAGCTCCTAGGCTCTGGAACACAGGGGAGATCCATACCCTCCATGTCAAGCACATTCAATGCACATTTAAGGCACGTGACTGCCCCCTCAAAGAACACTGGGAACTGTAGTTTCCCCCTCACTGAGCTACAACTCCCACCATCGTTAACATGCTACAGTTCCCAGGATTCTTTGGGGAAGTCATGTGCTTTAAATGTGCATAATTAGAGTAATTAGCTCTCCTACTAAAAGGGAAGCTGTCCTCTTTGCACAGATGTCATTTTGAGTAAAGAGAAAGCTAATCATGCTACTTAAAAAAAAAAAAAAAAAACCTGCAAAGTTCACATTACAAAATGGTTGTAACTGAAAGAGATGGTTCCTGGTTCTGTGGAATTTCCCCCAGCAGCAATTCAAGCCCATTGCATGGTTGTTCTCCTTAAAAATAATAAATAATAACAAAGAACACATGCAGGTATAGGAATGGCATTTTCCCAGCAACAAATGTGCAGTTAGTGGCAGGAACATGAAATATCCCAAAAACAAAAGCACTGTCTTGATGGAAGACATCTAGAACCTGCACAAGGGCTGTGGAACCTTTTTCGGCTTGAGGTCCACATTCCCTCATGGGTGGCTTTCCAGGATCTGCATGCAAGGAGTGAGCAGCCCAGAGACAAAAAGCAGGTGAGGTGACTTTTTCCTTTCACCCAGGAGGTTGCACTCAAACCATGCAAAAATCAGAGGTTTCTACAGTCACACTTACACTCTCACACACGCTGCTGTCTCCCATCCAGGCAAGCAAGAGGTATTATCACAATTTAAGGACACATTCAAGCCAGTTGAAAGAGTTTGAGGAGGGAGTGGAGCACAGCCAGTGAAGGGCTTGGAAAGGAGGTATGGCTTCTGGAGGAAGCATAGCCTGGAGAAGAGTCCCAAGGGCCAGAAAGAGAGGACTGGAGTCTCAGCTGCTCACCTGTGTCCCACACAATAAACAACTATGCTGCTGTAAGGAAAGATGCTTGGACCTCTCAGAAGAATGGAGTACAGTGGAACCTCTACTTACGTATGGCTCTACTCATGTACGATTCCAGTTACGACCTTCAGTAGCTGCTTCAACTTATGAACTTCCCTCTAGATACGAACCGAGGTCTTGCCAGCAGCCCAGAGCTCGGCCGGCCGGCTGCGGGGCAGCGCTGGGGCCTCCACTGCCAGGGAGAGGGCCCCCATCCCACCCTCAAAGCTGTGGAAGAGGTGCCGCCTGCAAGAGGCACACCAGGGCACACTGCAGTCCCAAACCCCGCCGAGGAACTAACCTGAGGAAATCCAGAGAAGAACCTGGCTGGCAAGAAAAAAAGTGACCCTGGCCGAAGTGAATCAGCTCTTCACTGACCCTTGCCACATCCCCAGCTTGTAGCCAGGTAAGCCCACCCACCCTCAGTGCACGTAAGGGGGAAAAAAGCTTATTTTTTTATCTACAATACTGTCTTATTTATTTTATAGTACAGCACATTGATTATTGCCTTCATTTTATGGATCTATGGTCTCGTTAGACAGTAAAATCCGTGTTAAATGCCTGTTTTAGGGGGTGTTTTTCATCGTCTAGAACGGATCAATTCACTTTTCCACTACTTTCTATGGAAAGTGCGCCTCTACTTATGTACGTTTCTAGTTATGACCGGACCTCCGGAACAGATTATGGTTGTAAGTAGAGGTTCCACTGTATTATTGATGCCACCTTTCGGTGCCAACAATAATTTGCTCAGGGATATGCTAAAATCAGGAATTTCATAGCATTCACTGACTCTACCGTTTATTGTTTTTTGGCTCTGCCCACTGGCATGCTTTCTTTCTCCTCCATCCCAGCCAAGCTATAGTAACTCTTTGCTGACCTCACTGAGGAGGCAAATCTCAGCAGGGTGCTAAACTCTTGCAACAAGAGAGCAGATGGCTGGGCTGGGCAAGTACAGCCAAAAGAGATTTAAATATAAACTCTGTTGAATCAAGTAATCGCTTTTGAGGGTGTTATTCTGACAAAGCTGGAAGGGTTTGCCTCTATAACATAAAAAAGAAGTGTGGAGCTTTGGATAAGGTAATTTCTGTAGTCTGCCTTAAGAACCTTACTTCCAAAGACCCTCAAATGTAGGACAACTTCCAGAAAGAGTTATCTGTGTAAGTTTGTTGCAGCAGCTGGAATAAAGAAAACGTCCAAAGGGAAAGGAGAAAACTGATGGAGGAAAGAGTGGCGTGCCTTCATTTTTAAGGTTACTCATTGTATGGTCTATGTACTCACATGTTTTAGAAATATTTTGCTGAGGGAGATGCTTAACATCGACTTCTGGGTCAGCTAGTCTACTTATCTCCTCTATTTAAATATGCAAATATTTTAAGGACGATGTTATGACACACTCAGGTTCCTGCTTGTCTCTGCCAAGATACACTAGTCAATGGGTTCTGCTTCTCCATGGTGAACAACTAGGAACATAGGAAGCTGCCTGATAAAATCAGACTGTTGGTCAGTACAACTGACTGGCACAAGAGAAGACCAAACATCACTGCCAAGAATCATGATGAAAACCATGCTGATATAACAATACATTTGGGTGATTGTTCTGCCCTCATAATGAGTGTCAGTAAATAAGTATTATATAGAAGTGTGTTGTTCATAGAATCATAGAGTTGGAAAAAATGTAGCATAAACACCGACAACTGGGAAACACTGGCCTATGAATGATCCAATTGGGGAACAGCCTTTATCAAAGGTGTCATGGACTATGAAGACGCTTGAACTCAGGACGAAAGGGAGAAACGAGCTAAGAGGAAAGTACATTTGGCAACTCTCACCATAACCAATTCCCATCCGGAAACCTATGTCCCCACTGTGGAAGGACGTGTGGATCCAGAATTGGCCTCCAGTCAGTTACGGACTCACTGTTAAGACCGTGTTCATAGAAGATAATCTTATTCGGCTACAAGTGATCGCCAAAGAAGAAGAGAGTTGGAAGGGATCATGAGGGACAGTCACAGAAACACATCTCCTATACTCAAAGGTACTTAAAAACTAACAAGTAAGTGACTTCCTATAGTTTGAATAGTACTTGTTAATGTTTTCTCTTAATATTTTCTTTCCAGCCTGTGAACTCAGAGTAGATTGTTCCTCAGCACAATGCACAGCCTTCTTATTACCAATTTTAAACTATTAATCCTAGGATTTTCACCAATCTTTTAATTTCATTTACATCTTTCCATTGTGCATTGCTTCCCTTTTTCTGTCCTGTCATATTTCTTCTCTAGTTAACCACTCTGTTCTCTAATCAGTACACATCCCTTCTACACAAATCTTCCTTTGTACAGTATCTCCCACTGTCCTCAGACTCTTCCATCTCTGTGAGGGATGCTTATCCTTCCAGCCTTTGCTGCCTCATAAAATTATTGTATTTTTAAAATCTAGAGAACCATCAAGCATGTCAGTTTCATGACATGTCAGTTTCATGACATAGGAGCCAGCCTCCCATCCAGGCTGCTGGGTTGCCTAGCAACCTATTTCTCACTTCTCTGATGAGTCATTTGCCTATTGCAATGCCTTGCTGATGTAAGCACAAGCAAGGAAAACAATATCACAATGGCAATTGCTCCTCTTGGTGTGTGCATATTATTAGTCCTATAGAAAGGTTTGTCCACCACGTTGTTGCCATCTTTCCTGTTTCAAAGAAGCAGATCTTCTAGGCCTTTTGCCTTCTGAAGATTGACATGTGCACCACTTTGCAGTTAAACAATGAGACATTTTGACCTGTGTTTTCACACTCCGAAGCTAAGCAAATGGATGCTTTGTCTTCTGAGGTGAGAAACAAGGTTCTGAACTTGTTTCATTTCAAAGATGCAGCCAACAAGCCTGCCTGCCTCTCCACAACTGAGAGAAAGCAATATGCATGCTAACAATAATTTAAAAAATCAGAAAGGATGTAAGTATTCTGCTTTTAGAATATGGTTTTTGGGGGTGGGGGTTATTGGGTTACTGCTTTTGGTTTGATTTTATATGTTGTGGTCTTGTTGTGAACCGCCCTAAGACCTTCAGGTATAGGGCGGTGTATAAGTTGAAAGAAGAAGGAGGAGGAGGAGGAGGAGGAGGAGGAGGAGGAGCAGCAGCAGCAGCAGCAGCAGCAGCAGCCAGTTTTTCAATGAGTGCCACCCCTGCAAACTCTTTCCCCTGTTTTCTCCTCTTTTTAAAAAATAACTCCACAAGCTAAAGAAAAGGAAGTCCACCTTTACACAAGGCGGCCGTCTTACCCATAGGCACTAGGGGTGTGGGGCACCCAGGCAGCAGGCTCTCAGGGGCGCCAGGCCAAGAGTCTGGGGCCCGAGAGTTGAGTCCGGGGAAGAGCCCACCCGTCAGTCGGAGCGCCGCGGTGGGCTATTCTGCTACAGGTGGCTCTGCACTGTGAGTTTGGGGGTGACCGAGCCAGCAAGATGCTGAGGCGGCCGGCTGGCTCCGCCCTCCTTCGTGCCTAGGACTGGGCAACTGGGGGGGGGTGCCGGGTGGATCTTTGCACCCCGGCGTTGCATATGCTTAAGACAACCGTGCCTTTACATATCACTTTTCTGCAAGTTCTTTCCCAGACTATCAGGAAAAAAATCACAGATGTTGGGTACTTCTAGACTGCCACTATTTTGTGGGTGGAATTCAATTGCATACTGGCAATTTGAGATCATGCAATTAAAGCTGATTTGGTGCTCTTGCGCAACAAACCCACTTGGCAATGTAGCACATTGAGGTCTTAAACAGCACTGGAAAAATGACAAATACTCAACTACTGCTGCCTGATAATCAGGGTACAACCATGGAAAAACCCACTCTTCCTGTTGTTGTTGTTTTACTATTGTATAGAACCATTATTTGTATTAATAAAATCTTTAAAACACATTATCATATGCATGTTGTTAAACCTGAAAAATTTGAACCATCATTAAGTTGTATAATATATCACTCTTTGGAGTGAGCAAACAGCTTTGCTCCAGGAGAGAATCATGCTGCCACAGTGGTACCTCAGGTTAAGAACTTAATTCGTTCTGGAGGTCCATTCTTAACCTGAAACTGTTCTTAACCTGAGGTACCACTTTAGCTAAGGGGGCCTACCGGTGCCGCCGCACGATTTCTGTTCTCATCCTGAAGCAAAGTTCTTAACCCAAGGTACCATTTCTGTAACCTGAAGCACCTGTAATCTGAAACGTCTGTAACCTGAGCTACCACTGTATTTGCAAATCTCCCCATCCTCTATCTTTTATATTTATAAGTGAGGTTGGATGAGAGTCCAAGTGGTGTCTTTGCATGGGACAGGGCAAACCGACAGCAAAAGCATTGGGGGAAAAGACCAACTGACTCAGGGCTGTGGGTCTGAGCCCCATGTTGGGCAAAAGATTCCTGCATTGCAGGGAATTGGACTAGATGATCCTCATGTACCCTTCCACCTCCAAAATTGCTATAATTCTACAGAATCATAGAATCATGGTATTATGTATTCAGTGATCTGTATTTGCCTGAGCTTGGATTCTGAGCTCCTGTATTTGATACATGGTGTCCAATCACAGAACATTTCAGGATTTGGGCCTCTGCCATTGGCCCTGGAACTCTGAGTCATGATTTGCAGCTTGGAAGTTTAGACAGCCAATCACGTTGGGAGTGGGAGTGGCCCAGGCTTTCAGGAATGTATATAAGCATTTGCTTTGCCCGTTTCCCAGTTATATAGTTCAATAAAAGTTCTTGTTGTTATCGCTGTGTTTTGCCTCATGGGAACCCACCCACGCTTCACATAGTTCCCTGAAGTGGTGAGGCAACTCCTAGGACATAAAACTGGAATCATAGCTGTTTAAAAACAGGCACTGGCTGTATAGTCCAATGTGCTGTAGTATCACAGCTGGGATGTGCGTTTTTTAAAATTCACAAGATGTCATTGGCATAGATGAGTTGTGTCGCTCACTGCAGGTGATCTCCCAGGCACCATCCGTTAGATGTCTGCAATGCTCCTGCAGCCATATTCACAGCACATGTAGCAGCAATGAATCTCATTTTCCAAATGACAGAGGATTAATTGCAGTTTTGATGCTAGAAAGAGGCACTACCTCTAAAAGAGAACTACTTCGGCAATGATAAATGTTCGGATTCTATGCAACTATGCATTTAATGTGAAATGTACTGGATAATCAAGAAAGATCTCCGAGGCTGCAATCCTATGTTCTCTCTCACCTTGGAATATCGGGGGGGGGGCTATTTCTGAGTAAAAATGTACAATATTGCATTGCAAAAGGAGTGTGCTCAGGAATAATAACGCTTATAATTTATACCGAGTGCATTAATTGCTTCAGGTACGTTATCTCAATAATCTTTACAACAGGCCTGTAGTGTTATTACCCATATGTTTCATAGGAAAGCTGAAACTGAGTATATAAGAACATCATAAAAAGAGCCCTGCTAAGTCAAACCAAAGGTGCAGCATCCTTTTTTCACACTGGCCAAGCAAGTTGACTATGGGAAGCCTGCAATCAGGGAGGAAAGCAGGGCATGATCTGAACAGCACTCTCCCTACTTGTGGGGATCAGGTACAATTTAAGCTATTGATTTCCCAGCTCTCAACATTAGTTCTCATACCTTAAAATTCTAATCAAGATCTTTAGTCAACTTTGCCTGGAATATAAAGTCAGGATGCCCTTGGCCATCCATTTAGCTAAAGCAGCGGTGGAGGTAGGGCCCTTCTGCCACCCAATGTTGCAGGATTTCAACTCCCATCATCTCTGACCTTTGGTTATGGTGGCTGTGACTGATGGGAATTGGGAGTCCAACAACATCCCGAGGGCCACAAGCTCCCCAACTGTGAATTGTAAGCCATCCTGGAAACTGAAGAAATACCTACATATAACAAACAAACGAGCAAAAACTATTTATGGACTACTGGTTTTGCTTCTCCCTCTCATCCGCTTTATAATGCAAACATCTGGAACCCAGTTTCAGTGGTAAAGTGCTGGGCAGAAAAAAGGTTAAGCCTTCTTCTTCCTGCCTACCATTCTCCTCCCCACCTTCAAATCTCCCCTTGTTGCATACGCACCAACTCCTATGGGCTGAGGTTTCTTCCAGCCCCTCAATATTGTTTAGCAGGGGGCTCAGCCAAACACCAAGCCAGACGTGGTACGGCATCAGTGGCAGGCTCCTCCTGAGCGTGAGAGAGGAGGAGCCACGGCCATTGGTGCTGCAAGGTGCTGGGCTAGGTGCTCAGTCTCCTCCCAATGATGCACGCACGACATGCATCACGTGTGTGCTGTCACACACGTATGACATCACAGACATGTGATACGCATGGCATCGTGTGTGACATGACAATGCCCGCCCGCCCCCAATTGTTAGCCAAAGCTGGCGCTTCTGCCTTGTTCACACCATTTCACAGTGGAATAAGTCGAACTTCCTTCTGTCCAACCTTGTTTGTTCTATCAGTGTTCCAGAAGCTGTTCCCAGAGCTTGGACACTTTTAGTAAGAAATAAATTCCTGCTTTTCTCTACTACCTGCATGCATGGTGCTTTATAGAGTGCAAGAAGACAAAATCCCTGTTCCGAGGAGCTTACAGTCTAAACCTTGATACATGGGAAATCTTTTTTAATATATAGTTTATTCAATTTATTTCCTTTATTCTAGCTATGGTCATAGATATGTTTTATATACCAACTATACTGGAACTGGTCACATTTCCCAATATTTATTTCTTCCATATTATTGCAACTACGCTGAATGGTGTGCATGTTCAGTTATATATTGACAACAAAATTAAAGAATCTAGTCCATCCCATTTCCAGTACAAACTCAGCTTCAGAAACAGAGCTTCTCTCCATTCAGTTCCCTCAAACATAATTGAAAACTTTAAGCTGCACATCTTTCATAATAAAGAACTGTCCTAGTACCCTCTCCAGAGTTACACTGGTGCCTCGCAAGACGAAAAGAATCCGTTCTGCGAGTCTCTTTGTCTAGCAGTTTTTTCCGTCTTGTGAAGCAAGCCCATTGACGGATTAGCGGATTAGCGCTATTAGCGGTTTTTTTGCGGCTTAGCGGCTTAGCGGCTTAGAAAAGGGGGGGGAGGGGAAAAAACCCGCAGGAACTCGCAAGACATTTTCGTCTTGTGAAGCAAGCCCATAGGAAATTCGTTTTGCGAAGCACCTCCAAAACGGAAAACTCTTTCGTCGAGCGAGTTTTACATCTTGCGAGGCATTCGTCTTGCGGGGCACCACTGTATTTTTTCTTAGAAAGACTGCTCATTAATGCTAATTTTGTTCCTCTCTCTTTAAAATTATTATTTTAATTATACAGTGGGCAAAGCCAACGGATGCATTTCCTTGTATGGGGTGAAGGACAAGATGGTGCCCTCCAAATTCCATGTACAGGAGTTGACATGACTGACAGCTGAATTTCACTTCAGCACAGCAACAAGGTGGCATCCCCCATTACTTCCGAGGGCAGCAAGCTAGTTCAGGTGGGCACAGTGCAGACCTTGTGGGACAAAGATCCCTGTCCCCCTGCAGAAGGAAAGGGCTGAGGAGAAATAGAGGGTGGTTGGGGATGGGGGGGCTGCCACCTCTGCCCCCCAACACCTGATGCCTGAAATTGTTGTCTCACTCTGTCTGATGAGAGGTCAGTTCTGACTGTGATTATTATTTTGTCTTCCTGCCGCTCTGTTTGTCTGGCAAAACATTATTGGCTTCAATATATAATTTATATATTTCATTCAGTTGGGTTCTTTTTTCCTAAAGATTTTTTTTAAAAAAACAAGTATTTACAATAACATATGAAAGGTCAGCAATAATATTGAATTACAATAAGCTATTTCCCTTTGCTTCCTACTCCCATGCTATTTAAGAGCAAACAGTGGCGAAGCAAAAGGCAATTTAGAAGTACATGTATCTGCAAGGCCCTCTAGTGGAATTTGCAGGCTGTTTTCCTCTGTCCTTCTCCACCAACCATTTCCTTTTAAGCAAGACCAGTTTAGTTCAACAGGGCTTACCCACACTAAATGTCTTTGGTTTATGGCCTTTAGTTGAAATCCTATATGTTCTTACTCTGTGTGAAGGGACACTTTGTTCACCCATTTCCTATGGGGCATCTACATGATATTGTCATCAGCTAGTGGCCCTCCTATGTTTTCTCTGTGCTTCTTCCAGTGCACCTTCACTGTTACATTTCCTGGCACCACTATTTTATTATCATGCCTTTTGGCTGATGATAGGAAATACTGAAATATTCAGAAAACACTTAATGGAAAAGGCATTCTAGTGCAAATTTTAAAATTGTTTTAAACAGGACTTTTTTCCCAGCCAGAACTCGCTGGAACTCAGTTCCAGCACCTCTCAGGTGGGCACCATTGCCATTATAAGAGAACAATGGAGGCATTTGTCATGAGTTCTAGTACCTCTTTTTCTAGAAAATAAGCACTAGTTTTAAGACACATGCATGCACTATCTTTTCCACATTTCCCCCAATATTCTAATTTGTGATGAATTGCAGGCATATATAACTAACAAGCATAGGGCTAGTTAAATGCATTAAGGGTTAAGATCATAGAATTGTATTCCTAGCTAGGTCATGCCCTTCACCTGGAAGGAAGGAAGTTAAGTTTCCTTCTTTGTTCATTCTCTTTCACCATGTGAATTCACTGAGATAGGACATGCCTCAGCTTGCTCTCTATAAGCTCTGACCACGTGCTTAGAGCTATTTCACCATATTTTATAAACCCAATACGTTCTACCTGTGTTCTTCTTGTTGCTGCATGGAATAACACATGAATGTAAACTTCAGAGTTTTGCAAGTAAAGCATATAAATTTACTAACAGTGTGGTCTGTTCATTAAAACAGGGGCAGAGAGGGGGAAGCGCTGTAAGTGGAATAATGGGATATTTAAAAGGTTTAATTCCCATGCTTCATTGTGCTGCATGATTCAGCTGGGGTCTCTTTCTTGCTAGAGAGCACGTTTAGGCCTTTGCTTTGGATCTTGAAATCCAGCTAATTCTTTTATTAATTACCCCACATGAGTGATCTACATCTACCAGAAGGCATTACAGTGGTACCTTGGTTTGCAACCGTTTTGGATTACAACCGTTTTGGATTACAACCACGTCAAACCCAGAAGTGTGTGTCCCTTTTTTTGGATTACAACCCATTTTGGGGGGATTACAACCCCCTTTTTTTGTTTTTGAGGCCCCATTGCTGAAAGCGCGCCTTGGGTTACAACCTGTTTTGGTTTACAACCGGACCTCCAGAACGGATTATGGTTGTAAACCAAGGTACCACTGTATGGACAGGTCTGCTGCTCCCTCTATAGACATGGAGATCTGATGGAACTCCGTCCTACTGAACTCAGTGGAAGTTACTTCAGAGCAAAATGCACAGGATCAAATTGTAGGCTTTCTAAATAAATTTTAAAAACCAGATTTTGGCTTAACCAGAACTTTAGTTTTGCTTCCAAATGTGTCCAAATAACAACCATGAAATCTGCACATATCTTTCCTGAGACAATTTCGCACCATTATTTCTGTAAAGGCCAGAGAACCGTAAAGCAATTCTAGAATGAAGGCTGCCAAGTGGTAATCAGCAGCAGGAGGTAAGACCAAATTTGCCATGTTTGCTCTTAGCCAAAAGGCTGAGAAGCTGATGACGCTGAACTCTATTTCTCAAAAGACATCTGATTCAGGAGAGGCTGTGCAGGACTGGACCAGTGACTGGAGGCAATAGTGGGATGCATGAGGAAAATAAGCTGAGGTGAAATTCGGGTGGGATGAATCCACTGTGGGCGAGTGATTCCCATGTCTGAGAACTTAGTCAACTGCCTGCCCCGAATGGGGTTGCGCTTCTCTTGAAGGAGCAGGTACATGATCTGGCAGTGCTTGTAGACCTAGTCACTGGAGGCCTCCGTGGCTAAAAGTGTATTTTACTAGCTGTACCTGGTACAACAGCTATGACCGCTCCCAGACTGGGAGAGCTTGAGCACAGTAGTTCAGGCATTGGCGACTTCGAGACTGAATTAATGGAATGCACTCTATATGGGAACTGTAACTAGTGGAGAATACTGCAGCAAGGCTACTGCCTGAAGTGAGGCACTGTCAGCATATTATATGTCCGCTCAGAGATCTGCACCAGTTGCCAATTTGTTACCAGGCCAAGTTCAAGGTGTAACTATCAGTATATAAAGCGTTTAACAGTTTGGGACCAGTTTACTTGCAAGATCACCTTACTTCATATGTGCTCACTCAGCTGCTTCAATCTGTGGAACTGGCACTTGTTTAGGTACCACACAATAATCACCCCACATTTGCAAGAAATCTTTATTTTGGTGTGGCATGAATTACAGTTTGCAACTGCTTTCCTGTTGACACCAGGCAGGCACTTTCACTTTTTCTTTCTTTCTTTTTCTTAGGTAAGTCTATCCAGACATGTAAATGTTGGTGTGTTTTAATCTCCTTTTAGTTTACTGCTGATTTTGATTGTTTTGAAATGTTTTTAATTGTTTGTTTTTACCCGTTTTTTATTGATAGATAATTGCAATATTTCTTGTAAACTGCTTAGAAGTTTAGTTATCAACAAGCATTATATACATTTTGAATTTTCCCAAATGTTTATTTGACACATACACTTCTCCTAGAGTTCAACAACACAGCCTTTGAATTGATCCACATCCTATCATATTTTTAAGGCATAGATGGTCATAACTGGTGGGTAGGGCTTTTCCTCCCATAAGCAAGTTCTGAGAATGAAGAGGTTTGTTTGAAATACAACCAGAATGTCTCTACTCTGGCTTTGCAGAGGAACAAATATTATATGATGGAATATAGATTTTTTTTTCCTCTCTCTACTATAATATGAGCATAAGGAAAGCAGAAGCTATATTGGGAAATGACTTCTAAATATGACAGACAGCTGCCAGGCCCAAAGAAGAGGCAAAAGTTGGAACCTGTCCGTAAACTGAAGATAAATAAGCTACTTCTGTAGCCCAATGGTACAACCCACAGCTGAGGAGCACACAGAGGGTGGATATTATACACTATCAGTGATATACGCCCTTAAAGTCACTTTGATACACCATTACTGCTTCATTCTGCTCTGTATTAATTTTCAAGCATCTTAGCCAGTCTTTCATTGTAGCATGGCACAGCATAAAAATCAAGAGTGCAGGACTTGCATAATTTTATGTCTTTACACATTATAATTAATCACAGTGAACCTACCCTAGATGTTCTACCTTAATTGGCTGTGCCCCCTTGTGAACTAAATTCATTTCTTTCCCTGATGTGTGAAGAACGAGTTTCTGGAGGGATATAATTGTCAGAGCATGAAAGGGAAAAGATATTCAGACTTCAGAAATACTTCCCTGTAGTCCCATTCCCAAAGTTTCTCTGTGTGTTTTGTTCATGCAGATTCAAAGACAAGAATAAAGCAAGTAACACCCTCGTGGGCATTTATTTTTTAGGCACGTGAAACTTTTTCTGTCATTAGCAGTGCATCATCTACCCCATGTGGAGCTCTGTAAATAGTTAAGGTGAGATTATCAGCCTCTGACAGGAAGTCCCTGAGCTGTTCCCTGCTATCCATGTTAACTGTGGCCTGTAAAACGTATTTCCACTGCCTCCCATTCAACTCCCCTGATTTAAAAAAATCAGGTTAGCCCAATACTATTCGGCTCTTGCTTTTGTTTTCATTTTTCTAACCCTCAAAATTGCCACATGCTACAGCATTGAGACTATTTCAATAATATTGTGCCAGGCACTCCTTGTTATCAAGGAGTGGATCACTCACTGGATCAACACCTCATCATTGTGAGTGGGCTTGTATGTTCCAATGACCCTTGTGAGCAAAGCCGTTGGGAGTCTAGGTCTCCCAGCAGGGTCACCCAAGGCGGTAAGGTCAAAGGGGAGGAGCTAGACAAGGAATGATCTAAGAAGTCCTCAATGGCAGAACAGGCGGAAGATAACAAGTGGCATGTTACAACAGCTGAAGGCAGATGAAGGTTGCAGCAGATAAGAATCTACCTGTTGTTGGGATACTCATGCCATCGGAAGAGAGCCTTTCTGCGAAGACTGTGCGTTGGTCAGCGTGTACTGATCTACACACATAAAACAAATTCACGCACAGGCGTCTTCCAAAAACCCATCCCAAACCCCAAAAAGTCCCATGGCGATTGGCAAATGGTAATGGGGGCAGGACCATGAAATCTGGAAGCTCCTAGTCATTAAACCAGCACATGGGCGGTGGATACAAAGTCAGTCGTTCTGACTCAAGGAATGAGGCAGTTGAGCAGCAAAGCAGCTGTATCCATGACTGAGCAGTCCTATTTAGGATCCACTCTGCTCACCCCTAAAAGAAACACCAGGACTGGTTTGATGAGAATGACAGTGAGACTGAATGCACTGTTGACAAGAAAAGGAAGGCCTTTCAGATCTGGCAAAGAGACAGAAACCGCGCCACTAAGGAAAAAACTTCTCAATGTATTGCTGCCGCCACCTACTGAGCTCCAGAGAGCAGTAGGACTCTCCCTCTACATGCTTGCATGAGTACACCCACACGAGACATGGGAGGTGAGATATACTGGCCCTAGAAGCTACCCATACCAGAACACAGTTAAAACATAAACATACATTTATTTAGGGAATGCAACACTCAGAACAAGTAATCAATTTATACAGATTACTAAAATAAAGAGTTCTACTATCCTAATGCAGAGTTCACTAATGTGACATGTGTGGGCCTCAGTGCGCCCTCCCACACTCCTGTGACACCTGCTAAAGGTCTCAGTAAACATCCCCTAAAATTTCAATTGACATGAGACTTTTAGCCCTTCCTGCTCAGTTCCTGTTTGCACTGGTTCAGCTCAGCCTCTTAATCACATACCCTTAAACCTGCCCACTGTTCACTTCATGCCACAATTGGACACCCAGCCTCCCATCTATTCTGAACAGAGAAGGGGTATGAAGATCTTTTCTCAGTGAGTGTGGCAGTGACTAATGTAGGTGCCTTTCTCCCACTGATGGGCAGCTGATGCGGGGGGGGGGGATACCCCCACCATTTTGTGGTCCTGTCTCTTGTTCTGCTCTTTCAACTGTGGCAGCCATTATCCCATGCTCTCCACAGCACCCATACTGTGTAATTCCACACGCTGACAGCAGCTGTTTTGTGACTGGAACCCACAGGTGTTCCTCAAAATTCCAGATATGCCCCCTAGCCACTATGTTTTCATTCCCTCTCCTGCACTCAGCTCTCACCTGTGGCTCCTAGAAGATGTCAGCATGCAACAGCGGCCACACCCCAGGAAAAGGCTTCAACTTGCCAGCTAAACCAAGTAAGGGTATCCTCGGTGAGCGAACACATGCTATGGCGGATTGAACTGACAAACCAATGGTGGGTTCCTGCACATGCTGTAGAGGGAAGGGAGGGGCAGATGGGGCTTGTCAATTTGGGATGGAAGCCTACCTAAGAGAAGGAACACTCTGATCCTAAACTTCCACTACCTTGTGGGGGAACTTTGAGAGAAGACTAAGGAGTAAACTGTACAGAAATCCAGAGTGGAGTCCCTAAGATGGTTAGATGGCGCCCTGTATGCCTCCTTCCAGCAACCCCTACAGCCAAGCTGGTGCCAAACATATTGCTCTGATTTCCTTCCTACCACATAAGTGAGGCTAAGAAGGGGATCTTGTTGTCAGGGCAGCCCAGGACCCCCAGACACACTGCCTAGGACTGCACCCTGGGGAGGTCACTTCAGTGCTGAAAATGCAGCCATTTTTCACCCCTAGAGGTGCACTCCATTGTCTCTCGACAGATGCCAACAACCTCACATCTCATTCTCATTCTCTGGCCACTCTTCAACTATGATTCTCAACAGTCACTCACTCTAACTCCATCCAAAACTCCATCACATTCCTCTGCCTTTCAACATTCTTCCAATCACTTTTCTGTTATGTGGGTTCTGTGATTATCTCAGCTGTTTATCAGTGTCCTCCTGGTAAAAAACCAAACCAAGCCACAAAACATTTGATCACGCCTGAATTATTTTGAGTGAGCTGGGTTTTTATTCTAAATGGAGGCTGATTTATATAAAGTAAATTGTGCAAGGTGAAGCATCCCTTAAATGAGACTGCTTAAAGAGCAGTTAAGGCTTCCTCATGGCAAGAATGGCTCAAGTGATATGGGAAGCTATTCTGTAGTTGCTGCCACTAGGCGGAGCCATTATACATCATTGTTTAAGGATTGGGCAAAGGAAATCATAGTGCTTACAGCTGAAAAATTTAAAAAGTGATGCCACAAGAGACCGAAGTGTGGAACACACTTTAGTGAACGTGCAACTTTTATTATTCAAAAGAGCTGCTGCTCTAAGAATTCCATTCTCTGCAGGTGTTCCCCAGAACCAGGATATATTCTCAGCTCTCCCCCCCCTACTGTGGAAGCTACCTGTGCATGACCCCTCCTCTGCGCCCCCGAACCTTTTTACAACCAGAAGAGAACAGGAAAGGAGAGAGGGAAAGAAAAATAGCAATAGAAAGTTGAAGTTGGGGAAATTTATAAAGAAAAACACAGAGGAACTAAGGGAAAACACAGAAGAACTAAGAAAAACACAGAAGAACCTATAATTCTTTAGGGTCAAGAATATTTTCTGTCCCCATAGTTAGACACCAATATGCCCTCTCCCCCGAAAGTATAACTGAGAAGTTGCTAAGCCACCACCCACCCCACCCCATTATAACTGTGGTGACTAGGATTTGCCCAGAATGATTATGGTCCTTGTAAAATACAGTCAAGGTTCTGTTTATATTTCCTGCTATGGTATACTAGGGTTTAATGGAGGATCATCACAAAATGACTGCTCAAAACTGTGTAGATGTTGCCTGTAATAAGGAATTAATGCATTATTTACAACATAGTCCAGGGCACAAACTTAATCTTACCATTATATCTGACTGTCCTTCAGTTTGTCTGAATGCCGTTTGCCTCTTTTTAAGAAACAGCCTAGCTGCTTATTAAACCACATATCCCAATTACACAAAAACTTATTTCACACTACACAATTTCTTCAAACAAAATGTGTCTAGTTAGAATAAACAATGTCCAGAACTGCTTCTGCTCCTTGCACCCGATCAAGAAATGGTTCCTGCTATTATTTCATCTCTCCCTCTTTACAGAACATTACTTTGTACATAATTGATTTTCTTATCCCTGAAGTTATGACATCTGGTACATGACTGTATCTTGTTCAGCACAAATGCCTGGCAAATAAACAGCTTTCCCAGCTCTTCTTTTACATAGCTCAGTTCCCAAACGACTTATGTACTTAGGTATTTCTTTCCTTAGGTCTCATAGTACAATTCTGTCATTAAAAAACAAACCATGGCACATACTTTTAATTCTTCTTTATAGTTCCAGTAAGAAACTTCATGGTCCATGGGGTCACGAAGAGTCGGACACGACTAAACGACTAAACAACAACAAAAAGAAACTTCAACTCTTTCATGCTTCCTGTGAAGCTGATAGTATTTATTGAGATGTTCTATTGTTTGCAATGCAGTGGTACCTTGGATTACGAACTTAATCCTTTCTGGGAGTCCATTCTTAAACCAAAACCATTCTTAAACCGAGGCACGCTTTCCCTAATGAGGCCTCCCGCCCAGGTGCCCTTCCACCATTCGGATTCTGTTCTTAGACCGAGGTAAAGTTCTCAAACCAAGCCACTATTTCCGGTTTTGCAGAGTTTGTAAACCAAATCATTCTTAAACCGGACTGTTCTTAAACCGAGGTACCACTGTAGTTGTTTATAATTCCTTCCATTTTAGTCACAAGCCTAGCAAATCATGAGATCTACAATCAAATCAGCCTCCTCAGAACTTATACTCCTTTTCTCCTCATTCTGTGCCACATGCCTTGGATCAGCATGTGTTAAGCGTCTAGTTATCACACACAGTTGGCAGTGGTTATTCTTTGGATGCATGGAGACTCAAAGCATTTCTGAAAACTGCCTCCAATGTTTTGTGGGTTTTGCACCCTGAAATAAGTCCTATAACCCTAACAAGAGAAGACCGTTCTGGCACTCCTAGTACTGTGCACAGTGCCAACCTTCCTATCTGTAGGATACTTGCAAGCATGATGCTCCCATGCTAATTTCTTTCTAAATACCCAAACACCGTTTGTGAACTTTGCCCCCCAACAACCTGAAGTCAAACAGCTTTCACATCAAAGTAGCGTCCCCCTCAATATGCCCAAGCATGTTGTTCCACCGAAAGAATTATTTTCAGGCAATATGCTATCAAATGTTATGCTCACATGTCAAATATATTTTCTCTTTATAGATCTATGTTTGGATGCTTTAATTGAGATTTCTGCATTTCAGGGTGTTGGAGTCCCTTACTTCTCTACAATTCTATGATTCTTGTATTAAAGATCTTTGGTTCACTGTGACATACAAACCAGGGCAGTATCAATGAAATATAATAATCAATACAATAAATAGCAACATACAGACGAGTTGTAGAGTAGCACAATATGCAAAAAATATATAGTGTAGTGTTTACTGTTTGTATGGTGCAAACATGCCTTAACTTGGAATTCCCATGCTTCTTCCATTTGTGTTAACCTGCAAATGGTTTAACTATTCTGTTAAATCAAATGCTTTCTTATTTCATAATTTCCCTTTTAAATATTTTATTAAATTCACTGGATTTTATGAGTCCTCTTGGAGGAACATGCAACATTTACCTTCACTGTAGGTCTATCATAGTTCTAATTAGCACAGCAGGTCAAGAAATACACTGAAAGGACTGTACAGACATGGACATGGTTCAAATCCAAACCCATGTTTGGCCAAGAAGCACACTGGCTAACTTTGGACCAAAAGGCACATCTGAAGCTAACTTAGATCAAATATATTGTCATGAGACTAGGATTGTACTCAATGGGATTTTGAGAAAGACACTCCGAATCAATGAATCCATTTGTGAAAGAGAAAAAAAATGTCTAAAAAGTCATGTCTGCAGGACAAGCTTAGTCTGCCAGATCTGAACATAAGAAGAGCCCTGCTGGATCAGATCAGACTCATCCAGTCCAGTCCAGTATCCTGTCCTCACAATGCCCCGTCAGATGCCTATGGGGAGCCAGCAGGCAGGAAAGAAAGGCTTCTGCAATACTAAAGAGTTGGCAAAGTACAGTTGGTTTGTTACCATAGGAATTAATGGTTGGATAATCCAGTCCTTTGTTACATGTGGCCACACCAGGGTGAGTGTTGCACCAAGAGTCAATTGTAACTGACAGTGCAATCGTGGACATGTCTACTCAGTGGGGTTCAGTGGGGCTTTTTCCCAGTAAGAGGGTACAGGATTGCAACCTGAATCTCTTAGAGGGTTTTTGTGGTTCTCTTTACCCTGAAATGCAACTGAAGGTTCTGAATCTTCCTGAGCACTAAGAGGAACGGAGACAAAGCCCATCTCAAATCTTACCACCTTCCTTACCTTCCCCCTAAACTTCCATTATGGAAGGACCTGTCCACTCCCCAAAGTGAGCAGTTAATCACTGTGATGGGAATGTTGGAGGCTTATTAACTCCCCAAGCAGCAATGAGAGTTCATCTCTCAGAAGTGACTCTCTGCCCATAAACAGCCATTGTAGCTGGTCACAGTTTTTCCAGGAATGTTTGATGAATGACACACTGAAGTGGCTGAGCCACACTCATCAATTTGCCAGATGCCCCCCGTTGAGCAGCTGAGCATAGCTGCTCAAAGCCCAGATTGGGATCTAGATTTTTCTCTCAAGTGTGAGGTTATTTAGACAAAAGACTGCGAGATAGACTGGATTATTACAAACAGGGGCTGATCAAAAGAAGAAGCAGAATTAGAAATGATCCACAGCTGCTAAAAGAGGAGTTTAATTAATTTCAAAAGGAATGGGGTCCCAGCAACTGGGACTTTATGCCAGGACTTCAAAATTAATTGGTTTGGCTTTTAAAAGTGCTTGCGAGGAACTGAGATAATGGCCACATTCTTTAAAGAAGGAAACTGCAACAGAAGGCTCAGGTTGTGGATACAGGAGCACAAACAACAGGTACTAACTATTTCAATGTAGGCAACACTAGCCCACCTGTTAGAGAAACTGATGCAATAGTTTCTCTAAAGTAGGGCAGCAACTTAGCATTTCCTGGACTCTACTTGGTTCCCTTACACCCCAGCTCTCCCCACCCTTTAGTTTCAATGCTGTGCTACTGCTAACACAATGGCAGCAAACCTCCACCTCCCTCTCTGCCTCCTCATTCTCATTCTGGGAAAGGTGGCCTAGGACAATGTCTGTGCCATCACCACTTTTCCAGAGTGGCTACACATTCTCTTTTAAAACTATTTAAAGGTTTAAGGTAACTTAGCATTGGCAAAGTATGAAAAGTAAGGGAAGAGGAGAAGAGGCAAAGAGGTGTATATAAAGCTCCTAGCCCATTGCTGCCATTGTTTATAGGGATGCTTTTCTGTTATGACTTTCTCTCCAGGCATACGGCATGAGAACAAAAGAGGCCTAATTAATGGGCTCTGGTGAGCTCCTGGGAAGTCTCACAGTCTGCTGCCAGGGTGGGAACTTAAACTGTGCTTTCGTCATACTGTGAGTTTGCCATCACTCTCTATTCATCTGTAACGGTTATCTCCCATGTTCCTTTTTTCTCCAAATTCATTGCATTGGCAGGTACCATTTCTCCATAGTATTATGAAGAATTAGCACCTGCCAACTCATTGTTATGGTGGGAGAAGTTTGCCCATCTCTCTTTTGCCTTCTGACTCTCCCCTCCTCTATGCCCTACACTTCACCTAATTTCTAAATCTCTTGCCTTTTCCCATTTCACCCATATAATCTTCACAGCAGATGTATTCTGTACTGCAGGGGTTGGACACCACCAGCCTGTGAAACAATCTTGGCTGGACAGGTTGTCACATTTGGTCTGTAATGCCTTAAAAAAACCCACCCACCCACATGCCACTCAGCTGATGTCAGGGGGGGGTGATGTTAGCCGATAGGCAGGGGCAGGCTTTTATTCAGCACTGGCTGTATGCACCATTTCTCCTGAGGGTAACAGGTGTGCACACAGACAAAGCTTAGTGTAAGCCTGTTTGAAAGCTCTTTTGCAAACATCCCTGTGCTGCTCTTGAAACCTCTGGACTGGAGCTTAGACCTAGAGGGAGGAATATGCCTGGAAGAGAAGCCAAAATAAGATTTGTTCTCCCTTTCATAGAATTATGTAATCGTAGAGTTGGAAGGGACCCTGAGGATCATCTAGTCCACCCCCTGCAAAGCAGGAATATGTAGCTGTCCCAAATGGGGATCAAACCTGCAACCTTGGCATTATCAGCACCATGCTCTAACCTACTTTCCACGGCCTCAGCCTCTAAAAGAATCACTTACTTGGGTCTTTCCCATCCCAGAGAGGCAGCTGCTCCAGAGTGTGCTGGAAATGAAGACTATCTGGCCCAGAGATTTAGGATCCTAGCCAGGGGTTGGCAAAGTTGCAATCAGCAGAGAAAGCCCTCTAACCCATGAGTATAATATCAGTAGAGGAAGTAGTTATGCTTACATGAAGAGAGTTAATAAACAAAATGTCTCCCTCTTCATCCCCATCCTGCTTCCAATCTTCTCCATAGCTTTTTTGAAAAACTTAATGGAACAGCTGTGTAATTTTCCCAGGTGTAGATGATCCATCATCTGTATAAATTGCTCACCCACTATTGTGCTCTAGCCATTTCCTTCTCTATAATCTCTCCTTTCTAGGACTAGTAAACTCTATTATTTCTACCCTTCCCTTCCCAAAATGTATTGCCTGTATATCTGTTTTTCTCCCTCCCCGCCCCCCTCCCTGCAGCTTGGGCAATCATTAGCTGCAGTACAGTGAGCGGGTATTTAACGCTTTCCCCACACACAATGGTCTCACTGCAAATCACCCCCCTTCTCTGAAGCTGGGAGGAATGCAACTGCCCATTTGGCTACAGGGTCTTAGAAATCTGCAATTAGAGCTCCTTTTTCACTTCTAGCCTAAAGCAGAAAAGCAATGATTAGGGTACTGATAAATCATCCAAATTGGGAAATTCCCCATGTGGAAAGAAAACTCTCTGCACACAGTAGGACCAATTGACATAACAAATCTCTGCTTTGAGCCACTGCCACACAGTCTCCAGACTGTCACAACTTTATGGGAGGGATTCAAGCACATACCATAAATGTAGGTTTGCATAACTAAAGTGAATTAAAATGGCCTGTTGCCCTAGAGCAGACGTGGGGCACCTTTCGGCCTCACCTGTCCTCACCCCATGCCCCAAGGCACCTTTGACAGGTGGGTGGATAACCCAGCTGATGACTGGCAAGTGGGTTGTCCCACCCACCTGTCAAAGGCCCAACTGGCTTTTGGACACTTGGGAACAGCAGCTTGGGAAGTGCTAAACCAAGGGCAGGCAAAGCTGTTTTCCTGCAAGGATCAGCTGTGCAACTGAGTTTCCCATGGGGAACTTGGTTGTTCAGCTGATCCAGCAGTTGCAAAGTCACTGCTCATTAGCTGACAGGCAGTGACTTCTGCTCTGCTTTCTGCTGGGGTTGATTGCATGCCAGTTGTGTCCACACCATACATCATAAATGACTTTAGGTATGGAAAAAGTATATGTAGTTTGAAGGAAATGGACTTGTGAGACAAACTGGGACCCATGTAAGGCCCAAACCGGCCTGTAGGTTGGAGGTTCCCCACCCCAGTCTGAGTGCAACAAAGTAGCTTTAAAAAAGAATAAGACTTTTTGCAATTTGGAAAGTGGAGAGGAAAAGCACTGAAAAGTGTGGGAATGGATGATTATAATGGATGATTAACATGAGCCTTTATGTGGCTCATGTTAATTCCCAGAAACGAGGTAGGTAATGAATATATCTGCTTTTAGGAACTGAAGTGCCCTTCCTATCCTGTGGTAGTTGACAACAATGGTACAATGCTGCATTGTACAGGGACAGATAAAGCTAGGAAGCTTAAGCTCTTCTTCAACTTTGCGGCTCAGTTTTATTTTTGATGGGAACTAGGTCTACCAGGAAAAGCACCACTAAAGGGAAAGTGAAGTAATATTTCTAACTGGCACAGGAGAGGGGTTCTCCTTAAAGCATGTGTCATATATTGGCTGCTGGATAAAGTGTAACTAAACACAGATTAATGAGTATACTTCAGTTAAAAAAATTGAAACTATATGCAACAGTATAGAAGGGGAATGGGGTGGTGGTGGTTCATGAACATACTTTGTTGTGCATTGTTTAAATCCCAGATAAGCATGATTTTGTTTGGTTGATGACTTTGGTCCAAACCTCAGTTTCCTATCAAATAGCTTCTCCTTACCCAATGGGCAATGACTAGGCTAGAGCATTGGGTTCAAGTGTGCAAAACCTCAGGTTCAAAGTGCTGGAGAATGGAAAGGTAACCTTTGAGATTATGATCATATACACACTTAACTAGAGCACAGTTGGATTTATTCTAAGTAGATATGAACTGATTGTGCTGCATATATTGATCCAATGGCTATACATTTCCTCTGTAACATCAAATGTTTGCCACAATAAGAGACAAAGTACTGTGCTAGGAGGAGAGCTGGAATGACCTAGAAAGACATCTTTAAAGACCTTTTGCTCCCAGCCAGAAACAATGTGAAAAGCCAGAAGCTTCTCATGTAGTTGGTTGGTTGTTTTTTAAGAGGACACCTAGTCTGGCCTGTGCTTGAAGACCTCCAAGAAGGGGGACATGCAAGCACCCTTCAAATCTCATTCAATATTATTGTTTTGTTTCTTGGTAGGTCTATATCCTAGCTTGTGTTTATATATGTGTTTGTGTGTTTACACACACACACAGAGAGAGAGAGAGAGAGAGAGAGAGAGACAGTGACACTGGCACTAGATACATTATAAAGGTACTTCCATCAGTTTATACAATATAATGAACAGCCTTATCCCGTATAGTATAATGAATGTGCAGATCTGACCTTTATGCTTGCGATACAAGGCTCCATTCAGAAGCACCCTGTGAAAACCGGGCTCCAGTTTATTACTTCTTTCTCACTTCGAGGTTGAATCTAGGGGCTATTGATTTATATACCTCCAAATTCGATCGTTTGCTTCGCCAGTTACCGTGCAACCCTAGACATGTTGCGGGGGGGGGGTTGTGTGTGTGTCTGTTCTTTTTTTATCATGTATTTTATCATGTGGCGTTTTTATGTTGTGAACCGCCCTGAGACCTGCTGGTGAAAGGCGGTATGCAAATTTGATAAAATAATATACTCAGAAGTCAGCACCACTGAGTGCTTACCCAGTGGGGCTTAGTCCCAGGAAAGCGGCTCTAGCATGGGCGCCTCGGCCCATGAGGCGCTTCCTTCCGGCTCCTCTCCGGCGTGTTTCTGCTCGCTTCTCCTCGCGGGCCGCGGCAGCTGGAGTGTGTGCGCGCCTTTCCGCGCACGCCGCCCTCCCGCTGCGCTGCGTGGCGCAACCTAGTCCTTAGTGAAGCTCTTCTTTCCCGCCCCGAGCTTCCTTCCCGCGCGTGGATACCAGGGAGACTCTAAGCAGCGGCGACCCTCGTGCTCCGCGAGCGTTTGGTTGCGCGCGCTGCCGCGGAGGGCCGGCTGCGTCGTGCGCCCGCCTCGCCCGTTCCCCCTGCTGCTGCGCCGGCGGCGGCGGGCCCTGCTTTTGGGGCTGCGCGGGGAGCTGTCAGTCAGGGAGCAGCCCCAGCCCAGGGTGATGTCAGCGGATCAGCTGCTCTATAACAAAGCGCCGAGCGCCGAGCGTGGGGAGACGAGCAAGCGGGCGGCGACGCAGGCACTCTGCTGCGGGGTGGCGGCCCCTCGCTCGCCTTCGTGGGCTCTCGGGGGACACAGCGGCAGCCAGCCGCCCTCTCCGACCGAGCGCCGGGACGCAGACAAGAGCGCGGCGGGCGCGCTCCCGAGCAGGGCCAGCCGAGCCAAGGAAGTTGTCTCTCCGCGCTGAGCCATGGACAGTGACGAGGAGACGCTGGAAGAGACCGTCGAGGGTAACTGCGTCCCTTAGGCCTGAGGGGAGTCGGGCACCGCGTCTTGGGGCGGGGGTGAGGGAGAGCAGGGACGGGGGTCTGCGCCGGGGTTCGCGCATCTCCGCGTCGTGACGGTTCCGAGGAGCCCTTTCCGCCGCCGCCGCCGCCTTTCGTGGGGGCAAATATGGTGCCTTTCTCGCCGCCTTCTTTCTCCCGCTTTTGTTGCGGTGGTTTGGCGGGCTGGTTCCTGTTCTCCTTCGTGGGACACGAGGGAGCGGGGAGACCTCGGGAGGAGGAGGAGGAGACCAAGCGCGCGAGGCAGGCTGCCGCGAGCCCGGAGCTTGGAAGTTGGCCGGAGGCGCGTGGCTCGGCCTCGACTGCAGCTTTGAGGGAAGCCAATCGCGCCAAGAAGCGCGGAGCGAGCTGCCCTCCCAAATAAGCTCAGACAGAAATAGCTGCCCCATCCCGGTCTGCAAGCGCTTGTGCTCTTCCTCTTCCTCCAGGAGATGCGTGATAGGTGCGGAGAGAGCATGTCAGGTCTTCATGTTGTTACCAAGTTTTATTAGAATCACTGGGACTCTTTATTCTGAGATGGGGAGGAGACCTGTGGTCTTCCAGATGTTGTGGGACAACATCTCCCCTAAGCAGCAGCCCACAGGAATGATGGGAGTTGTAGTTCTACATTTGGAAGGCTACAGGTTCCCCACTCCTAGGTAAATGTGTGATTGAGGGGCCAGTGGGGGTCTTTCCACAATTTGACCGAGTGTTGAAAATATGTGAATGCTTGTGCAATCTTTCTCTGTTCTAAGGATAATAATTAAATCATTCATTAATTGAGTTTCACCACAAGGGTCTTAAGGCCACTTGCATCCATGCAACAAAAGGATACAGAAAAGTACATGCAATAAAATCCAAGCCTACTCTAAAGACACATAAGTATCTAAAAAGTTAAGATATTCAGCCACTTGTACCACTATAATATTAAAAACAACAAACTGGGTGAAAAACAACCCCACCCCTGCAGGAGATGAGAAAACATCAACAATAAAATGCCTGGGAGTAAATAATAGTTTTTGCCTGTCTCTGATAATATGACCATCTTAGTTCCAAGTGGGCCTTCCTAGGGAGAGCATTGCATAAACAGGGGAGTCACTACTGAGAAGACCCTCTAACAGTTTCTGTATTCCTGCAAGGGGACACTTGCAGAAAGGCCTCCAGACAGACTCATATGGGTAGAGATGTTCTGCAAGGTCCTGAGCCTTGAATTCAGCCCAGAAGCCAGGGCAGTCATGCCAGAACCAACGTTATATATGTTTGGTTCCTATTAATAATCTAGCAGCATTTTCTGCACCAGCTGAAACTGTCTTTCAAAGTCAGGCCCACCTATAATGCATTCTAGCAATGTAATTACAATTTGCATTGTCAAAAATGTTTTCAGCAACCACAAAGGCTTAATGAAAGTTGAGCCTTTTCATGATGCTATCATTGCTTGATTTATTGATCTGGGGCTTTATGAAATGTGAAAAGATGCATGGCTAAAATGGCAAAGCTTGACTAGCTTTAGTGCCCTGGTTTCTTAATTTCCTGCTTTTTGGCCATTCAATAATATTATAGATCCACATCTATGGAAAATATTAAAATGTGTATCACTTGGAAATTGTTAGAAAGGGTAGATAGATGTTCGGGGGTTTTTTCCCTTTAATCTTTCTGGACAGTGGCATAGTTTTTCAACTTTGGATATTCGTCTTTGAACACTACTCCTGGAAATAGTATTGTGTTGTGTCCATAGATTTTGGTCCTGAAAGGATCCACGTAGTTCTAGTGTGGCATGTAGAATCAATGCAGTGTATTGTATGGACTGCTTCATTCGTGGCGTGCAAATGAGCAGCTATGTTGTAAACCTGGCACTATTAAATTTGGAAATTATAATGGTGTTGGCGGCCAGAGATTTTCTCTTTAGTCCAGCGTGAAATATGCTTGGCTGCCGCTGACTTAATTCCTATGTTGACTACATTTAAATGATCACTTAAATTCCAAGGAGTAACTCAATTCATTATTGAATTCTGCCCCTAGTTATGTGTAAATTCCATTGAAACCTATGCGGGTGTTGCCTGTGCACGGTTTGTGGGTGGGACTGCAGCTGTATTTTGAAGCATTTTTTTTCCTATGAAAAAAATAAACGCTGTAAAAATGAGCTCTATTGTTCTCTAACAAATAAAAGCAGAACAGAGCTGCTTGAACAATTGTACTTGGGTTACAGTCAACTGTGCAAGCTAAGGCAGAGGTTCTGCCTATAGGAGGGACTTGGTAGAAGAAATAGGGGCCAGAAAGCAAAATGAGCAGCACTGAAGCTGAAACTCAATTTTGATTTATAATATTTACCAATTTGAAATTATTTTTCCACTCCAGATCCTTGTGGCAAACTTTAGGATAGAAATTGTGAGATATTGTATTGAGTGCTTGTAATCTAAAAACATAGTGATTGGAGCTGTGGAAAGATGTTGTCTTTTGTAAATATTTAATTATGTGTGTTTCAAGCACTTACACATGAATACAGAAAGTAAAGGTACCATAACCATATTGGCCCATTAGAAAAAGCCCTATTAGGACAATACTTTTATTAGTATGATGACATTTCAGTTGGCTTTTTAATGATTTCTCCCTAACAGGAATTTTGTAATTTCAAGTATTATAGTAATATGTAGCTTATCAGGTGCTTGCTTCAACAACTTACATATAAAATATGTCATAATATATTGAGCATTCTTTCTGTAGTGCAGATCTGAACCTTGGGGTCATTGACTAAATTGGGAATCCTTAACATTTCCATTTGGTTTGGACCCTGGCAGCTCCCCTTTGTCTCCTATTCTTGCCAGGAGAGCTTTATTAGTCAACAGGGTTTGATTCAGAAGTGCAACAAAACTGCAGAAGTGACAGCAGAGTTGAAAATATGGAAGGGTTGATGGGCAGTTGGGTGTATTGAAATTGTCCTGGTGAGAAGCCTGATACTGGCCTTACAACAGGTGGGGCAGAAGAATAAATTATTTCAAATATGTGCATGCCTGTGCATCCCCCTACCCCAAGCACACAATATCTATGTCTGCAAGTCAATGCAGTGTTGGCTTATTCAAGCTGGATTCAGGCTCCCCCCACCCCACCCTCCAAAAAGTGGTATAATAGACACTTATGCAATCTCTGTTCATTCTTTAAAAATCTAAATAGTAGGCCAAAATAAAATAATTACGCAAGTCATGGGAAATGATGCCTTTGTCACATCACCAAGACTCTTAAAATCAGTTGTGTCTTTTTAGTTCAGAAATCAAGTGGCCCTAAGTTGCCCATATCAGAAATTTGTTTTTCTGTGACCCTATCCAGCTCTTAAAGATTGCCATTCCACCCACCCTACCCCATCATTTCACCTCTCAAAACACTCTTTTTTTGCAGCTGCAGTTTTAAGCTGGGAAAGGGAAGCTTCCATTTGTGAGAATTTATATATGTATTTATGTGTGTAAGTGAGCTTCTTAATTGCTAATGATTCAAAACCATTTTGAGCTATTGTAGAGCCCCAGCCTTAAACATGAACAGCAGTATATCTGCCTATGGTGGTGGTATGGCATTGCAGTAGTGCTGGTGTGCAACAGGTTTTAGGACATTACACTAGTGTAATTAATGACAAAGTGTGTCCTAAGTACTCTGATTCTTCTGCTACTGCAGAAGACTTTAGAAGTGTGTGTGTGTTTTGAGAACAAACATAATTAACTGACTTTCATTGGCTGTAATAAGAAGAAAAATAATAATGTTGTTTCTGAATGTTCAATTCACCACACTTTCCTCTTGCTGCAAACACAGAATTCAGTTATTTCCTTCTCGGGTAGGAAATACATTCTGGTGTGTGTATAGTTCAACAGTGAGTATCATTATTTGCAGAGATGAGATTAAAACAGCAGAATGACAGTCATGGCTGTTTGGGCTCACTCATCCCTAGTTTATCAGTGCAGCTTGCGTCAATCTCTACACCTTGACATGGAAGTGTCATTTGATTGCCTGCAGGCCCCTTTGTTCTCACCCACCCAGCTTGTTACTATCTTGTATTTGTTATGATCTTGAGTTCCAGAGGCTTTAAGCAAAATCTGATCAAGGTTTCGAATTTGCTCCTTAACTAAGGCTATATACACATTAACTTAAAAGTTTTGAATCACTCCTTTCCTCCCTCTCAATCTCTCTCCCTTCTTGCTCCCATGCCATGGCCACTTTTGCTGTGCAATCTTCCTTCTCAGATGTACACACCAGCTTAGCTGCAGCATCAATGAAGCATACAGCAGTATTTCTCAATAAACTATAGGATGGAGACTGATTGTGGCCATCTGCACATGGGTTCAGACACCAGTGGTGAGATCACAGTGGTTCCAGAGTAAACGATAATGTGTACACAGCCCAAGAGGCTGACTCCAAGCCTGCTAAAAAGCAACATGGAAAAATAATTCAGTGGTCTGAACGAAACTGTGTGGAACAAATGTCAAGTTCGGTTCAGCCACTGCAGACTGATATAAAGTTACAAGTGAGCTTTGCCTGAGGACTGACAGTTACACAATTTATGCTTTCTTGGATGGCTTGTGCGACCCATTCCTACAGATCAGCCAAGTACCAGTACTGGAGTCCCTGTAAGAGTCTTCTAAAACAGCCTGTGCTTTTGCTGTCTGTCACAAACTGTGAAGACAGATATTTGAACGCATGTAAAAATGCTCGAAGCTTGATTGGTTCTTATTTCTTCTCCTCAAGAACGTTAACCATTTCATGAGCGAACAGTTGTCTCAAGTATGAGAAGCATATAGGATACATGTGGATCAAAACACATTCCTCACATGTATCCCAAGTTTTGTGGTGCTGCAGGTTGGGGTTAGGGTTTCTGGTTTTGTATGACCAGGCTGTGCACTGGGGAAGGACAACTAATAAACACTGCAGCAGCTCCTTAGCAAAACTAGCTGTAGTTCTCCTCACTGTAGTGCATTTGCTAGTGCAAAGGATGACAGGTGGTCTCTAAGCAGAACTGATGGAGTCTCCTGCTTCAGCTTCACAAAACAGCTGTTGCCAGATGAGAGAAGGGAGATGCGATGGATTTGGCCCCTCACCAGGGCGACAGAGTAGCCCTACATCCCTTCCTTCTGCTGCAGACTGATGGCATGGCCCATACAGGCTATGGAATTTCCTGTAGTCAAGGAAACTATGTCAGGCATGACTTTGAGTTATAGCTGACGCTAAATAATGATGGGAGTTGACTCATCACATATAACCAGGCCAAGTTGCTGGTGCAGAGGGAGAGAGCCTAGCATCTGACTGGCTGCAACAATTTGGGGACTAGTGGCTTAGCTCAGTGGGTTAGAGCATGGTGCTGATAATGCCAAGATTGCAGATTCGATCCCCATATGGGACAGTTGCATTGCAGAGCGTTGGACTAGATAATCCTCAGGGTCCCTTCCAGCTCTAGAATTCTATGGTTCTATGAGGTGATGGTGACGTTAAGGGGCACCTTGAGTGTGAGGGTGATGCTACCAGTGCTGATGGTTCTTTATCAGGTGTTGAGGTTGTGCAGTACCACACATGTTATTCTTTAAATATTTATTTGTTTGTTTTCAATGATACAACAAATATAAAATCAAAACAGAAGACATGTGTTATGATTCTATACCCTTCAGGGTGAAAACCTGCTCTGGTATAGATCTGGACCCTTCTCAGGTGAGAGATGGGAGAAGAGAATTAGATTGTCCCATGGGAGTGGGGCATGAGTTCATGAGTGCTCCAGACATTAGGAGTGTATTTTATATATATGCTTGGCAGTGACCCTTTGTATGTGAGTTGTGATACTGTTGGGTATGAGTGGTTTTTGTATACATGGTAATGTTTGAGGTAGTAAATTTTGTGTGAAATGGAGGTGAGTGAACTTGGACAAATGATTGTATATGCATTGTGGTGTTTGGAATTTTGCATTATACTACTTTGTAGCACTCTGATCTTATTTATTTTTATACTGCATTATGTTTCTGTATATGTACATTCTTCATGTATTTTGTTTTGTGAATTTGACATGGTTCTATTGTACTGTACTTGGTGTGTCGGTGTGTGAATAAGTTCTTGAAGCTTCCCAGCTACACAGAACACTGGCTGGCTAGTTCTTAGGGCAATTGCACAACTGTTCTTCAGCCCCCACATCCAGAATAGTGTTTTAAGTTAAGAAGGGGAAGAACAAAGAAACAATTAAGTTAATAAATATGCTGGCTATCTGAAAACAAGGTTTCTTAAAAGTGAGTAGTTTGGCCAAAGCATGGAGGGTAAGGGCAGTAATCCATGCTGATGTCTGAGCCAGGATTGTGCAGCAGTAGAGGAACGGAGGCTGAGTTAGGAGTCGGAGCTTGTGCTAAAGCAGAAAACCCCACGTCCAATCCACATGAAGGTACATCTGAATGAACTCTTGCAGTATCATTATCTTGGTCTCACTGGCCTCTTTTCAATTTTTATTAGGTGCACTCGATGATGATGGGATGCCGCACGGGTTCTGTACGGTCACATACTCCTCCACAGACAGATTTGAGGGAAACTTTGTGCATGGAGAGAAGAATGGCCGTGGAAAGTTCTTCTTCTTTGATGGAAGGTAGGCATTCCTTTGGGTATGGCTTTTTTTTTGTTTGCTTAATACTTCAAATATTTTTATAACTTTGTTCCCCCCCCAGACTATGATTGTGAAAATAAGACAAAGTTAATACGTCTCCTACCATACCTTACCCTTGCAGTTCACTCTGCTAATGCTGTTTGAGTAGAGCAAGAAGGGAGAGACACTGAAAGGGAGGAAAAAAAGCTGTTCTAAACTTCTCCCTCTTCCATTCCTCAGCTGCCTCATTAGAGCCCTGAAACATTCCATAGTACCTTCCCACAATGTATTTCACTCCTGGTACCATGTGTTGTCTTCAACACAAAGCTCCATGTCCAGTATAGTAATTATATGTACAGCATCCATCAATGGATGTAACCTTCTCTAACTGAGCAAGATAACTGACAGGCTTGCTCTTAAGGTTCTAGTCACCTTAACCATACAGTAATAGCATGGGGTGTGCTCACAAGGGAGACTGCAGAACAGGAGAGAGGATGAAGTCTGGAAATGGGGGTAATCCATGTGCAAGGGACAGTTCAGAAAAGTAAGGAGGCGGTGGAGGTAGAAAGGGAGTGATGGTGAAAATGGGGGTGCAAGAAAGGAGAAGCAGGTGGCATCAGACTGGGGCTGAATATGAAAACTGGCATGAAAGAGTCTGAAGGATAGCAGGGGATAGTGACTTCATAATTGGGCAGAAGGTAAAAAGGGTGCTTAGCAATACAATGTATGGGAGATGTATAATATGAGGTTATCGGGGGGTGCAAGGGAGGTTGCACAAACGGAGGGGGAGGCATAGGCATGGGGGTGAAGGTGAAAACAGGGGGACAAAGTGGGATTGCATTATAGAAGAGAAAAGTGGTATCAGAAAGGGGGTTGGGGAGAGGGGAAGTCAAGCTTAATAGCTGCATGGGGTGGGAAGGGGAAGCACTAAAGTGTTAATGTGGGGGGAATGGCAGGTGGGTTGGTAAGCGGAGCAAGCAGGGGTTTAGCCTCCAGTAAAACATTTTTTTAAAATCAAATTAAAAAGCAACACACATTTTAAACACTTCCATAAAGAGATTATGAGCAGTGATCTGCAAGTATATAAAGCCAGTGACTGTAAAACTCGAGATGTTAAAGGCTGCCCAGAAAAGAAATGTTTTCAACTTGGGATGAAAATGAACCAGAGAGGGAGCCTGACAGACCTCTGCAGGTACAGAATGCTAGAGTCACTGGGCCACTACCAAGAAGGTCCTGTTGCTCACTTACCTGAGATGATGGTACAGAAGGCAAAGTGGCTGAGGCTGATGTTGAAGCCCAAGCAGTTCTGCATTGTGGGGAGAGTGTCCTTAAGGTAATGAGACATTTTTACTTTGAGAACATTTCGCAAAATAACCTAGATACTCTTGATCCCTGTGCCCTACCCTTTTCTCGTTACCAGCACATTAGAAGGCTATTATGTGGATGATGCGCTGCAAGGCCAGGGTGTATATACATATGAAGATGGAGGAGCTCTTCATGGCACTTACGTAGATGGAGAACTAAACGGGCCAGCCCAGGAATATGATGCTGACGGGCGACTGATATTCAAAGGGCAATACAAAGATAATATTCGATGTGGGATTTGTTGGATATACTACCCTGTAAGTACGTTGGACTTTTTCAAATACGCAAGGTGGGAAATGAGTTATAAACCTAAATGGGGAGGTGCGGCAGCCAAGTAGGGGATGAAGTGATATCTGACACATGGGGAAGACAAATCCTGTTGCGTTGTTGAGAGAGGCAGCTGGGCTGCATAACTGCCACCTGCAAAGGAGAGCAAAGGGTTGTGATTTGGCAGCCTACCAGAATCCTAGCAATCCTTTTCACACATGTGGTGGTTGTGGCTTCTCATAATTTGGATGCAGATTATGCAGCATGGTAGGATACATTTGCCTTCCACAAGTTGCTGCTGTGTGCAAACTGTGTACATGAGAGTAAAACGCACCATGTGCCTTTCTCAGCCATGTGCATCTTTTTAAAGAATTAAGTCAAACCTGTGGGGAGCTTTGTGGGTTTTACTTTTCATTCTAAGAGAGGTGCTTTTCTTCATAAATACTTTGCTGAACATAGTTTTCTACTGTCTTTAATTTAGAACCATTGTAGCAGGGTTGCTTCTGGCTTTCACAAATGAATAGCTCTATTCAGGCCACTCAAGCTAGTGACACTTTGCCTAAATAAATACTGAATAGTAACTATGTACATGCTTTAGACATCAGTCCGCTGTAACAAAATGTTCTGAACTGGGAAGCCAGAAAAAAAGATTCAGTGTGCTTTTAAACATCTATACTTTTGCTGTCCTCCCAAAGGAGGGAGGTCAAGGTGACTTCTGTGTAAAAAGTGTGTTTATAAATATCAGCATTTAACTGGATAATCTTGGGAAGTTAAATATATATATATATATAACTTACTAGGCATGACTAGAGATGCAAAGAACCTGTTCAGAGAAGTGTCCGTTCTATGCTTCTCAATAAAATAGTGAACAGGCTGTCACAATCTTAGAGATGAAGCTCTAATGGATCTCTAACAAGGCTGTTAGGATTTTTATCTTTAGTTCACAAAACCCCCAAAAAAATTTCCTCTGCAAGTTATTTATTTATCCATCTATCTGTTTATGGATTGAAGAGCTAAAGAATACTGTTCAGTTATTTTACTTGGTTTATGGTTAATTTGGCTGCAATTTGTTTGTAAGAGTCCCACCCCCCCTTTTTTGGTAGAAATACCCTGGATTTATACAGGGCTTTGTTATAGCAGAACTGGATTGCTGGAATAAACACAAGTCACTGAGAACTGAGATCTGTACAGGGTAGCAAAAGATCAGAGGCAGCAGGAAGTGAGGTTTAAAGAACCTAAGCTGCAGCTGGTACCTATGAAACAAAAATATTTTAGACGTATTTTGATTAGCACAGTTGTTACTTTTGGGTGGTATCCATCTAAATTATACCCAGAGTAGACTCATTGACATGATTAGCTTAGGTCCATTAATGTCAATAGGTCTTCTCTGAGAAAAAGTTAGTTGGATGCAGTGCAATATCTGTGTTGGTATTGAAAGGTTTCAAAAATGTGTGTGCACACACAAACATTTCCCTCTTTAAAAGGTGCAGCATTTATTGTACCAATATTAATGCTTCTCATTCAGGATGGTGGACATCTGGTTGGAGAAGTTAATGAAGAGGGAGAGATGACCGGCGAGAAGATAGCCTATGTGTACCCTGATGGGAAGATGGCCTATTATGGACACTTCATAGATGGTGAAATGTTGGAAGCAAAGCTGGCAACCCTTGTATCCGTAGAAGAGGGGAAGCCACAATTTGAAGTGCTGCCAGGCAGTAAGTGCTCCTTGGTGTGCAAAATGGTGTTGTGTAGCATGGCTTCCACACACCTTTTTGGAGATAACTTCGAGCAAACAATGCTTTCAGTTTTTCTATTTTCACATTGCTCCAATTTTGTTCCTGTGCCAATGCCCTCCACTCTGCAAGATAGAATTACTAAAATTAGAGCTGCCATGGTATGTTGAAAAAATGGATTGGAGCGGGTTGTACACTCCGAGCCAGAAGAAATATAAGGAATGGTAGTTTAGGGTCACTTCACATTACATTTCAATTGCTGCTGCTTTTGATTTTGTTGAGGAAAAGTGTTGGTGATAATATGCACTGACCACACATAGTTGATGTGGGGTTCATGCATTTTTAACTTGGTTTCACCTATTCAGGGGGGAAATATAATGTTAAAGCACTGTTGGGAAACATTATTTCTAGCATGTATAAACCCGAACTCATATTTGTTACAAAGGTGACTGAATACTGCTTGCAGTTTTGAGGAGAAATGAAAATGGTGAAAAAAAATTATGCAGAGCACTGTTTTATTATATAGTAGATAGACCTAAATACAATATTTTTGCTGTCTTGTTTTAAAAACTTAATTTCCTTATGGTGTGTTGAATGCATAACACTTTAATAAGAGAGAGACCTGCATCTTCATCTTGATTGTCCGTTAATTTGTGTACTTTTTTGTTTTGTTTTGCTTTGTTTTTAGGCCCAGTATACAGTTTTGATAAATCTACTTCATCTTGCATTTCTACAAATGCACTTCTTCCTGATCCTTATGAATCCGAGAGGTAGAATAATTTATGTGTATCATTTTGCCCCCTTTGTTAAATATTTGCAAAGAAACAATTTAGTTGTTCTGCTTTGCATTTTAAGATAGCATTCAGCAACACTTTATTCCTTTGAATTGCAAACAGAACTGCTTGTGTGCAAATGACATCATATTAGCTCATTAATTTGCATGAGCTTAATTGAATTGTTTTCCTAAAAACATGAATTGGTATGAAAAACCTGTAACTATTAGGAGGAAACTTTTATATTTCTTCTAAAAATGATTTTTAAATGAATTTTTAAGTACAGTAGTGGAAAACTGTGGTACTGTACTAAAGTATTTCTTTGTTTAATATATCTCTCAATGGCTACAAATAACTGTTTCTCCACCCACCCCCTGTCCAAAAAAAACATTGCAATACTTTTATTTGGCTGTTCAGAAGATGATCTTCAATATACATAATCAGAATTTGGCAGGGACAGAAACTTGATGGGACTCTGCATTTTGTTGGACAAAGCACTGATACACTTTTCCTTTTTTCTAAACACAGAGGCTTTGTCACATTTGACAACTGTGCTAGTATTTCTTCCCATGGCCCAAAATTAATGATCTCAAATTTACACAAACTAATAAAATAGTTTTCTAAAAATATTAGTGTATTACAGAGTAGTAATAATGACACTGTACTTTCTTTTTACTCTTTCCTTTCATCAGGGTATATGTAGATGCATCTCTCATTTCCAGCGCAGGAGAAGGGTTATTTACTAAAGTATCTGCTGAGGCTGGCACAGTTATGTCCTTTTACAATGGTGTACGAATTACACACCAGGAGGTAAAGTGAAGTGAGAACTTTTCATTGCTACTTCTGAAACACTACCTTTTTGGAACCATTTTTGTTGCTTGTTCACCCTGTTATTTACAAAATGCTTCAGTATTAACCAGGATTGGGTAAAAAAAAGTGTGTTGATTTCATATAATGCATGGTCAAGGATCCTGTAGTCATTATGGGATCTCACAAGTATTTGAACATCCAAAGCTTCTCTACACAGAGAATTGTCTTGTTAAAAGTGTATCTTGCTTCTCAGTTTCTTTAATATCAGTCCAGCAAGCCTTAGAAAATTAAAGATGATTTTGTTCACTCGATTACAGATTTCAGTAGGTGTGCCACAAGTCTGCTGTAAAACTGATTTTTATTGTGTAGAGGTAATGAAGCAGAAAGGGCAATAAGTTAAGGCACCTTACTATGGTCTGGACTATTGGAGTGGCATGTTTTCCTTCTCTTAAATTTGTTTCCTAATAGACTACAGTGGTACCTCTGGTTGCAAACAGGATCCGTTCCAGAGGCCCATTCGCAACCTCAAAGGAAAGCAACCCACGTCTGTGCATGCGCGGGTCCCAATTCACAGCTTCTGCGCATGCGCGTGACGTCATTTTGCGCGTCTGCGCAAGCGGCGAAACCCGGAAGTAACCCTTTCTGGTACTTCCGGGTCGCCATGGGACGCAACCTGAAAAGATTTAACCCGAAGCATCTTTAACCTGAGGCATGACTGTACTTGTAAGCCTGATTGAATACCACTGGTCTCTCTCCTGCATTGGAAAAATCTGCATTGTATCTGACAAAAACACAGTTGACACTGCAACAATGTCTGTTTTAGGTGGATGGCAGGGACTGGGCTCTGAATGGAAACACAATATCCCTTGATGACGAAACAGTAATAGATGTACCGGAACCCTACAACCACGCAGCCAAATACTGTGCCTCATTGGGGCACAAGGCAAATCATTCTTTCACACCAAATAGTGTCTATGACTCGTAAGTATTAAACTTATGCTTGATGAAGGTGCTGCTTTTCAGGTGTCAGAACTGTATCTGCCAATGCGATAGCAGATGATATCAAAGGATCACTGCAACTACAGCACTAAATCAAGTGGGTGGGAAAAACTGATGAAAAATACAGTTGAAAGCAAGGGAAGCATTCCTGGAAAATGGCACTTATCCATCATGCTCTGAGTCAGGGGTGGCTAGCCCTGACCACCCATGGTCAGGCCACTCTGAAGATTTTTTGGGGCCCTCCTAAAAAGCCTACCAAATCTGTCATTTCTTTTAATTAAATGGTTTTTAATAAACCAAATTTAATGAATGAAAATAAATTATTTTAAATGGTGTAGGATTGCTGGTGGGAGACCCTTTTGGAAGGCAGACTCATTAACTGCGCCCAGTTGTGTGCTTTGTTCGTGCCCACATTAACATGTGACTCCCGAGGGTTGATAATAGGTGAATACAACCCTCTATCCAGAAAAGGTTAGGCACCCCTTATCTAAGTGGAAAATCCTGCACTAGCCACAAACATTTTGCTGGGAGGTGGGTGGCAGGATCTTTCATTGAACAAGATGCTGAGGTGTATCTTCATAGTTATGCCTCTGCATTCAGCGGTGGCCCTACTATGAGTCAAGAGAGCTGTTTCCGCTGCCCTCTGTTCTTAGTCCCATCTCTTCTCCTGTGTTATCCATAGTGGACGGACTGCTTAACTGTAACTTTTTCCAAAACTTTTGTTGTTGCTATTTAACAATATTTTGCTGCTGGCTAAATATCTCTATTTTTTTGTCATCGAAATACACTGCAGACATCTGATCTCCCTGGAGACCAAGAGATGTGACGATAGACTGCTCTGCCTCCTTTCTTTTAGCAAATGTTTTGTGCCACTGGGGAAATGGCAATTCTGTATTGATTTGTTTTGGATGTTGTATGTGATGCCAATAAAGGTTTTACGATATGAATATTTTGCTGCAGAAAAAAAAGTGGTCAGAGACACTCCTATAGTGTTCTCTGGCAGTGCCGCATCACCTATAGCTAAAAAACGCACCGGATATATGTAAAGCTTTCAAGAAAACGAATACATCGTTTGGGCTTGCTGAGTTTCCTTTTTCTGACTGTGTATGCTTCCTTCCTTTCTAGGTTTGTTCATCCTCGTTTTGGGTTGATTAAATGTATCCGCACTATTAGGGCTGTTGAGAAGGATGAAGAATTAACAGTGGCTTATGGATACGACCACAATCCCATTGGACAAAATGGTCCGGAAGCTCCAGGCTGGTATCAGGTGGAACTGAAAGCCTTCCAGGCTACTCAGAAGAAGTGACAAACGTACAGTTTCCCTCCTCACAATGGATCTATGCACTACCCTTGATACTGATACTGAAAACCAGGACAGCCAGGATTTGTCTATGGCTGTCCTGCAACCCTTCACTCCGTGCCAGAGAGGGTTTATTTTCCCTAATAACAAGTTTTAACCTTTAAGTTCAAGCAATTTTTAAAAACTTAGCTAGTGTTGTAAAAAACTATTCAATATGCCATACAAAGCAGTGTGATTATTTGTCAACCATTCTGTATCATATGCAAAGTTGCCAAATTCTAGGAAGGGGGGGAATAGGGTGTTTGGAGTCCTCCCTCCTCCCCCAAATACCTAGTAGTTATTGTGCAGCTGCATTTTGTACACATGCCATTTTGTGATGGTAATAGAACTGTGCTGTTTTTAATATTCTAGAAAAGGAGCATAATTTTTGCTCTCAAAAAACCTTTGAGAATATTGCTTTAGAACAATTTCTATCTTTGGTGCACAGAAGGCTGTCCTTTGTAGATTCCCTCTCTCTTAACACTGTCATTTCGCTAAAAGACAAACACTTTTAGGAGACTGCACAGAGGTTTAAAAGCAATGTAGGTTTTTATGGCTCTGCTGACAAACTGTTTTAAGAAATGTGCCTATGAAAACCAGAGCTAGTATGATTTTAATTATGATGTTCACACATGGGTAATTTCTAGATGACTTTTTAAATATAAAGTTGAAATGTGAAAGAGTAATTTATAAAGATATGCTGATGATTATAATCAGCATGAAAATAAGTGAATCAAGGTTGTACCATGAGGTTTTTTTGCTTGCTAAACTTTTTTCCTTTTCTTTTTCACCCCCTTTCCTGTCTCTAAATGACTAGGTGGGAATCCATCAGGGTAGATTTATTTTGATACATAGGTAAACAAAGAACTGGAAGAAAACGAGTAATTTAAAGGTTAATAGCAAAAACCCCAATTTCTGCTGTAGAACATGTCATGTCAAATAGCTTTTTGGAAATTAGAAAATAAATACATTTTATAATTCTTAACTAGCATTTAACTATGATCGGTGAAACAATATTATAATGAAAGAAAAGAGCTTTCAAGGCTCTGCAGGTCAGCTGCAATACTGACACTTACCTTTAAAAACAGATTTATCAGTATCGGCAGTGTTAGTGGATCACTTGCTTAAAAATGCTTGTAACTAGAAAAATGTGCACATACTCCTTTGGGGGGAAATGGCTCTCAGGCTGCAGTCTTGTGACTATTTATCTGGGAGTAAGCCTTGTTGTACTCAGTGCAGCAAACTTTTGAGTAGACATATATTGGATTACACTTTTAGTTTCTCCTATGGGGAAATTTCCTTGTGTATGTTTGTTACCTGCACACTGAACATCCACTTATAGAGAGAGGGAAAAAGAACGGGAAGCACCAAATACAAGAGAAGAAAAAGCCTCAAAATTGCAATGAAATGTATAAAATAAAATAGTAAATTGCACATTGGTAGAAACCTTTCTCAGAGGGTCTAGTAAGTTTTTCCTTACCAAACTAAACAAGGATGGTTTCCTCCAAAATGTTTTGGGCAATTTACTAAGTTTAACTGTCTTTTTAGATTTGTTTTCTAAATGAGTAAATCAAAAGCAGTTTATGTGATTTCATAGCAAAAGAGCAGTGAATGGAAGCTTTGGTGGCACTCCCAACTTTTTACTCTATAGAATGTATTTTTTAGCTCCCTCAGTTATAGCAAATAGCTAACACAGATGAGGTTTGATTGGCTCAGCTGGGCTTTTTGAGGCTGAACTGATCCTCACTTATAGAAGTGAACTGAAGAAAGGCTGAAATGTTATAATGCTGCTTCTACAAATTGGTGCAAACAGAAGAGGAAAAGTCTGTCTTGCAAATGCACAAGCACTTAAGCACAACACCAATTGCTGTTAGTAGAGAAATAGTATTCAAGTTGATAGACCACTATTTGGGTATTGTTTCAGTGAAATTACTCCATCTGAGAGGAGGCGTGGTCTACTAGTAATATCCTTCCTGAGTTTGCCTGCATGGAGTTTCTTTTGAAATACTACTTTGAGAGAGCCCCATTGAGCTCACTTGCTTCTGAATAAACATGCTTAGGAGCACAGTGCATATGCTGTCTGTTAAGATGCAGAAATGCTAGAAAAATTCCTCCTGGATATTCTTACTGATTTACTATTCTAGTAGTGAAGAAATGTTTTCTGTTATGTGCTCCTGAACTCTGCATGACTACAATGCACTCTATTAAGATAGGGATGTGTTCCGGCTAATAATCTTTCCTCATTTTCACTTCATGATTTTTGATATTGCTTGTGTTTTTTTATTTTAATTCTTCTTCAGAAGCAGTTTGCTGTTCATGCGAAGTGCTAACACTTAAGCCGAGCACTTTCTTACTGGTGAAGAGAGAGTTCCTTTCTAGGAGATGTGAATATTGAGCTGGAACAGCCTTCCCCAGCCCTGTGCTCTTCAGATGGTTTTGATTGCAACTCCCATCATTTATGACCATTAGCCAAACTGGCTGGGACTGAAGGGAGATGTAGTCCAACAACATCTGAGGTTACCAGTTTGTTGAAAGCTCTGCTAAAGAATCTGCATGGTCTCTTAAGGTGAGGGATGGGGATAATTCTGGAAAGCTCCATTTGGCTCACATTTCATTTTAAAAAGCAGCAACAGAGTTGTGAAAAGAGTTAGAGTACCTTGGAAAACTCTGCTGATACTTATTGAAGCAATGTGACTCTGTAGACATAAACCACATTTGACTAATAATCACTGCATTTAAAAAACCGTATAGGGAAGTAAATTCTGCAGCTGTCTTGCCAGCTCCATTGCCTGTTTTGAGAAATAGGAAATATTGGCTGATAAGTCAAGCTGAAACTGCTCTGCGGCAAGTTGAACCCCACATATTTTTGTGTGAAATTGTTATTTTTCTGCTTTATGGCAGCCTTTTGGATACTTGACAACTGTTGTTGAGCTTCCTTCTCCGCTAGCTTTAACCTTTTGTCTTAATGCAAGGCTTAGTCATACATTGATGCATACATATGAGAATCCTATTCAGAGAGGTCTTGCCCTTTCTGTAGTTTGTGCGCAGTCTGACTTTGCATTCAGAAAAATGACGAATTTATTAATGTTACTTCTAGAGAAAACCCACCCCACAAAACACATGGTTTGACAATATTGGCAATAATAGCACTTAGAGAAAGGACAAAAATAATTATTTGAATTAATGCTTGCCTTTTTAAATCTGAAGAGCAAGACAAGTGTTTACTTTCTGGCGCTTCATGCGGCTTGGATTCTCACTCTGTTGTGTTGGAATCGGCACAATACTTTTCCAAAACAGGACACACTGAAGTTATTTGTTTTGCTGATCTTCCTGTAGTTGTGGTGACTTTGTAATAAGAATTGCTTTGCTGTCTCATCCAGCATTGTGTTCTCTTAACAGTGGCCAAACTAGACTATAGTTGTGTTTGTTGGAGGTGTAAAGTTTGATGGTATTTGTCAATATCCAATCACAAAAAATAGATTCTTGCACATATACTGACTTGTACTTACAATAACTGTTGAAGAAAATGGTAGCAGCCATTTTTATCTTCATTGTTTGTGTTTTGCAGTAAATGGAGCAAGGAGCAGGGGGGGGGTGGCTAGTTTATCATTTTTCAGACCTCCTGCCCTCAAAGAATCCTGCCTTGTGCCTTTGCCAATCACAATGGTGAGGCTGCTGCTGCTGCACAGGAGAAAAATGTAGCCAGCAAAGTGCATGTGTGTGTGTGTGTTTGTTTCTTGGTGGACTGTTTTTGTGAATGCACCAAATTGCAAAAAGGTAGCACAGAACGTCCAGGGTTGTGGATTGGGAGGGGCATCTGTTAGACCCCTGCGATGAATCATGTTCTTCACTTTTTTAAAAGAGAGGGAGAGAAATATTGACTGTTGTCTTGTAAGTGCATCGTATTCTATCAACCTTATGAATTAGGGGGTGGGAAGTTAGCCTACAGAAGCGAAACTGAGAAAATATGCTAGAACTAGGTTTGGAAAACCAAGTTCAAGGCAACTTACTGGGTTTCAATATAGAACACAATCATCTTCTTCTTGCCTGCAGACTTTTCTCCTGCAAGTGATCAGAAATTATGTATGGAATATGTACAGGGAGCTACCTGCATGTTGAGGAAAGTCAGTTCAAAGTGAGTGGGCATAGAATTAATCTAAATGTTGTGATGCTTCACATGAATGAAGTTAAACATGGTAATTTTTCTCACAGTCACTTGATAACTTATGTCCTTATATGTGCTTGAGGGTAGCAGCTGCTATAGGTTTTTTTATTTTTCACAGATTGATTGGGGGAAGAGAGCACTTGAGTGAACCTTACCCTTTGCTTTACAGACTGTGACTTGGTATCTCCTGTGACTTCTACCAAGAAATTTCTATGCACACCATCTACTGCATTTTGCCTAGATAGTTCCTACTGCTCCTAACGGAATAGTGTGTGTGTCTATTTTAGGATCTTAGAGTACAGAATATTTTGTTATACCCATAAAAAGTCCTGTAGCAAGAACCAATAATCATTTTTTTAAAGGCTGCTGGTGTCTGTTCCAAACATATTATTAACGTACTAGCCTGTTTGCTGCCCCCTAGCCTTGCCACCTGCCAGCCCATCTGCTGGTTGGCCTGCTTCCACCTCTGGTTCCCTCTCTCTCACCCTCTGATGCAGCTGCAATGGCTATCGTGCTGTAGTTTGCAGTGGCCCCTGGCTGTAACCAATCAAACTGCAGTGCAACGACATTCTTATATTTTTGTTGTACATATAGCTAGGTACAAAGTCCATGTTTTGCCAACTTCCTCACTGGTCACTCGGTCCCAAGCTAGTACCATATGGCAACTGTACAAAGTGTTGATTATTCTGAATAAGATGGGAAATGAGTCTTTAATGGAAATACCCAGGCAAGCTAAACTTAGTCTGTGCATTCTTCATTGCCTGTCACTGATCTAGTAAAATCAGTCTTTGGTAATGGGTTAATAACTAGGTTTTCCCCTTTTACTGATTATAGTATTATATGCTTCTTTGCAAACATTCTCCCCAAAACTAAAATGTGCTCAAGCCACTTGCAGTAGAGCATTGAAAACTGGATGTCATTATCACCAGGAAGGTAGAATTGTGCAATAATATTTTAATCTTTATGTCCATGGTAAATTGGCCCTAGCTGTGTTAAAAGCAATAGTACTGTTGTTTGGGAAAGCTAACTTACTATCTGAAGAGCATGCTTGCATAAATTAAAGATTTTAAACATTAGAATTTCTGCAACATTATAATTTTTAATCAAAAACCAAAATGAGCATACAGTAATTTTAAAAACTGCCATGAGGAGTTGTTGGTGGGCTGTGATACTATCAGTTTAAAAGCAATGAAATATCCAAGCCATAAAATCATGTGCAGGAAGTTGGGTTTGTTTTTTTGTGTTTTTGTGTTGTTTTTTAACTGTACAAGTATATATATCATAGCTGTATGCACATTATTTTTATGGCAGTGAAGACTTACACTAGTAACTTTATTTTTTTAAAAGCACAGTGTAGAAGTTTAAACAAGCAGATGGAACATTTTAAAATACATTTAAATTTAAGCAGAATTTATCTTACAATAAAGGAGGCATCAGGGTGATAAGGAACATATATAAAGCTTTTGCATTTTTATCATCAAACTTCTGCAGGATTGTAGATAGTGTTACAGCCGGCTTCAGGTATGCAGCCATTTTGGAAAATGCATGGATTCTAAGATGGCAGACTTGCAAACCTCCTAGTCTTTTATTCTGTTTTGATCCAAAAGTTTTAGTATTGCATATGAGAAGGTATATTGGCTTTTGATTTTGAGGTTCATGAGGTTCATTTGTGAGCAATTTTAATGTATTTTATTACTGGTGTTTAATATACTTATTGATTGCATAATCCTCCAAGGAAAATAATGCAAAAGACACCAAATTAGTTTATTCTGGAAATTGTCATAAGGAACAACTTATACAGACCAGAGTTCTTCAACCGTCAGTCCTTGGATGCTATTGGGCAACAGCTCCCATCATACCCAGGCAGCTTAGCCAATGGTCAGTGATATGGAAGCTGTAGACCGAAACATCTGGGGACTCAAGTGTGATGAAGACTTAGATAGACCACATTAGGAGTAAGAAGGTGAGGATTTACCATGCCTCAGAGACAGCAACCAATAAAAAGTAATTACTGAATAATTATGAGAACCCTAAAATGATTCCCATTTCTTTTGCAAGCTATTTGGAAAACTGGGATCAAGTATAGAATATGTGGATAGTGATAATAACTATTACACACAGTAACTTAGATAAAATCTTTAACTTTTCCAGTGTTTGTAATTTGTAGGATTATGACTATTAAAAAGGTAATTGCTCTTTTTAATAAGCCAGCCTTCTCAGTTTGGTGCCTTTTAGTTGTTTTGGAATAAAACTTCCATTAATTTCAATTTGTTTCTAATGTTTCTTTCTAATAGTTTCTTTTTAATTGCTCTTCATAAATCGCTTAGAAATTTTATTTGGGTAAGTGGTGTATAAATTTTGTTAAAAAAAATAAATCTGCCTCAGCCAGCGCAGCCATTATAGTGGAAAACATTTGGAGAAGCTTGTAATAGGCCATTGTATATTTCCTTGGTGTTATTACATGATTTTAGTTTGTTCTCTTGAGATATGTCTTGCTGGAAGTCAGTCATATGGCTTGGAATTTGAGATTTTTCTGTACAAATTCAGTGCAATCTTTCTGCAGGAAACATAAGTATGTAAGTTTCAGAACTTAGTTTTAAAGGGATTTTCGACTTTGTACTCCCTGTATATGAACAGGAGATTTCTCTGGAATATTAGCAATGTTAGCTGCCATAGGGCTAAATGTTGAATGACAGTTTTGTGACAGTTTCCCAGTGTTTTATGGGTATTCAAATGCTGTGCAGACACCAGACTACAGATTCTTGTTGTTGTTAAAATGTATGTTCATTCTTCCTATAAAAGTGAGTTTTTAATGTCAAGGTTATGGGGTGATTTAGATATTTTTGCTAACACTTCAATAGTAGATTCCCATATATTATGATTGTATATCCTATGTCAGGATCCAAATGATGGCAGTTTGTGCTTCCTTACAATTAATGCTAATAATACATCTTATAATTTGGGTTATATTATAGCTCAGAATTTGAAAATGCTGATGTGCCATCTTGAGACATTTATTGGCAAAACTTGCAAAAATCATGGTGGAGTGGGGAAAATTCTTCAAAGAAGTCTGGAGCACAAATATGCATTGAAGTAAAACGGTAAGCTGGAAGGAACAAGTTAAAGGAACTTGGACACAAAATAAAGTTAATGAGCAGCAGTCAATTTTGGCAAACTCTCATGAGGGTCAACGCCACACTCGCCTAAAAAAATCTACAATAGTTCAGTTTAACAATTTTTTTTATCTAGACAAAAGGGTTTACTTAGCTGCAAAGGAGCAAATTGGTGCTGAAGTTAGCATGTTGGTCCTTCCAGTTTGTTGTGCCAAAGAACTTGCAGAATTTGAGGACTTCCACAAAGAGGAGTTATTTCAGCTACTTGGAATGTAGATTGCGTTGTACATGTTCAGATAATAACTACTGTGGACGATGGTGTTCGTAGCAAGAATGCACAGCCTCCGCTTGTGGAGCAACTTGCATAGGTGATGAAGGAGCAGGCAAATTCAGCAGCGAGATTCTTTAGCTGAGGGACATTAGTAGCAAACGGTTTAAACATTTTGCTATATGTACAGTGAATGCCAATGTAGCTGTCCTATAGCTGTAACACACTATTATTGAAGTCATCAGAAGGGATACATGTGATGCTCTAAGAAGATCCCATGCACTTGTAAGATGTGATTGGTGTTACAGTTGTCAGTAGAAAGAAAATTCTTATGGAAAAAGTATGGACATTGATAAGGCATTCACATAACTTTAGTACCAACAAGGTTTCAGTTTGCAGTACAGTTTGTTTTATAATCTGCAAGTCATTTTGTGGATGAGGCAGCACTATTTATCCAGACGTTTACTCCCAAATTCTTCCATTTGGGAGGATGTTTTAATCGCTGCATGCTGACCTGCTAATGAGATGGTCTTATTTGGAGGCAAGGACATAGCTGCAGTCTGCGTCTTCTCTCTGCTAGTGAATAGGGGTAATATTTGATACCTATTATCAGGGCTGAAGTCACAATTTTTAGAAACGAGACCCATGTCTCAAGCTGTTGAACTGTGCTTGCCAGGGGAAAAAACGCACAATGAAAACCTATTGCAAGCAATCCAGACTGAAATATGAAAACTGCAAAGGAAATGACTGAATTTGATACTGTTTTCTCTCTTGGTAAACACAAGCCTAACACCTGGTGAATATTTCAGAATGTAGAATTCTTGAACTCTTCAATGTATATATTAAAAGAGCACCTGCCGTATTGCTGTACAGTAGTTCGTGACTAGAATTGAACTTTTAAGTGCTTCAGTGCCTTTGCTTGCCTAGTTCTGTTACAGCAGGGGTAGGAAAGTTCATGCCAACAGGCCAGGTTTGTCCTGTGAGGCCATTTTCAAAAACCACACCCACCTGCCAACCAGTTACAGCTTTAAATGATTTAGGGTGCGATCCTGCCCCGCTAGTCAGCAATGACAGGGCTTGATGCAGCAGTGCAACCAATGTCGCCTTTAACAGCACTTGAACTGACTGAGACAAAAGTTATGGTAGGGAGGGAGGAAAGAGAAAAATGCCCTTTTGCTCCCATGTTGTTGCGCTGAAGATACCTGGACTGGGCCTGTCACCATCATATGAAGGCAGCAGGGTCCACACCAGAGCCAGCAGATGCTATGCTGGCCCAGCCCTTCCAGAGACATCCTATTTGGGGGAGTTCTGTCTATTGTCAGCAGCAATAACACTCGAGGTAGTTACTGCCTCCCAACCACTTGGGCAGGCACACCAGAGCACTCCTTACTGTCTATGGCAAATGTCCCCCACTGGTAGAGGCTGGTCGGGCAGGGCTAGGTGCAAGGACAGATTGGGGGTTTGGATTACTCTGTTCTCTATCAATCTTTAAATTTCCATTTTAGTAAACTGAAGCCAACAGTAACTTAGGTTGTTCTTGCACATAATGTTAAGCCATTGTCTATTTTAACCATGGTTTGTTCAACAGATCCGGCTGTGTCTTGCTGATGAGAAGTTGACTGCTGGTGCTGACCTTGCCTTGTGCTTTTGTGGCAAGGCAAGTGTGTGGGGTGATGTGCCAAAACAAACCATAATTAAACCAGGATAGTGGGTTTTGATGTCATGTAAAATCAGTCAGCACAAGATGAGATTTGCTAAACCATGATTTCATATTCAGGTTTATTGACTGGGGTGTGTTTAGAGGTACAAAGTACAATTAAGCTAAACAAATTACAGCTTAGTGGTGCATATAAACTCTGCTAGTGTGTAGCTTGTTTATATTGAAATAGTACACATTACAGTACAATATGTAGATCCACTTCTGTTTATTGTTGTGCATTTAACGTTTCCATACTAATATATTGACCTCAGCTACAGAAATTCCCATATATGATATATAGATATTTATATACAGAAATGAGAGAGCTGCCATTTTGGCATAGCTGTCATATTGAAATATGCATTTTCCAAGATGGATCCACACCTGCAATAGAACATTAATTTCTACAGTCCTGCAAAAGAGGACTGCCTTCTCACAGTTTTCAATTAGGATCTGTTTTGCTTTATGAAATGTGTTTCAAAAATTATTCTCTCTATATTCCTGTATGATGTGTGAAATTTTTGTATTGTATTATAACTAAATGTTGTTTTCAAAATAGCTGCTACTCACTTTAAGCTTCCTGCAAAAAGAAACGCTCCTGGTTTATTTGAAACTATGGATCCAGATGTTTCTGTGTGGCCTGGTGTGGTAGCTCTTTACTCCTCAGATGAGACCACATTTTGTGGTGTGGTAAGAGACCTCCATACAATTGACAGGCAATTCCGTACTATTTTAACATGTATGCTGTACTGAGTACTTGATGACATAAAATAAGTTACTAGAATGATGAGCCTTATTGACATCCATAGATTTTACAAATGACTTCTAAAACTATGGATAACTGTAAAGAAAAGTTTACATGAATGAAAGTTGCACTTTCTGTGTTACGAATGAGGTTTTTTATGAATATGATGAATGCATGTACAAGGAAGTAGGGATAATGTTTCTGGTGCAAAAAATGTACTTGCTTTAAACTGCGTTATGAAAATAAAGCATTACATGAATGAAGCTATTTGCCTCTGAACCATTTTTTCTCCTTTAAAAGTAGTCTTTAATATTTAAATACTGAACTAGCATCCTTATTCAATGCACCAGAACAAACATTGCCATTGATGTGAAGTCACTTAGTTGCAAATAAGGCAGATTTGGTATGGTTCAAGCAGCTGCTACTTTTTGACTCATGGATTTTGGAGATCTTAATGGGCCAGCATGGTTGCTTTTTGCCCTTTTGGGGGGTTTTCGTATGTTTTTTTTTTCTGTGTTTAGCCATAAGGGCAGAAGTACACAATTGTGTTATTTTGCCTCTCTAGCAGGGCCTCTAATTGGCCCATTTTATCTTGACTTTCTGGTGGCCAGAGCATTCCTTAATAGCCAGCCACAAGTGGGCTTCTGCTGCTGGGGATGGTGGGTGGGGCAAAGGTCTGCAACCGCCACCCACCTGAGAAGGGTGAGCGGCCATTATAATCTCTCTCCTCCCCTCCCCCCAGCCCACCCTTTCATTTAAATCCATGCAAAATAGCACTTGGTTATTTCTGGTTGATTTTGAACAGACAAATTGACTGAGACAGAAACAGTTAAGCAAACCTCTCTCCTGGTTCATCTTGACCCATTAGGCATGCACATGAGTAACGTAACTGTTTACTGAAGAAATCTTTCAAGTAACAGAGATAAACAGGCTCTTCTCTCTATACCAATTATGTTTATATGGCCCATCCAGTATATCTGAAGGAGCATCTCCACCCCCATCATTCTACCCGGACACTGAGGTCCAGTGCCGAGGGCCTTCTGGTGGTTCCCTCACTGCGAGAAGTCAAGTTACAGGGAACCAGGCAGAGGGCCTTCACGGTAGTGGCGCCCGCCCTGTGGAACACCCTCCCACTAGATGTCAAAGAGAACAACAACTACCAGACTTTTAGAAGACATCTGAAGGCAGCCCTGTTTAGGGAAGCTTTTAATGTTTGATGCATTACAGTATTTTAATATTTTGTTGGAAGCTGCCCAGAGTGGCTGGGGAAACCCAGCCAGGTGGGTGGGGTATTAATAAATTATTATTATTATTATTTTATTATTATTATTATTTATTATCCATCCCATCTCACTTTCATTTATCTTCAATAGTTAGAGATGAGGCTGAAATATGAAGCAAAAGGGTGTGGCTATGGTAACCTAGGTCTATATAAACTGACACAAAATTGTAAGAATATAAGAATTTACTATCCAGCAGGGTAAGCCCTGCTTAACACAACACACACACACACACACAGCGGTTAAAAGCCATCTTTGGGGAACTTCCCAAGTGCCCTCCATCAACCTAGGTTGTTTGAGGAGCCAGTACTTCCACAGGGCGGCACATGAGGAGTTAAAGCATGCAGCGGGGAGGCAACAAGGAAGGTTGTCACCTGCAGAGGGTTGGGCTGGTTGAAACAACAGAGGGGTGGGGCAGGCTGCAGTGAGAACTGCATGGGGCTTTCAAGGCAGAGCCAGCCCCTGGGTGACTCATCCCCACCCCAGCGCACCTGTCTAGGGGTCTCTCATAAAGAGTAAGAGGTAAAGCTGGCTGAGGTAAGTAAGTGCCTTTCTCTTCTACTCTGGGATTGCGTATGTTTTGCTTTCCTTCCTCTGTGGTTGCCCTGAGGTGCAAACTGCTCAAGTCTCCTCTTTCTCCAACTTCCTCTTCATTGCCCGAGGGAGGGAGCGAGCGAGCTGAGGTTAGGCAGCCAGGTGCTTTCCAAAGAGAGCAAACGAGTTGAATTCCGCTTTGATAAATTGCCCTTCCTGTGCACCTGAAATTGAAGTGCTCCTTCCCTCTTCTCATCTACTTCTCCTGCATGAAGTGTTTAAAGTCCACTGACTTTCCCCCTCCTTTTGCAATCACACACAGAACTCTTAGAGTATTCCACTTCCCATGTTCCATAACAAATAACTCTGCAGCTGTAGACTCTGAAATATCTAAACACTTTAAAAACAAAAAAACAAAAATAGAAGGATTACTCACAAACTTAGCTTTCGATAGTGGTGGTGGGGACTTCTGTAAGAGAGATCAGCAATAACAGTGTCTCCTATTATGCAACACAAAATTCATCCTTCGAGTGTGGAGCTTGGAGCGCCCTTTCTCGTGGCAAATTTCACATCCCAGTGCCAAAACAACAGTCTTGTGGCAACTTGGAGACTAATGGATATATTATGGTACAAGCTTTTGCAGACCTAAGTCCACTTCATTAGATGCATGAAGTGTTCTCCTAAATTGGCAGGAATAGGTATAATTTTTATATACGTGCATGGTGGAGGAGGGAAAACTGTAAGACAGGTTAGAATGGGAAATGAAATGGCAAAAAATACACACTATGACAAGATTAATGCTGGAAACATATATAAAATGGTTAGATACAAAGCAGTCCTTATGACAAGTTAGTTGTGCTATAATGTTTGCTTTAATTGACACTTGAAGGAGAATAAAAGCCCATCATTTCAATTCAAGCCACATGTGGGGAAATTGGACTTCTTGGTCAATTAGGTAATACTTAAGGTGCCAGAAGGCTCTTGTGTTTCCTGCAACAGACTAACAGAGATATTTCCATTGCCAATAGCTCACTTGTATGGGGCGGGAGCAGGAAGAGAAGTACAGCTGCTTTGCTTTCCTTAGATCAAGGACTATTCCTCAGAATTGATAATGGCACCCCACTTCCCAGAGTGGCAGTGGTGCCCTTGGGGCAAGACTTTATCTAACTGCACCACTGCTGTGTGGTGAGAAGTGTTGGTGCAAGGAAAAAATAGATATGTGAATGGAGAATTCCTGGATGCCAAGATAAAGTTTAGGGCAAATACTCTTTGGTGAGAGAACCCCAGCAGATTTAAAATAAAATAGGCCGCTAAGTCAAATGTGGAAATATAGGCTGTTAAACCTTTAACATAGGAGATTGGGAGTTCTAAAACGCCCCTCTTCTCCTAGCATAGAAAACGACCATATGTTTGGTAAGTTAAAATGGTTTACTTACAAACTCTCCAAAGGTCAGATTCATGTGCTTTTCCATACAGCATTCAGAAAAGGTTGCACAGGCAGTAAAACCTGGCTTAGTTGCAGTGGTGAAAGTTCCTAAACTGTTAATATGTGAATATGAGTGTCCTGTAAGAACCATGCGGTTGAGCAGAACCAGCGCAATCTCTTCACATGGTGAGCTTCTCAAGTAGTCTGCAGGGAAACAAAAGTTTGATTACCTAGTCACTTCCAAGGTGAGCTAAGCCCTCCATGCATTAATTAGACTTATGCATATCGGTTATATGAGATTGGTTATCCCACAAAAAAGTATCAAGGCTATGGCTACAGTGTCTGGGTTTGTTGGGACAGGAGAGCTCTGGAGGGTGCCCTCATAATATTTAGCTTATTTACAAGCTAAAAGCAAAGCAGAAATGAAGGCAAACAGGTGCTCTTTCATAGCATTATCCATTATCTTACACCAAATCTCCCAAGAGAGTCTGTACTTCAAGATTCTTCAGCCAACTCAGTGCTCTCTGACCTGTCAGCTGCAAATCTGTTTCCACCCATTCTCTAGAGCAAAACTGTGGTGGAAGGCTCAAACACACAGCAAGCACAGAACTTTTTCTTCTTGACAGTCTTGTGTCTGCAGATTCTCTCATTTTTTAAAACTCTAATGTATTTTCCTGGTGATATCTATTGCATATACTGAAAGTGTGAAGATAAGGAAGAAATCTGTATTATTTGGAATTTTGTTTGCTTGTGTCTTTTGTTATTTGGAAACATGGGTACAAATGAACTATTTGAAATTTGTATCAGTATATTTATATAAAGTTCCATGTTTTCTATATTGATATCAAATATAGGGATTGCCTAACGATATAAACATGTCTTTGTTTTTTTAAAAATGACATCATCCCAGCCCATTTAAGTTTTTGTTTATGTTTTCTAATTACATATTTACTGGATAAAGATGTTCAGCTCCCTCCATATGCAGAGAATCCAAAGCTTAATGCGTCTGGATATTGGAAGATTGTCCATACTATTAATGGAATGGCATGTGAACAATTTGTCAGATGATGCTTGTTGAAGTGCTTATGAGTTTTCTTGCATCTTCTGTTCAGGAAAAGCCACAAGGGCAGCCTTCTCTGGAACAACCTCCGTGCTTCTTCCCAGTTTGAACAGACGTGGCAATTGGTGGATTAGCTGAAATGGATCGCTACAGATATTTCATCTTCAATCAGAAAAGTATGGTTCTGTTGGGGCTCCTCCAGATAGCTTGTGCTACAGTTTGTATCATCGGTGGATTAATCGATGGTGCTTTCAGAAGGGACTCGGCACTGAGCAAATCTAGGGTACCCATCTGGGCTGGAGTGGTAAGCTATATAAATTCTACCCCCCCCACCCCTTTTTATTAACAATGTAGAAACTATAAAGCTATAACATCAAACTTCAATTGAAATGCCTGCTGCAATAAAAAAAAGTATTCAGTAGATGTCGGACATACAGCAGGGAGGGTTGTACAATTTGGTATAATATAGGGAATTTGTTCACTGTTCTAGAAAACTTGTGGTTCTACATTCCACAAGCCAGCAGATCTCTCCCCTCTGCTGGACAGTGTGGTGGGGCTTTGCCCAGCTGCTGGGAGACCCCTGTTGCTGAGAAGAAGCCCTTAAAGAGTCCCGCCCCCATTGCAGGGGTGACAGCAGGGCATTTTGTCTTAGGTGCTGAAACACCTTGGGCCGTCCCTGTGTGCTGGCCTAGTTGTTTTGTGGTAAGAGCCTAGAGCAGGCTTCCTCAACCTCGGCCCTCCAGATGTTTTGAGACTACAATTCCCATCATCCCCGACCACTGGCTAGGGATCATGGGAGTTGTAGGCCAAAAAACATCTGGAGGGCTGAGGTTGAGGAAGCCTGGCCTAGAGGGCAAGTGTGACTGCAGCCGCCTTTGATTTCTGACTTGCATCTCCTTAATTTGGAAGTGGGGGAGCTGAGGATCAGGCTCACAGAAGGAATGCTCTGGACTGGTCTGGGTGAGAGAGGAATGAGGACTTTTCTTTCTCCTGGGAAGCATAGGAGAATTTAATGATTTTTGGAGATAAAATAACTGGAAGGGGGAATTGATTTATGGTGTTTGCACTTCATATGGCTTGTGGTCTTAGGCTAGCTGCTTATCTCCATCTTCTCCAGTGCTCCATTTCCAGCTGCGGCCAGTCAAATGCCAATGGGAAGTTTTTTCTGTTTATGTATTTAAACTATTTCCCACCTGTTCTTCAATGCCAAGGCAATCCCTAAGCAGGTTACATTAAAACCAACAGAAATCCAAATCAACAGTGTAGTAAAGGTAAAGGGACCCCTGACCATTAGATCCAGTCGTGGCCGACTCTGGGGTTGCGGCACTCATCTCGCTTTATTGGCCGAGGGAGCCAGCGTACAGCTTCCGGGTCATGTGGCCAGCATGTAGTAGATGCCTCCAAAAGTCTGGGCAAATAAGTGATTCTTCACCTGGAGCTGAAAACTCAAATTGTGAGTTAGAAGAAATTCCATAATTGTGGGGCTGATAACAAGAAGGCCCTGTCTTACATTTTTGCCTGCAGGAACTTACGAGGGGGACATGTTTGTTTTCCACATTTGATATTCAGAAATATATTGCTTTTGAACATGGAGATTTCATTTAGCTAGTGAAGTTGAAAGGAGGGGGCATCCATAGGTGAAGCCGGTGTTTTGAGTGAATGGGACTAATTGGGAGAGTGGATGATACTTGTAGGACCTCTGCTTTACTTCAGGAGGGGAAAACAGGACTGAGAAAAGTGAATGATTTCTGGGAGAAAATTGCATTGCAGAACCTGAACTCTTCTGATTCCACTAGCTGATTGTAGTAATTACAAACACTATTTGGGGGTGGTACATGGGAGCTGTGGTGGTGATGCTACAAGCAAGAAGCAGCTGGGACTGTTAGTAGTGACTTCGAATAATTTAGTGGCAGCATTTTACTATGGTACAATCACTTTGCTGTAATAATTTTTTTACTTTTTCTTTTCTTGGGTCCCAAGCTAATGTTAGAAATGCAATGGGTGAAAGTATGATTTACACTTTGAAAGTGCATGTCTAATATTCCTCCTTTGTGTGTTTCACATACCCAACTCCTTGCCCTTGTGGAATGGCGGGCTAGTGATATGATAGCCATCGATTACTATCCTCATGTATCAATCACATTTTCACCTGTATAAGAAAAAGCATCTGGTGAAATTGACCAAGAATCTTGAGCCCACGTTTAACAGCCAGCTGAACAATTAGGTTCCCTCTCTGGTGTCAAAATAACCTTCTCTGAAATCGTGCCTAAAGGAAAGATGTTTACTTATTATGGAATAAACCCCATCAGCCTTTGTGCTTTATAGATCTGCTGGTTGTTGATCGGGAGCTGGTGTCTTAGAAACCACTTGCCAACCAGTGTATTTATATTTATACACTGCTTAACTACAATCATATCTAAGTGGTTTACGAGGATGTAACAAAAAAGTAAAAATCAGTTAAAACTATAAAATAAAACCTGTAGTTTGTTTTCATCTTCCTGAAGTTAATGTTTTTTCACTTCTTTTTATATGCTAAAGTTGGGCATTGCCCCCCAACTTAATCCCCTTTACCTTTTGTTTTGTAGTTTATGGCTATTCCTGGAATTATGGCTTTGTTTTCTTCAATGAGAAAGAATCCTGTTTTGGTATGTTTCTATTGTATTTTGTTTAAAGTGGATGGGGACAAATCATACAGCCGGCTTTCTATAAGTAATAAATACATACACCTTTTATTTACATAACTTTTACTTCACGTCTGAGGGGCAGATGGGGCTCGTCAATGTGGGAAGGTAGCCCATCCAGGAGAAGGAAAACTCTGATCCTAAATGTCCGCTGCCTTGCAGGGTATATTTGGGAAAAGAAAAGGCTAAAGAGTAAACCCTACAAAAATCTGGAGTGGAGTCCCTAAGATGGTTGGATGGCACCTTGTATGCCTTCTTCCAGCAACTCCTGCAGCCAAGCTGGTGCCAAACATATTGCTCTACTTTCATTTGGGACCACATCAACAAGACTGAGATGGAGATTCTGATCATATGGGTAGCCCAGGACCCCCATACACAGTGCCCAGGCTTGCATCCCTGGGAGGTCACTTTGGTGCTGCACAGTGGTTTGACTTCGCCCCCGAAGGCACACTCCATTGTCCCTCGAGACAGATGGAGGCCAACAAAAAGCAACAACAAACTTTAATCTCTGCGCTGAAGTGTTTGGAGATATACATCATGGGCTACAATTAAAGTGATCATACATGTATGATTTTGGGGTTTAGAGTTTAAAAACCACAACAGATTAAAGGTCTCAAGGAGGACCACTTCAACAGCAGTTTAAAATTTCTTCAGTCTGTCTCTAAATTCATCAGTCATTCTCTCTGTGTTGCTCCAAATGGCTGGATTGTAGTAACACATTACAGTTGAAAGGTAAGAATATACATGTTTTAGAAAACACGGCACAAATTTTATCTATACATATGTAAAATTATTATTTATGTTAAAGGGGAGGGAATAAAATTCCTAACCACCTTTTCCACCTTTGGCCTTCAATACCCTTTACATAGCAAGCACAATGGTAGTTTTTGGACATGTTTTTAAACACCCATAATTGGAGTTCCCAGACATGGATGTTTAAAAGATCCATGCACATCATCCATACTTTGAGCATTAACTGACCTTGGGTGATGAGTGTAATGGCTGAAGTAGAAATGGGTCTTAGTTAAGCCTAAAACCTGCTGGGAAAACACAGCAGCTGACCATCTTTTTTCTGCTGCAACTGGTCACCATCACCTTCTCAAATCTAGACTAGATGGTAATGTCAAATTGTGTGATTTTGTGTGATTCCTGGAGGGGTCCTTTGCTCATTCAGAAGTGGAACAGACCAGACCAGCAGCTGGGTCAGCCAATCTCTTTCTAATGAATGCAGCACAACATTCCCCACTTAACTTATTTTGATCCACTATGCTGCTTTCCTAGAAAACCTGAATGGTTTCTACCTATTTGGTTTCTTGGCTGCCTTGGTAACATCCCTTCTGTTGATTGCCCAAATCCACAGATATCTTTGCTCAGTACTTTTTGTTCAAATGTATTCTTTCTGGCAGCTTTATTGCTTCTAAGAAAGTCCCATACATTTAAATTGATCTTGCTTCCAAGAAAGGCATGTGTGGGAATAGGCTTAAAACATCAAACACCTGCACACACTCCCTAAAAACACAAGATGAAATATAAATATAAGTATGTTGATTTCCATCTACAGTAATTAGGAAAGGAAAGGTTTGATTTTCACTGATTCATACCCACATTTCGGAAATTGTATTGTGAATGCATGTTCCCTCAAAGACACTCTGGAAAATAAATTACTGTAGTGTACAAAGATTGCATAAGAGGCATATGTGGAACTATTTTTCATCCTTTGACTTGAAGCCCAAATTTAACTCTGGTCTTCTCTATCCCCATACCTTTTGTACAGGTGAATGCAATGATAATTGCTTCTGTATTTTCCTGCTTCGTCACTCTACTTGTAATCATCTATACGTCTATAACATTAGAGTATGGTGAAAAATATGAAGAGTTTGACGATGTGTCCTCTTATCATCACCCAGCCGTTGTAAGTATCAAACTATCCAGTTTCTGCCCTTTTGAATACATTGCACACAGTTTAGGAGCGACAGAGTAACTAGCACACTCAAAGGTGTGTCACTCACATCAGTTAGGGCAGAAGATGGTGCAGGAAAATCTCTGTGTGTTTCTTTACTGAACAAGGTCCAGGCTGGCACAGCAGAGGCAAAATCATTGGATTGCTCAACTGCCCCCTTCTTGGTCCTGAAATGCCTTTTATGGCAGGTATTGTTGGGAGTTCCATAGTAAAGGATGCCTCCACAGGCACAGGCCCTGGGGGCAGATCAGGGTTTGGCCTGCCTTTTATATATTACTTTCGTTTTATACATCCAATTTGAGGATATTAATTGACACCATCAGTTTTTATATATGTATAAATCATATATGTGGTTCCTCAACTATTTATCAGTTACTATTTATTGTTGTTTTTCACTTGTTATTCCTTTTCATGTAAAATAATTAAAATATAAAAAAGAGAATTTTCAGGTGCTTTAAAAACAATACCCACACCACTCCTAAGGTTGGATAAAGGGTGTGTGTGTGTGCTCATTTTCTGTGTTGCAGGCATTTGTGCTTGGTAAACTTGTAGAAGGAGCCAACATCACACTACTGATTGCATCGCTTTTCAGCGCTTTTATTGTGCTGATTATTGCTTATTTGAGTTGCCGAAGTCTTCCATGTTGTTCATGCTATGACAGTGTCACTGGACTTGTAAGTAGCAACATTGCCATCAAATATGGTGGGTTTACTTGTCTTGTACTGGGAAGGAAAGCCTTTTGTGATTCTGTAAAAACATTTTTGGACAGTTTGATATGAAGTTGCCATATTTCCTTAACCCCCCCCCTTCAACTAGTTAAGTCCAAAATGCACACAAAACTAATTTTTTGAATTGCCATTTGGAAACAAATGATTTGTGGACACCTCTTATTATAGCACCGTATACACTAAACACCTATGGTAAATAACTGGCATCCTTATATAAGCTCCTGTGCACTTCCTAAGGAATGGGGTATAAATTGTATATAACTGCCCCTTCTGCATGTTTTTCTTGACAGGTGTGTGCATAAAATGTTTTTTACTAGGTTCACAGTTCTATGGGTGGTATTCAGCTAAGTTTAATTCAGAGTAGATCCTTTGAAATTAATGAACATGACTAAATAAGTTCCATTAATTTCAGTCAGTATACCCTGAGTGAAAACTACCCCTTGTGTTTAAGGTTTACTAATTATGTAGCATTTACCACTTCTTAAGGTTGACCTCTCATTGTTTGATAACTTCCATATTTATGCATCTCTTAGACAGATATGTTTGTTCAGCTTATTATCAGGGTTACTGAATGTGAATGGTTTGAAATAAATCTCTTAATTATGATAATGGTAGCTGCAAAAAAATTAAGAAATACTTTTGTAAAGGAAAATACGGTAAACTGTGGTGGGCATTATATGATGAATAGCTTCTTTTTCTTGAACTGCAGAACTTTTTATTTTTAGTCTTGTTCATTATTATACCATTGCAATTACTTTTGGTAACCAAATTACAAAATGAAACCGTGTTTGTCTCGAGGACTGCACATTCTAAGATCAGTGCTATTCTCAGGTGAACCTATTTAGCAATCTCATGCTCTCATTCTTAGGAACGGCTAGAATCTAATGAAGACCAGCTACAAATTGCAGAATTAGTTTGCATTCCATCCGGTATGTAGGTGTTCTCATTGTTTTACTTGAAAATTAATTTTGGATTTACTAAATATGTAAGTCAAATAATGAATATGTAAGGAAGACATTTGGGCTATATAAATATTATTTAAAATCATCATAATAATAGCCATCTCCATAAAAGCAATCTAACTACAATTACAAAAACTAGGCCGTAGTGGTTAAAAATAAAATCCAGCACATTACTTTACTGCTGGTTTTAGTTTAATTTGTTCTTATGAATATTGAACTGTAAAACCCAACAAAGCTCTTTTAATCAATAGTGGGTTAGAACAAAAAAATTAAAAGATAATGAAGAAGCCCTGGTAGGAAGACAGAAAAATCTGTGTCATTGGTGCCCACAATAAGAGATACTGATGGTGGACCAAGGCCAGGCCTCTGAAGCCAATGTTCCGTCCTGGGCAGATTTCTGAGAGTGTAGGCTGTCCTTCAAATAAAGCCCTACATTGTCTAGGGCTAGGTTAAGTGTCAAAACCAGTCCTTTAAATGGGGCCCAGAAACGAAATGGCAGATAATGCATTTGGTAAAATATGGGTATATGTGTTCCCAATGCTTGATCCCTGCAAGAATCTGGGCAGCTACCTTCTGCACCAGTGAAAGTTTCTAAACCATTTTCAAAGGCAGCCCCATGTATAACCAGTGTATTACAACAGTCTAGTCTGCATGTAACCAGCACACATAATCAAGGCAAAGTTTGCTTTCTGCAGCTACATATGCTCACTGTGTGTGTTTTCTATTCTAGGTCAAGTGGATACAATTTTTAATTCTCCTGTAAAACTTTCAGATTTAGATATGGAAGCTGATGATGACATGCCCAAACCACCTCCATATATCAGGATGACTTAAATATAAATTCTAGGAGAATTTTTTTTTAAAGCTCTTTATAACTTAATAATTTTACTGAAAAGTTTGTACAATTCTTAAAAGAAATGACTGACCACTCTGAAGAGATCCTCAGAATTTCAAGACTGGTGGCCTATTTTCTGTACAGTTAATAAACTTAATTCTATTTTCATAAATTTTAATTTAGCCCCATAGTGTTTATTTGACTCCTGCTGTGTAATAGAATCTTCAATAATAGCAAGCATCCTTTGAACCAGAAAAATTGTCATGGGCAAATGAGTCTTCCAAATGCAAATTTGCTTGTTCAAATGGGAATGGTGTGCAGAAATCATAAGATTCCGTGTGAAATCTGCTAGCACAGAAAGCAAAGAGTGGGCAGACAAATACTGTGAATATTAGCCAATGCACTCCACTCCAATGATTTCACCAATGCCCCATGTTAGAATTTATGGATTGCATTTTGTATGAAGTTGTTGTTGTTTAGTCGTGTCCGACTCTTCGTGGCCCTATGGACCAGAGCATGCCAGGCACTCCTGTCTTCCACTGCCTCCCGCAGTTTGGTCAAACTCATGCTGGTAGCTTTGTGAACACTATCCATCCATCTCGTCCTCTATCGTCCCCTTCTCCTTGTGCCCTCCATCTTTCCCAACATCAGGGTCTTTTCCAGGGAGTCTTCTCTTCTCATGAGGTGTCCAAAGTATTGGAGTCTCAGCTTCAGGATCTGTCCTTCTAGTGAGCACTCAGGGCTGATTTCCTTAAGAATGGATAGGTTTGATCTTCTTGCAGTCCATGGGACTCTCAAGAGTCTCCTCCAGCACCATAATTCAAAATTTCATCAGAGGCATCAGCTTTCATATCATATGCTTCATCTGGCCTAAACTAAAGAAATCAATTTGAACATATCCAATCTTGCCCATTGGTCTTCTTCCACAGATTCATTTTTAAAAGCCAAATACATATATAACTCCAGCAATAAAACACTTTTTAAATAGCCATAGGTGTAGCTGCCTGAGGCAAGCAAGAATCTTTCAGGACATGGAAGCTTCACAGCACTCATAACAATGTGAATGTTTCTAACTGACAGGTAATTACAGTGGGGAAAAATGAGACGAAAGCAGAATTTTACTTGCTAGCATTTATTAGTTTAAGACAGTGGCACGTACTTGTGGTAATTTAAATAAATCTTTCCTTTTGCTTTTAGAAAGAACAATTGACATTTTGTAGGTAAAGCATTATTAAATGGGGAAGCATTTTGGATTAACAACACTCTGTTTAAGATACTATCAACGTAACTGATGCCGATAAGATAATGCTCAATGTTATTTTGCAATAATAAGATAGAACAATTCTATACTATACTATAGCAGTTTAAACAGTTTCAAAATAACCATTTCATCAGTATTTATGGGTGAAATCCAACATTAGTTACCAGACCTATCCTGGGAGCAATACAGGGATGTTGTCCTATATGTTGTGGCCACATGATTAATTCTTCAACACCCTCTTCCTTCTGATTATAGAACCCTGGTTTTTATTTTTTACTTTCTTTAGGATATGATTTAATGCACACATTGTAATTACATTTGCATTAAAAGCTATCTTTTACTTAAATTGGTTAAGAAAATGAAGTAAACAGGTGAGTCCTCTAAAGAGGAGTGTAAACTATATTTGAGAAATATACATTTATGAACATTTTTTCATTAAAAATCACTGAAGAGTCTTCGTATTAAATAAATGGTTTCTAGAAAGTGCATAAACCAAAAGTAAAGACACAAAACAGAGTAAAAAGAACTTCCCTTTTTCAAGTGTTGTAGAAAAACTAAACAAGAAAAACCCTGTCACTTCTGGTTATAAGCAAAATAATAATAATCCTATATAAACTTGGACACAATCCTCTCACACATTTGGCCCACAATGCAAGTGGATTGTGTTCCTTGCATTTTACTGATTAAGGTGCAATCAATAGATTTTCCTAAACATAAAAGCTAGTGTTTTATACTTCACTATGCTAATGTACGACAGAATAGCACCTAGTATTTGGCAATTACAATTACAGTAATTGTACTAATATGTCTGCCTTCAATAACATTACAGTAAAGGTTAAAACTTAGTAAGACATTTAATAAGCAGCACACAGTAGATATAAGCAAATTGGATTTGGAATATTAAGTAAATTGTTCTTTAAGTGTTAGCCTATAATACTGATACTCCATTCTCTTAGAATAATATGTAACGGTATCTTGAATTTCATTGCTTTCCCTTTTTATGTAACCAAAACTTATATGCAAGCTAACACGAAATGTGAAATGTAGGACACATGTAAAATAAATGAAGAATGAGGATCAAAAAGGTTACAATATGGTACTGAACAACAGAGTTAAGATCAACTCCTACACAAGGTTCACTTATACTAAGGTTTGTAATGCTTACTTCCGAAACAGCCAATGTGGTAGCCTCCAGATGTTTTGGACTACAAGTACCATCATCCCTGCTCACTGGCCAAGCTGACTAGGACTGAGGGCAATTGTAGTCCACAACATCTAGAGGGAACCATGTTGTCTCCTGCTGTCCTAGTTGATTAACATTGATTGATTTGTAAAATATTTGTTTTTAATACTTAAGAAGCACCAGGTGGCAGCCAATGCTAACAGGATTCTAACAACACATTACTGTTAGCAGCTTGAGCTTTCCAAGTGGAGGGAAGAGCAAGAGTACAAAGATTAAACGTAATTAAAATCAATCCCCATTATGTCATTCACACAAATTATGCCATTTCCTACAGAACTGTTTTATCCCTTCCTCAATATTTGCAGCTTTAATATTTTATTAGTCAATAAAAGCTCAAATTTCTTTAATGGGCGATGGTCCTAATTAGCAAGAATAGATATACAAGGCTGGAGCTATATTTGTGCAAGGAGATGAAGATAGGCACCAGGATTTCTCCACTTGCCAATTACTCAGTACTGGAAGGCTGAATCGGGCGCTTGTGCCAGTAGTGCATGTTACACAATGAACACAGGAAAGCCTACCTATCCCTTACCCCTTTGGCTTGAGCTGCCCAGAGGTGGAGGGCAGTTGTTATGGCAGAAATGTCTACGCAAAATCATCAAGCAAGAAATCTTTTAAGTTCAGCTCTAAACACTTTATAGATAGACACACTGTGCTGCAAATAGATTTGAAGATACCTCTTAACTGTTGCTAAAAACAAGCTGCTAATATTACTTATGGAAAACAGCCACTTTCGTTCATATTTTATTTATTTATTTTTGATACTATGGGATGATACAGACTGCCCCTTCCATATGTTCATAGCTAAGGCACACAAGTAGTTATTTTTTTACAAATTGTAGATTCTGAAGTTCAGTTGCTCCTACTTTATGCTGTTTCAAAAGCAAAACATAGCGAGTCAACTACACAGAATAGCATATGATTTTCCCTATATTATTTGCAGTCCACATTTGAATTCACTGTTTGTTTTTAGTAGGATAAACCATGCATTCCTAAGACTTTTACCTTGGCCATTTGCTTCATAGTATTCCACTGGGGTACTAAAAATACCCCAATCAAGTCTCACGTTTTGGCATTTTGTATGTTGTGTAGGTTATAACCACTGCTAATAATGAAAGTCAAACAATACACCTTAAGTTACATCATAATGTTATGAATATAAATGACACATTTTTAGAACTGCGTTAGAGCTTTTTAAAAAGTGTTACAATATTTAGGGAGAATCTGAATGACAAGATCTGGCGTTCCTATTGATGGCTTCACCTCCAGAGCAATGCCACAATTGAGTTGATACTTTCTGATCTCCTGTGGTTACATCAGAAATAAACAATCCACTACAGCTTCAGTTTTCAATGCAATTTCCTATGTTCCATGAGATTCACATGATTTCATTTTATTGTGCAAAAGATAACCCTAGATATTTTTCCAATGTCATTCTGTCTCACATATAAAGAATACAAAACTATGAGGGCCAATCAAATATAACTTTACACAGAAAGTAGATCTTCACTTGCTTTCATAATTAACTAACCTAGAGTTTAGATAAAGTAATGAGATGAAGGCAAGAGGTGACTTAACACTTGTGCTCAAGTCGAGTCTTCATTCCATTGCATGATTAAGACATGTGATAGAAGTACAATTCACAAATCAATTTACCAAATTATCTAAAAGTAATTCACTTAAAATTATCAAGTCATACTACTCTTTGGATTTCTATAGAACCGTGATCTGCTCAAATTGAATGCTAAAGGCGTCAGTGATTTGACCTAACCTACACATTTCTATTTTAGTGGAGAAAAGATCTCAGAACTAAGCTACTTCAATGGGACCAGAGTCAAGCTTCACAAATCTAACTTCCATAAATCTTCAGTAATTTAGATGACAGAGTTAACAAAGTGCAGAGATAAGAGTGGCACACATCCAGATGTGAGGACGTACAATAAAGTGCCCAGCGGATTCAATGTAATTTCTACTAAACTGGAACATTACCAACACCATACTCTCAAAGCACTGGCAAACAGACCAAAGTGATGACTGCAAAAATACTGTGAGCTAACACCAACATGGCATGGCAGGTTTTACTGCAGGTTCTAGGTGAATTGTGTTACCGGGTAGTTGACTAAGCATGAGTGGCTTGTGACTCTTGAGCTTATGAGCCAGGGTCATAAATATGGCTTCCACATGATCATTGTCATTAGGGTTTTTAGCAGACGTTTCAAACAGTGGCATGCTATGAGTGTCAGCAAATTTCTGAGCCATGTCCGTAGGGACCTGAATTGCACTTCTCAGATCGCATTTATTTCCAACCAAAATCCGGGGTATATCATTGGTGAGCAAGTGTTGTTTGCATTCCTCGATCCACAGTGGCAAACTATGGAAACTGGCAATATTTGTCATATCATATACAAAAACGACTGCATGTACATTCCTGTAATAGTGCTGTACCATGCTCTTCCTGAATCGCTCCTGCCCTGCTGTATCCCAGAGCTGAATCTGGATGTACCGAGAAGGGGAGAGAAGGGAGAGAAACAAGAAAAAAAAATGATTTCACTCATGCTGGTGGAAAGGCATAATTTCAACTTTAACTCAACAGTACATTTATATTGCTATGATTTCTGTTCATGAGGGTCTTTGAGGTCAGTGGTTTTATATCTCAGCAACAGCAACAAAACATAAATGAAAACTTTTGCTGTGAAGCTCCCTGCAAACACCTTTTTATACATCAGCTTTTCAAAAAGTTATACTAAATATTAGTAATTGTGTGTCTTTCACTGTAGATGAAGGTATTGCAGGAATTAAGAGCTTGCCAAGAAATTCACATTATGACATGAGTATTAGGTTTAATTAGGATCTACGTGATTTAAAAATCAGCATGCTTCCATTTCAATTAAAAAGCAGAGGTGTCATTGCTTAACATAACTGTACATGTATAAGGATGACACAACTTTCCATTTAAGCACTAGCTGGTACCCAAAGGTAACCAGGAATTCCATGCAGCTGGGTGCATGGAAGCTCTACTTCTCTGCACCCAGCATAGAAACCACATGTTGCTAGCAGTGGGATGAAGAATTCTGAAAGGCCCTAGCAAACTAGCGTTATGTGTCTGCAAACTTTTGTGAGCTTATTTAAACACTGGGATAAATATGAGATGACTAAATATGAGCACATCTCCAAAACTGTGTGATGTTAATACATGTTCAGCACTCAGCACATGAACAACAGTTAGTTAGACCAAGCGGCTCAGAGGTGCAACTAACAGCATGTTTACAGGTGCAACTATAACATCAAGCCTCGGGCTCAGCAATGAAGCTCACCGGGCGACTTCCTCAAGTTACTGCACTCAGATTGTTGCAAACACAAATCTTGATTCAGGGGAAGTAGCTGAGATACAAGTACAGTGGTACCTCGGGTTACATATACTTCAGGTTAAATACATTTCAGGTTACAGACTCTGCTAACCCAGAAATAGTGCTTCAGGTTAAGAACTTTGCTTCAGGATAAGAACAGAAATTGTGCTCTGGCGGTGTGGCGGCAACAGGAGGCCCCATTAGCTAAAGTGGTGCTTCAGGTTAAGAACAGTTTCAGGTTAAGAGCGGACCTCCGGAACGAATTAAGTACTTAACCTGAGGTACCACTGTATAACAAATGACCTCCATATTTTTGGGCGTGTGTCAGCTCCACACAGCATGGATGAGCAACAGGACTGGAGTTGCCAACTCCTGTCCTGCCAGGTGGCCTGGTGTAAAAGTGGTCATAGATCATAGAGTTGGAAGGGACCACGACGGTCATCTAGTCCAACCCGCGGCAATGCAGGAATCCTTCGCCACCTGCACCTGTAACAGTATTGCAGCAGAGGAAACCTCAGCAGACGTCGCTTGCCGAGGCAAAGCACCTGCCTTTTCTGCACACACCTGTTAAAGGAGCAGCAGCAGCAGCAGCCCTGGACTCCCTGCCACTTTGCATCTACTACGCGCCAGCTGCAAGGCAGCCGGCGGAACAGCCCCTGAGCCTGGCAGGGGAAAAGCAGCCCGAGGAGGCGACCTCGGCTTTCCGCACCTTGATGCGCTCCCCGTCGATGTCGACGGCGCGTTCTCGGAAATCCACCCCGATGGTGGCCTCGGTGCGCTCCGGGAAGCGGCCCGCGCAAAAGCGGAAAGTGAGGCACGTTTTGCCCACGTTCGAGTCCCCGATGACGATGATCTTGAAGATGCGGGAGCGCGCGGGGGGCAACGTCCCCGGCCCCGCGTAGCTGCTCGACAGGCTCAGCTCCAGCGACGACTCCACCTCGGCCGCCGCCATCGCCGCCGGGCCCGCGAAGGCGCCTTCCGCTGCGCCGACTCACTCGCGGCTTAGTCGCTCAGGCCCAACCTGGCGGAGGGATTCGCGTCGCGGCGGAGAGGCGAAAAAGATCCGCGCGCCCCCGTCGCTCGCGCGCGCGCGCCCATTTCCCCCCTCCCTGACAAGCCGCTTCGCTTCCGCACCTGAGGGCGGCGGCTGCCGCTTCACGCGTGTTAAGCCACGTAGGAGGAACAGCTCCGCCCCTTTCGCAGCATAGGCCGGGCCTGATAGGCGAAGAAAGGCGAGGCCGTGGAAAGGGGCGTTTCCGGTCGCCTCAGCGGGGGGAAACAGGGACGACGGGAACACGAAAGCTCGCGAGATGTGGGATGTTATGGACGCGGCTTTAAATGGCGGGTTGGGGGCGGCAGCGGCCATCTGGTTGTCATTGTTGGCCAGCGCTAAGCTCGTGCCAGTCTCCTCAGTACAAGAGCGTTTCACACCCCTGGCTGTCTCTTTCTCTCGTCCCCAGATATACAAGCGGGAGTCACCCGGCGAGACTGATGGGCAGAAAGTTCCCAGAAAAGCCAATTCCCCCCCACAGACCAAGCTTTAAAACTTGCAGCGCCTCTGGCATTAGCTGTGGGGAAAGCCATGAACATCAGCTTCCGGCTGAGCACTGGACCAACAGGGCTCTTCCTAGCCAAGATCTGTTGCTCCCACAACAGATGGAAAAGGGTGAAAAAGTAGACCGCGCTCTTGCGTCTTTAAATAGCTGGGTAGATAGAAGAGTGAATTTCGGTACTGGTAGGCAGCTGCCAAAAAGGAAACTTCAGGTCAACCTGCTGAAACGCCCTTCTACAGAGTTAGCAAAGATGCAGGAACAGTGTTTTATTTTTTACCTGCAGTTCCAGCTCATGGCAAAGATCAGCTATCCTGGGCAATAGCCTTTGAGCAGTAGCTTCTATTTACATATTGTTCTCTACTTTCCTGCTGGAACCAGTGCTTTTCAGCAGAAACCCTCCTCCAAACTCCTCATATTCCTTTTTCTAAAAACCCATCAACTTTGTCCATCGTCACTTGCTTTGCATAATTAATTTTGCTTCTCAGGGGGTGCAAAGTGCAATGGAGCACCACCCCTTGCTCAGCTCCTCTGCCTGTTTAAGTGGACAATATATTTTTAAAAACCTAACACAACCCTATACTTGCTTACAACGGAGCAAGTACCACCAAAATCATTGAAATGCGTTTCCAAGTAGACCAGCATATGATTATTATGCCTCTGGGCTGCCTTGGTTTTGCCTTCCTATAGGTTACACTGATCATTTTTTAAATGACCCACTACAAAAAGTATGCATGCGTGCTGCTTAAATGGTAATGACCAGATTACTGTGTGAGTTTTTATGTGTATATGATGCCCACTACATACCTACCTCCAAAATTTATGTCACTGCAAGGTCACACAGTTTTAACTATAATGAAACATACTATCCTTGCTAAAAACAAAAGCCACAAATGAGTGATCTGTGTTGTAGGATCTCAGCACTTAAGAGAGTTTTAGTTGACCAACTATCACTGGAAGAGGAAAAAGAAAGGTGTAAATTATTAACCCAAACTCATCTCCTCTTAGCAGAGCACTCTAGAAATAATGTGGCATCCTGAAAGACAATAGGGCTAATTCTAGAGTAGTTTCCATGGAACATCATGACTACAGCAAGTATTTCCTGAAGGGTTGCTGGATAATTAAGTGGCTAAGTTAAGGGGAAGAAAAACAAGCACGTAGGATACTAAGGTTTCCAGATAGATAACACTGAATATTTGCAGACTAGGTGTGATATTCAGCTCTTGGTTTGAATGTAATGTAGCAGAGTGTCTCAGTAGCAGACAGCAAAATTATTTTCTTGGAAATATTAGTCCATGAAAATATTGTAGTACAGTTAACACAACGTTATGACAAACTTCTTTTGTTCAGAGATGTATATATGCCAAAAGGGCAAGGCTCTAGATGAATGACAAGTCAATACTTTCCTTTAACAATTTTTCTTATCACAGAAAGAGTAATGATCTCTCTAAAGAGATGTACAGCAGTGAAAACCATGAAGTGTCAACTGTCAAGTTTCTCATACTACAAATTATTTTTACCATTTTCTACACTGTGCCTTAGATTTCTTATCCCAAACTTCATAGCTTATAAAAGTTCTCATTTAAATTTGTAGTCTTCAAAAAGATGTTGTATTTTGCAGAGATATTTACTATTAACTCTAGGAACGGAACCATTACTGCCAAGTTGCAAATTACTGTTCACAACAGCAGCCATTGTGGGTTAGCTTTATTGGAGAAGAGGGGCAGGAAGGGGAAATAGTGTCTCCAAGCACTGCTGCATTATGCATTGTGGGATTTCACCAACACTAACAAAAAGCTATTATAAGTAATTCATGTTACACTGGTCTTGCACTACATCTCTTCCGACAGCAGTTTGCAAATTCTATAGCCACACAGCTCTTTTTCAAAACATTTTATTGCATTATATTTGGTACCTTATGTTTGACAAAGGAAATTACATCTGTAACTGCAGGAATAAGAAGCTTGTCTGTTATTGAAAAAAAATCTCGGGCCCGTTAAAAGTTACAAAGTCATGGGCTTGCCTGAAACAACTGAGCAAGAAATATATTCTTAGAAATGTAGGGCTTCAAGTATTACAAACCTGTGACACTGTGGAAAAGTTCCAGAGGTATCTAAACTGCAGCACTTTTTTCTGCATAACATGAACAAGGCCTGCTGAGGTTTTAAACAATTAGTCTCTCGATCAGTTACAAATTGGAAGTCAGGAGTTCCACTCTTTGAATTTTCAAGCCATAGTTATGTTCATTTATATTTTCACTGTACGTGAAAAATACATGCTGTCTTTTTAATGAGTTGGTGCCACATCACAGTGCATAATTTCATTTGGTTCTTGCATTACAGTTTTAACATGTACAGCCAAATGATGCTGTCATCATGCTCATCTCCTGAACAGCAGTGTTGATTTCTTTTCAAATTTTAATAAAAACAAAGTATGTTCTAACTGGTTCCTTCATTTAAAAACTGTGGTGCAAGAACACCAAACTGATCACGTGCAGTGAATTTCGGAGACACAACAAGCTAATTGAACACCTTATGTTTCGTTATTTTGCTTCATATTTTAAGTCCCAGTCTCTACAACAGCATTATATATGTATTGCAGGTTTGTCTGCAAATAGTGATTCACATTGCATACTTCCAAAGGGTAGAATCATCTCTGTATCAAAATCAGTCAGATGTTAAAGCCCCAACAACTCTTTGTGCTCAGTGAAAAGGATCCAGTGCTAAAACAGCATTTTTGCTGTCTGAGATAGTCATCTCAACAAGACAAATTTAAAGTAATATTTCTGCCACACACCTGCTCCAATGGGTGTTAAGCCTTCAGATTCCATATAAATTAGTTTAAAATGGGGTATGTAGATAAAGGATACTTTTCAATTTTAGCAGTGCTTAGTTTTTCTTTTAACTGAGCCACCTATATCCAGTAATACGTTACTTTATATTATATACTCGTCAGCAGGATAAAAAAAGTAAAACTTTGAAGGCAACCATTTTTACTCCTTCCATTCTGTGTAGGTTAGAACAATTCAGCAGGTGCGTGACAAAAATATTATACACCAGATACGGTCCAAAATCATTCCACTCCTTTAAAAAAGTTCATATTTCATTGGCCAGTTCTTCAGTTTCTGCAGATATATCTCCATTAATTGTGATCTTCATATCCTCTTCATATCCAGGGGGCATAAAAGCCAAAGCATAAGGGAAAAGCTTATGACAATTTGCTCTGTACATTTCAGCTGCTTCTTTACAGTCTCCAAGGCTACCATCATTCAATGCTTCCAATACCTCGATACAAGTCTAAAATGTGAAAACACAGTGTTAATCCTTTTAACAGATCCTGTGTATCAATTCACATTACTGCTAGTTCTGTTTTCATTATTTTAAAAGATTATTTTCTTGCTTGAATGTTTAATATTTACATGTTTCTTACCTTACATTAGAATACTATGAAAAGGATGCTTTTTCCGCTCCCCAGAGATTTATTAAATATTACAAGTTCCACTAACTGCAGAGCTCTTTTAACCAAGGGTTTGTTGTATCATTTGGAAAAGGTACATCTGATGCTAAAATAATAAATCATTCTGTATATCAGACATATTTACCTGAAGATTTCTGTTTGTGAGGGATTCATCAAGGCAAGTTGCCAGCTCCACAGCTCTTTTCTGGCTAGTAGAATCCAAATAATACACCATTTTGGCAGCTAGGAGAGAGGGGAAGTCATTCAGTTAATCATAAAACTGAAACAAAAAGGCTGTGATCTCTTAAAGTTACTTTCAGATGCGGCCAATCTGTTTTTTGCAAGTGGGCATTTCCATTTTGTAAACTTTGGGTAGAATAAGGCCTGAGTATGTGGGTAATTGCAGCAAAGCCAATGAGTTTAGGATCAAGATAGGAATCTTATACCCTGGTCTGGTGTATGGAATGGGAAATGAAGTGCTTACTAACTCTCCCTCCACTTTGCTCTATAAACCCTATGACTTGTCTCTGAAGTGTTCTATGAATGGAATGGCTTTCAACTGAGCAGGAGCTCCCACTGACTGAAGCGGCAGAAGTTCTGGAGGATCCCGAAGGTGAAGGGTTTTAACTCAACGGCAGAGCAACTGCTTAGATGGACCAATAGTATATGACAGCTTCCTACATCCTAACTTTGCACAAAGTCTTCGTAGCACAAGGGGCTCCATGGGCTGGGGTGCACTTCCGCCAACTGGATTTGTCTGTTTAGAGAAATTCAGGATCCAAGCCTCTATTTGTAAATATGAAAATGTGCATGCAGCATTGCGAGATCACAACCTAGAAAGGTTACATTTTAACTGCAATTTCTTACTTGACAGTAAGAGATAACCTAATCTATCAAAGAAACAAAAGCAAAGTTGCTAATTTTGCCTTGTTGTTGTTTGGAAAATTTGTAAGTGGGACTAACTCCAATAACATCAAACACAGATTTCTACCCAGGGCTTAATGTCAAGTAATAGAAAAGGTTCAGGCAGCCTTTTTGAAAAATGATAAACTGTTACCATTACACAGTCTAAGAATCTACCATGTACAATGCTTTCAAAGCCTCCTTTACATATGTTATTGTCAGCGCTGCCCAAGGTCCCAGCTCACACAAGACCAACGCTGCTTCTTGCTCAAGTTCAAAAGTCTTTATTGAAGTTCAGTCTCATTTCCAGACGTGCAGCGCGCAACGCTACATCTATCCGTCAGATCATAGAAGTCCCATCTGAATCTCCGCCCCCCTGACACCAGCTTAAGATTCTAGCTTTACTCCACCTCTTCCTCTGTTCCTTCTTTCTCTGGGTCCTTCTGCTAGTCGGAGTCTCTGCCCTCCGAGATTCTTCTGACGCTGATTCTCCCGACTCCTCCTCCCCCCTCTTTCGGGCTTTAGGACCTGGCTCCCAATCCGGGTTTTCTGCTGTCCCGCGCTCCTCCACATTTGAACTTGGCGCGCGCGCGCAGCCTCCCACTTTCCTTCTGACCGTTACACTTGTGTCACTGCTCCCCCTTTCGGGGAGGCTAGCTGGACCTGCCCTTCCCTCCGTCTCCCCACTCCCCGATGGAGGAGACGCTGGTCCTGACTCCCATGCCTCTTCTCCCCCACTGTGCTCTGGTGGGGGAACTGGCCCTACTTCTCCGCTACTCCTTTGGGACTCCCCTCTGGTTCCCTGTTTATGGATCGTCCCCTCTGGGATTCGCCTCGCCCTTACCATAGGCGCCCCCTCCTGGGAATCTTCTGATTCGCTGGAGAAGCTCATGGAATCTCTCGGTCCACTGTCATATTCCCCTACGCTCCCCTCTGATTCCTCTCCTCCGCTCTCTATTTGCTCTCTCCCCTGCTCTTCTGCTCCTGAGCCTCTGACATCCATCCCCCCCTCGAAGCCCCCCCTTCCCCCCTCCCCCTCTTCGGGTGTGGGTTCCAGGTGCTCCAGCGCTGGGGGTGTGAGTGCTGGCTTCCGTTCTCTCTCCCTGGTGTGCAACCGTCCAGCGGGATCAGGCCCCCCCACGATGGGTTCGTCGACGTCGACTTCCTCTGCTTCCATTTCTCTGCTGTCGTGCTCAAAACCAAGATCCTCCCCCCACACGTCCATGTCCTCCTCTCCCCCCGGTCCCTCGGGTGAGGCTGTGTGCAAGGGCCCCCTCAGCAGTTCCCTGCTCCACCCCACTTCTGGTTGAGTGTCCCACCAATAGGAGCGGTCCGTGGCAAACCCCGAGAGCGACCCCTCCGGGGAGCTCATCCCCGGCGTCGGCTCCTCATCTGAGGAGAAACCTTGGAACGTGCTGGCTGACAGTGTGGGTGTGAAAAGCCAGTCGTCAAAATACTCCGCCGGCATGGGTCTGTGTGGGAAGATCGAATGGAACTCGTCTTTGAGATAGTGCTCCTCCACGGCGTAGCACGGCACCCACTCGTTGGCGCTGGCCGGAGTCCCCTCCCTGGCGAGGAGATATTCAACTCCCTCTTCCCCCCATCTGGAGTCCAAAATCTCTGTGACCTCATTGAGTGGCGTCGCCCTCTGTGGTCCCTCCCCTGCTGGCGATGGGCTACGTGGAGCTGGTGCGGTCCCTGGCGCCTGAAACCTGTGGGGCGCCTTGTAAGGCGTGAGCACTGACCTGTGAAAGACTGGGTGCATTCTGGAGCCCTCCGGGAGTGTCAACCGGTAGGCCACTGGATTGATTTGTGCCGCGACCTGGTAAGGTCCCAGCTGCTTGTGTCCTAGCTTCCTCTTAGCTAGCGTTCTGGCTGGCACTGCCTGAGCTGCTAACCAGACCCAGTCCCCTACTTGTATGTTTTCCCCAACCCTCCTGTGCCTGTCTGCCTGCATCTTGTAGGCGTGTTTCGCGAGTTCCAAGTGCCTTCGGAGTTGCTCATGGACCTCCTGTAACTCTGCGGCTAAGTGCTCTGCCCCCCGTGGCTCCCCCTCTGCCTCGGTCTCCAACCCCGGGAAGGTTCTGGGGTGGCGCCCATTGTTGGCGAAGAACGGTGTCACCCCTGTAGACCCGTGCTTCGTGTTGTTGTAGGCAAACTCGGCTAGCGGTAGGTAGTCCACCCAGGTCGAGGGCTGTTGATTGGCGTAGCATCGCAGGTACTGCTGCATGATGGCGTTGACCCTCTCCGCTTGTCCGTTGGTCTGCGGGTGTCGTGCCGACGCTAAGTTGATCTTGACGTTCAGGATGCCCAGCAGCTTCTGCCAAAAGTTCGAGATGAATTGGCGGCCCCGGTCGGACAGGATGGACCGCGGCAGGCCGTGAGCTTTGAACACGTGGTCTATGAACAGCTTGGCGGTCTGTTCCGCTGTGGCCACCTTCGCGCACGGAATGAAATGCGCCATTTTGGTGAAGAGGTCTACGACCACGAGTACTGCTGTTTTGCCGCGCGAACTGGGCAGATCTGTAACAAAGTCCAGGGCCACTTTCTCCCATGGTTCGAGCGGCGTCTGCAGCGGTTCCAGCAGACCCGCCGGCTTCCTGTGTACTGGCTTGGCCCTTTGGCAGGTGTCACACCTGGAAACGTAATCCGCAACTTCTCCCCGCACCTTGGGCCACCAAAAGTCCCTGGTGACTAATTCCGCCGTCTTGTCCTTGCCGAAGTGCCCAGCGCTGGGCGCGTCGTGCAGCTGCTGCAAGACTCTCGCGCGAAGGTCTTCTCCCGGTACGTAGAGAGCCCCTTTGCGGAGGAGTAGTCCGTCGCGTATCTGGAACTCGTCGTCCCTCGCTGTGCCGTTTCGCACCTCCTCCATCTTGGTTTGCGCAAACGAATCCGCCTGTAGCGCACGACGGACTGCGTCCAGGTCCACTGCGGCTGAAGCGCACGCCCACACCTCTGGTGCGAAAATGTGTTTGGCCGCTGCCGGTGCCGCTTCCTCGAGATACTGCGGCTTCCTGGATAGCGCATCCGCCATGACGTTGTTGTCTCCCGGGATGTATTCTATCCGGAAATCGAAATCTGCAAAGAACTCCGCCCAGCGGATGTGTCTCTGGTTCAGGAATTTCGCCGTGCGCCAGTACTCCAGGTTCTTGTGGTCCGTGCGAACCTGCACCGTGTGTCTGGCTCCGACGAGGAAGTGCCGCCACGCCTTGAAAGCTGCATGAATGGCCAGCAACTCCCTGTCCCAGATGGTGTAGTTCTGCTCCGACGTGCTGAGCTTCCTGGAGTAGAATGCGCACGGTCTCCAGTCCCCTTGCGGATCTTGCTGCAACAGGACCGCCCCCACCGCTCTGTCCGAGGCGTCCGTTTCAACCCTCATCGGTTTGCTGGGGTTTACGTGTAGCAGCTGTTCTTCGGACGCGAAGAGACGCTTGAGCCTCCGAAAGGACTGCTCCGCCTGGTCCGTCCAGGTGAACTTCTTCTTCTTGGAGCTGAGGGTGTCCGTGATGGCCGCTGTCTCCTTCGCGAACCCCTTGATGAACTTGCGATAAAAGTTGGCGAAACCGACGAACTTCTGGACCTCCTTCCGGTTGCGCGGGCTCTTCCAGTCCAACACTGAGCGGACCTTGGCGCTGTCCATGGCAAGTCCCTTGTCGGACAGCTTGTAGCCCAGGAAATCCACCTCTGTCGTGTCGAACTGGCACTTCTCCAGTTTGGCGTAAAGTCTGTGCTCCCGTAGTCTCTGCAGGACCTCCTTGACGTCCTCCTCGTGCGCCTCCTGCGAGTCCGAAAAGATCAGGATATCATCTAAAAAGCAGACGCACTTCTTGTAGAGGAGTCCCGCTAGCACGTGGTGCATGAAAGCTTGGAAACAATGGGAGCCATTTTGGAGACCAAACGGCATGACTCTGTATTCATAGGTTCCTAAAGGCGTAAACATGGCTGTCTTCCACTCGTCGCCCTCCCGCATGCGTATAAGGTTGTAGGCCCCTCGTAAATCCAACTTGGTGAAGATCCGTCCCTTCCTCACCGTCGCGAGCAGGTCGTCAATTTTGGGCATGGGGAATGCTGTGGGCTTTGTCCTGGAATTGATGATTCTATAATCCACTATGAGCCTCCGTTCGGGCGTGTCTCTCTTCTTCACGAAAAACACGGGACTGCCCCCCACTGCTTTGGATTCCCGGATGAATCCCCGCTTCAAATTGCGATCTATGAACTCCCTGAGTTCTTGCATTTCGTCTTCAGACATGGAGTACAGTTTCCCAGTTGGCAGCGTCGCCCCTGGCAGGAGGTCAATCTTGCAGTCGTAGGGTCTGTGGGGAGGCAGCTTGTCTGCTTCCTTCTCGCAGAAGACTTCCAAAAAGTCCTTGTACTTGTTGGGCACCGCTTGCACCACGCCTAGGTGTAGCTGCGGTGCATCCTCTTGCCCCTCTCCTTCCTGGCAGGTCTGGATGCAGTGCGCTGCGCAGTAGGAAGAGCAGAAGGTCAATTGCCGCTGGTACCACGCTAATGCCGGGCTGTGCCTATCCAGCCAACTCATGCCCAACACTATGGGCGTGTCCGACAGGTGGGTGACGTTGAAACTGATGACTTCGCGGTGGTTTCCAATTTGCATCACCAGAGGCGGTGTTTGCTGTACCACCTCTCCTCCCAGTATCTTCCTGCCATCTACCGTGACAACATTTAGGGGCATCGTGGCTGGCAGGAGTGCTATGCGATGCTGCTTGACGAAGTCCAACCCTACAAAGTCTGCGTTGCTACCAGAGTCAATGGTAATAGGGACCTCCAGGGTGAGCCCATCGGGCAGCTGGAGCGATGCAGTGAGTTGCACCACTGGTTTGGGTGGGAGGGGGTCTGTGGGCTGCAAAATCTCTGGGGACTGTTTCACTGACTCGCCTGGTTGAGCCCCAGAGCCTCCATCTCCAACCAGGCGTCGCCTTTTCCCTGCTGCTCAACTCCCTGCTGAATTCCTCCTTTAACAGTTGCTGAGGCTGCAGTGTGCTTCTGGAGCCTCTGGGGACACTCTTTCGCCATGTGCTGTGCACTGTCGCAGATGTAACACTTCCTGCTCCCTCTAGGAGCCTTCGCCTTGACTGCTCCTGGCGTCTGGGCTCTGCTTGCTGTCTGAGCCCTTGCACCTCCGATTTCCATTGGCTCCTCTCCACTTATGAGAGGAGGCGTGGACTGAGCGCGCTCTGTCTCTCTGGGTAGGAAGGGAGTCGTTCTAACTGACGTGTTTGCTCTTCGCCCCTCCTCCCTGCTCCACGGGCGTTCTTCCAGGCGCACCCCAATTGCAAGCGCCCTTTGGACTACTTCTGTTGTATTTTGGGGTCTCTCCCCCCTCGCCAGTTCATCTTTAACGGCTCCATTCAGCCCCTCCCAGAACAGATCCCTGACGGCAGCTGAGTCCTTCTGCCAGCCCAGCACATTTACTAACCCAAAAAAGCGGGAATGATACTGGCGCACCGTCGCTCTCCCTTGTCGCAATCCATGCATTTCCCTTCTAGCGACATCCACATCCACCGTTGATTTAAAGCAAGCGTCCATGGCTCCAATAAAAGCGCTTGAATCTTTGAGGGCGGGGTCATTTTCGCGTAGCAAAGTTCGCAGCCACGACTTAGCTTCCCCATGCAGATGAGTGATTATGAAACCCACTTTCTCCTCCTCATCTCTAAAATCTTTCCGAAGCAAATTGAGCGCGAAGACTACTTCTGCTCTGAAGTTAGGGTACTGCTGCAGGTTCCCGTCAAAATGGGTCACAAGGCTTGCCCCCCTTTTCCCGAGGCTAACTCCCTCCGGCTTGGCTCCCAGCTGCCCCTCCTTTCCCCATTTGTCCCACCTGGCTTGCAGATCCTGGCAGAGCGCAGCTGTGTCTTCTTCTTTTTTCCTAGACGCAGCTAATTCTGCGTAGAGCGTTGACACCGCTTCCTGCAATTGCTTGACTTTTTCCTCAGTCGTCATCTTTGCCTATCTCCGTGAGCTCACAGAGTTTATTGGAGATGGGACTTACTGTCAGCGCTGCCCAAGGTCCCAGCTCACACAAGACCAACGCTGCTTCTTGCTCAAGTTCAAAAGTCTTTATTGAAGTTCAGTCTCATTTCCAGACGTGCAGCGCGCAACGCTACATCTATCCGTCAGATCATAGAAGTCCCATCTGAATCTCCGCCCCCCTGACACCAGCTTAAGATTCTAGCTTTACTCCACCTCTTCCTCTGTTCCTTCTTTCTCTGGGTCCTTCTGCTAGTCGGAGTCTCTGCCCTCCGAGATTCTTCTGACGCTGATTCTCCCGACTCCTCCTCCCCCCTCTTTCGGGCTTTAGGACCTGGCTCCCAATCCGGGTTTTCTGCTGTCCCGCGCTCCTCCACATTTGAACTTGGCGCGCGCGCGCAGCCTCCCACTTTCCTTCTGACCGTTACACTTGTGTCACTGCTCCCCCTTTCGGGGAGGCTAGCTGGACCTGCCCTTCCCTCCGTCTCCCCACTCCCCGATGGAGGAGACGCTGGTCCTGACTCCCATGCCTCTTCTCCCCCACTGTGCTCTGGTGGGGGAACTGGCCCTACTTCTCCGCTACTCCTTTGGGACTCCCCTCTGGTTCCCTGTTTATGGATCGTCCCCTCTGGGATTCGCCTCGCCCTTACCATAGGCGCCCCCTCCTGGGAATCTTCTGATTCGCTGGAGAAGCTCATGGAATCTCTCGGTCCACTGTCATATTCCCCTACGCTCCCCTCTGATTCCTCTCCTCCGCTCTCTATTTGCTCTCTCCCCTGCTCTTCTGCTCCTGAGCCTCTGACAGTTATGAAAGAATCATCAACCTGCTACTGGGTAAGACTATATAACTTATCTTAGTAAAACTAGTATCATAATACCAATATCCCATTACTTTGATAACTGCCTACTACAAAACACTCCTCTCATTAACTAGTTATGCTTAACTGCTAAAGGTAGGATTTTAATAGCATTACTTTAAGGTCTAGCTTGTCTTTGCGCTACTTTTGCTGAGCCTGTGACAGCAACTGTGAAAGTCATTTGTTTAGGCCACCTCCTTTGCTCAGTTACCTCATTATGAAGAATTAGTTCAAAAAATCTGAAACACTAGAATTATAATATTATGAGTCTGTATATCTATTATGCAATGGAACAGTCAAGGCATCCCAGCTCTAAGATGGAAATAAGCAGCAGTGTAATACTGGGTTTCAAGTGACTAAACTTGATTAAAAAGAAAAAATTTGCACAGGGATGTTTATTTTTAATATGAGAGAGCATTCAAACATTTGATCCCTCACATAAAACTGAACATGTACCTTGTCTCTAGTATCCTGACTCTTGGCTTTTGAAAGAAATACATTCTAATGTTTCTGGATTGATGAAAGCCAATGCAATTGGTATGGTAGACAAGATCTCACGTGTAGGACCAAGAGTGATACATTACTAGGCAGCAAAATTAAAAACTGCCAAGATAAACTTGGAATATGCAGCAAATTACATACCAGATAATCTGTGTGGAAGTGAATCATAGTTCTGTTTAAGGAAAGTTTCATTGAAGTTCTTTGGATTAGTTGCACCAAAAAGCCGATTCATTTCTTGATTCAACACTGTTCTAACTGTTTCTGGTAGATCTTTGCTTTCAGAAACTGTAATGTTAGAAAACACAGTTAACTGCTGCAGAATACGTTATGCTTTAATACACTTATTAAAGATTGTAGTTGCTTCTTCTATTAAAGCCCCAAGATGGCCTGTCAGAGTTAAATAGTAGTTTTGAATTTATAGCAGAATGGGAGACACTTAATTCAATATGCTTGCTTTATTTTATTTTTTAAAAAATCAATCATTTAAACTCATGAACTACAGTGGTACCTTGGTTTATGAACTACTACTACTACTACTACTACTAATAATAATAATAATAATAAATTATTTATACCCCGCCCATCTGGCTGAGTTTCCCCAGCCACTCTGGGCGGCTTCCAATCAAGTGTTAAAAACAATACAGCATTAAATATTAAAAATTTCCCTAAACAGGGCTGCCTTCAGCTGTCTTTTAAAAAGAAGCTAACTGCTTATTTCCTTCACATCTGAAGGGAGGGCGTTCCACATGGCAGGCACCACTACCGAGAAGGTCCTCTGTTTGGTTCCCTGTAACCTCACTTCTCGCAATGAGGGAACTGCCAGAAGGCCCTTGGTGCTGGATCTCAGTGTCCGGGCTGAACGATGGGGGTGGAGATGCTCCTTCAGGTATACAGGACTGAGGCCTTTAGGGATTTAAAGGTCAGAACCAATACTTTGAATTGTGCTCGGAAACTTAATCCGTTCCAGAGGTCCGTTCTTAAAACAAAGGTTCTTAAACCAAGGCGTGCTTTCCCATAGCAGCGGGGGACTCAATTTACAAATGGAACACACTAAACAGGAAGCGAAACATGTTCTGCTTCCAAGGCAAAGTTCGCAAACCAAAACACCTATTTCTGGGTTTGCGGCGTTCTTAATACAAGTTGTTCATAAACTAAGCTGTTCTTAAACCAAGGTACCACTGTACTTTATACTGAGTGACAGAAATGGTCTGTCTAGTTCAGTGCTGTTTATTCTGACAAGTTTTGGTTCTCCAGGGTGAAATTTGATAATTACTTGGAAGTAGATAAGCCCTGCTTTACAATGAGAAACCAAACAGAGTTGTGGGCAGAGCTTTCCTGCATTTTGCCTATCTCCAAGAACACTGCCCCACCCCAATCCCAGCCATTCTTTTCTTTACTGCTCATGTATTTCGTCAACATATTGATTCTAAAAAAACAACAACACCCTAGTATTGTGCAATTTCCTCCCTTCTCTGAAGAGGCCCATAATGATAAAAGGTAGCATACTGAACCAGGCATTTTAAACTTGCAAGTATTATGCAGTAACTGAAAGATTAAGCTGAGGAAGGAGAGAGAGAAACTGGACAGATCCATGCACTCCTTTTAAAGAAATATCAAAACAAATAAGAAAATGTAATGAATTTTGCTGTTTGTATTTGAGTAAACTGCTCATAGTCCTTATCAGGTATAAGGTATGACTGACTATAATAGCGTCTGGAATTATGATTGCTAGGTTCATACCACTGCTGAAGAGGTGAATCATACACTCATGGAGCCATGGATGACTAGGGTCAATAGCAAATGCTCTCTTCACAGACTGCAGCATAAGGAGGAACTTTTCTGCAGGAGACAAAATAAATTGGCACCACATTACAAGATGTTCTAATGTATTAGGGAATTAGACTCAGCAAATAAATACAACAGAAAGCCTCATTATACTTTAGATTTTATGATCAAGATAATTACATTTGAAATTATAATGATTAAAATAAATGAGATGAAGGTAATTATGTTTATATGTTCTACATTTTCAGCAGAGGGGTATGCCATGGTCATGCAACCTATATACCAATTTAAGAAGTTTTATTCAACTTAAATGCAGTGAGTTCTGGGAACTATGAAACCAAATAAGCTGGCTTGGACCTAAAGAGCCTCTCGTGCAAATGGAAAACATTTCTGCTAGTGAGCTGAAGCTTTTCTAGCACAGCACTTCTGCCTTCTAAAGGCTTCTCCTAGAAGTTGGGGGACCATTATAAGCAGTGTCTGATAATGCAGATAGTGCTGTTTGCACTTAGATCCTGCTTGGAGGCTTCCAAATGGCATTTGTTTAGCGACTGTGAGAAGCTGCTGGACTGGAAAGCTATGTAGGGGGGGGGGGAAATGTTCCATTATTATTATTATTTTATACCCTGCCCATCTAGCTAGGTGTCCCCATGTGTACAGGGCCATTGGATCAAGACTTAGCTTCATGAAATATTTTAACTATGCTATGGTATGTTTAGGAAATTCTTTTTTTTATTTATATGGCTAATACTGGAAAGTTATTGGTTTTATAAAGATTACTATTTTTTCCTCATAAACCTGACATACTACAAGAGGCAGCAATGCCTTTTAGCTTGCATACCAAATGCCAAGCAGTGAGAGAGTTAGATTTTTTAAAAATGTAATCTAAATACTGGATGTCAACATTTCTTCCAGACTGTCAGTTCTGACAATCAAAATTTGTTGGTATAGAGCACCTTAGGACCAACGGAGTCCTCAAGCTCTTGGCAATCACAAACAATGCATAAAACAATTCTGCAAGAGAAAAAATCTGTAATCTTCTGAAACATGGTTTCCTTTTGTGCAGGGTTCTCAACTTACTTACAAGAGGATTCTTTGTTTATAAAAAGAACTCCTAAGAAAATAATGCCAACTCATTACAACTGATACCCAAGTGTGGAAGGTGTCTGAACACTCCATCTCAAGGCCCAGTCTCGTATGGAAGAGAACAGGAAGACTCCTGCTCCTTCTAACATCTGCATGAGTCTTGCTTTTGTACACTGGTGTATTTCCACTTCATTCTACCTTCCACTTACCTTTCCTGAAGTAAATTTCAAAGGCAAAAAGATGGGTTTCTATTTTGTTCTTCACCAAGTTCTTCAACGGAGTTAAAAACTTAATAGCTTCCTCCAAAGGAGCTTCAACCTAAACATGCATTATTTTTTGGTGACAAAACAGAAAAAGTTGCAAGAGGACTTTTCAGAAGAACACTTGTCAGACAGAAACACTGCTTTTCCTGACAAACACCAATGAAGAAACTAGAACTTTCATTCTTAGTGCCCAATGTCAGTAGAGGCAAGGAGCAGATTTACTCCTGGCTACAAATACAGTCCATATCCCTTATAAGTGGCTGTTATTCATTTCTACAGGCAAAAGTAAAGCACTGCACACAAATCTTGTGGTTTTAAGCAAAATCTGGCCTCCTGGTACTAGATATCCCTGTCACTAAGGTCTGGGCTACACAGGTGGAGCAAATGTGCATTATCTCTATACTGGGTTCCTTGCAATATATAAGGCCTTCATTCGTACATCCCAGATAAAACAGGTGTATGTGTTCTTAAATGGACCCAATTCAAATGCTGATAAAGCACAACATTTGGCCCTCAAACTCATCTTCACAGAGGCATGCCCACTTACATGATGCTATATATGAGGCAGGTAAAGTTGAAGCTGATCCAAAAAGGAGTTTACAGACAACACCAATCAGCTGACAGCTGCTGCCTGCAATACCCTTTGCAAGATGCTTTCAAAGTCCTGCTGCTTGGAGCGCACCATGCACAGCCAAAGTCCCAACATCAGTTCCCTTTGGGAACTCCCTAATGCAGTTGAAGGGGCTGATTAAAGTGATTTGGGGTTTGTCAAAGCACTTCCTCAAGTACTTCAAATACAAACTGTTTTTTAAAAAAAGAAAAGAATGCTGTATTTTTAAAATAGTCTCACCTGCCCCAAAAAGCAGTTCATATTCAAAGCACTTGAAGAAGCACAAATGATTCAGCTGTTTCTGGTTTCATTCTTCAGTGCAACAGAGCAACAACTGTGAAAATGCCCTGACAGAAGCTGCTACTTGTGATTGAGTCAGCATGCAAGAGTCACTTTTAGAGTGATATGCTTTTGTGTGGGAGTCTCTTTAAATAGTTCTGTATAAATGGTTGCTCAAACACAATTTACATTCCCAAGTTTCAATACCTTTGCTAGTTTTTCAGGAATAAGCTCTTCCTTTGGTCCTCCAATTTCTTCATCGTCATCATCTTTCTTCTTTTTCTGGTTTCGTTGCTGCTTCTCTTTTTCAGCATTCTTTTTCTCCTCCTCCAACTGAGCCTTTTTCTGAGCCCTCCTCTGCTTATTACGTAGCTTCTTTAGCTCCTTATCTGACATATTTGCTATACAGAAAAAACACTTTGTTGATTATGACTAGAACGATTCCTTAAAAATAACAAATCCTAGATTCTTGCAGCTCAGGTTATTAATATCATTTTCTAAACAAGTCTTCTCAAATTCCAAATCATGGCCCAAACCTGGATGACTTCTGTTAGAAAAGGCATAGTGGCTTATCTATAATGCAGCCTCACCAAGAACTACTTGGATTGCCACAATATACATTTTGTAACTTATCCGAGAAGATCAAGAGAATATGCAGAACCCTTAATTTGTACATTTTCAGAACATGAAGTCCATGTGAATGTATAGTTAGGATGTTTTTAAAAAGTTATTGGATGGCCAATATATAACACTGAAACTCCTTAAAATTTAAGCTATATATTTAAATTTTTGACCTGGTTTTTTTAAAATAAAAATACAAAAAAACAAGCAAGCATAGCACAGCACAGCACAACATGCACCTTTTACAGTATCACAACTCCCCCCACCAATTTTGTGCCTCATGGCAATGGAAATGACACAAAAGGACAATATGGCTCAGTATATACAAAAAGCATAGTTTAGAATAAACTATGGTTCAACTTGCAAAAGCCCTTTACTCCTCATTTGCTCCTGGCTATGCTGCTCTGTGGAGGAAACAAGCTGGGAAACAAGACTGCTTTGCAATGTGCAAACTTGATCTCCCGGTTTGTTTCTCTCCAACAAACCATGAGCAAAGGCCAATCTTTGTTCCTCCAAACAAACCACAAGCATTATGACCGGCCAGATTCTGGCTTGTTTCCTTTCCCACATGGCACAGTGAGGAGCAGGGAAGGAGCAAGGAGCTTGAGTGTGTTAAACCATAGTTTATTTTAAAGTGTGGTTTAACATTGCGTGAGAAATGAGCCATAAAATACTAGAAGCAACTTCTACCTGTGTCAGCCTCATGCTCTTTGTTCTCATCTGTCAGAGGGTTATCATGAAGCTTCAAGTATATTTCTATGGCAATTCTTGCTGCCTTAAAATAAAATGGGTGCTGTCGAAGTACATCTTCTAGCTTCAGCAAGTCCACATATGATCGAAGCGTGATTTTCCTCATACAATATGTGTGGAAGTCAAATTGGTCATCTGTGATTTCTACAAAATGCTAACAAAATATCATGTTATTTAGTAAGCATGGGAAGTACAACGAGAAAAGTTCCAAAACTAAACTTCAGAACCATAAACAGAAGCACTGATAACACAATCGAGCAGAACCCAAAATTTAGCATAAAGAGGCCATAATTCAGTGATAAATCATGCACAACCCAGACAGAAAGTCATGATTCAGTCCCTGGTATCTTTAGTTCAAAAGGCTCTCTCATAGCAAGCCAGGACTGAACCTCTGCAACTCTGAAGGCCAAATTAGATATGGCATTATGCAAGCACTGCATACAGCAGTCTTAGATTGGAACGTATTTCAAAAACTAGTGTCAAATCAGAGGCAATTCCAAATAACAGTTTGGCAAATGAGGAGCATTTCCTATAGGCTCACATGCTCTCCTCCTCTTTTCTGTAGTTTTCCATGCTATCTAAATGATGTCTTTGATTCCAAACAAGGTTTGAAGTGGGTCTGCAAACTGTGGTAACCGTACTTTGCAAATTCAAATGTCATGGTAAGCTAGGGTTAGCGAAACCAAAAACACGGGGAAGGAAACCTGAATGTGACAGGGGAATAGGGAAATGGAACGTACGGTCCCACAGATTCTTCTCCATCATCAAACTATGTTTTGGTGTTATGTCTGAATTGAGCGCATTATAAATTATGGCCTTAAGCAGTATAATGAGAGATAAAGCACAGCCCATGTTTAGATACTCTTGAGGTTCAGAACAATACACTTAAGAGATTCGTCAGACTTGATTCCCGAGAACGGACCACTAAGAAATATTAAATTGGTCATCAGGTACATACTCTCTCAATTTCATGGCATTTTTTAAGTGCTTCTCCAAATTTATTCATTGCTTTATAAGCTTGGGCACATTCTGTCTGGAACCACATGCACTGCATTTCATTCAAGTTTTCCACTGCTGAAGTCCCTTCCTAGAAAGGAAAAATTAGAAAAAATAAATAAATACAAGGCAAGCTGCTACAAATATTCAGCTTATAAATATACAGTTAACTAAAATGGATATGCAATATTTTGACTCTGAAAGGTATTTCTAAAAAACGTTTCCGTCTTTCTTACAGCAAGAAAAACATGCTTACATAGTATGGCCAACATTGCAGACAAGTGCAACAGACAAGAAACAACACATCAATACTGTGTCCAAATGTGAATTTCAAAAATTTGAATGTGCAAGAAGGTCAAAAGGGGCATTCTAGTATACGCTGAACTGCTTTGTTGCTGTGACTGGGGGACAAGTAGGAAAGTCAACGTTAATAAAAGGAAAAACATTATCTAGAAACTGAAATGCTTTACTTTAATGACAATAACAGCTTCCTTCAGACCAGGAGTAACCAACTGTGGTGACCTCTGGATGCTGTGAACTTCAACTCCCATCAGCCTTGACTGTTGTCCATGATAGCTTGGGTGACGGGAGTTGCAGTCTGAACCACCTGGAGGAGCTAGTTACCCCCAATTCAGACACTGATTTACTTACATACTTTTATCCCATACTTTGGCATCCAAGTAACCCCTAAAACTCTTTTTAATAACTGTTCAAAGCAATGGCCTACAAAGAGCACAGTAAGCTAAAAAGTACAGTAAGTCAAACAAACCCTTGTAAATTTGGAACACATTTCTTCTGCTTCTTTTATCAAGTTGGCTTTCAACATGTACTTTGCACATTTGGAGTTAATAAACCTGTCCGCTGTGTCCAGAGCTTGAGCCTCATCCATCCATCTTGCAGCTTCTTTTATGTTTCCAGCATGCTTGAAAAGACAAAACAAAAGTAAGCTGGATAAATGCAGTAAACTGTAGTTTGCCAGGTTCAACTCAATGCAAAGATAAAAGTAAGAAAGGTGCAAGTAACATAATCGGTACTACTCCTCAGTAAAACAGGCCAAAAACAATTCCCAACCCTAACAATACAATTATGTTTACTCTGAAACAAAGGTCACAATGTTCAAGGGAGTTTATTTCCAAGTAACTGTGCGTAGGATTATAACTTAAATCAGGGTTAGCCAACATGATGTCCTCCAGATGCTCTGGACTTCAACCATTATCATGCACAACCAGCCATGCTGGCTGAAGGCGGCAGCAGTTGTATTCTAAAACATCTGGAGGGCACCACACAGGCTACCCTTGGTTGAGATCAGGGCTTCCCAAACTATGGTCTCCAGGTATTTTTGGACTACAACTCCCACCATCCCTAGCTAGCAGGACCAGTGGTCAGGGATGATGGGAATTGTAGTCCAACAACAACTGGAGACCCAAGTTTGGGAAACCCTGGTCTAGATCATCTAAGCCATCCTTTTATTTAGTAACCAGTTATTATTATTTTTTTTTAAAAGAAATGCATCCAGATCCTCTAAAATTGGTATATGAATGCATGGCTTAAGTACCAGGAGACCGGGTATCATTGGCCAATAGAGCAAAAGAGTAATAGAAAGATAGCATGCTATGATACACTGAAGTCCCACTCTATAACAAAGAGCAGCCAAGTTCTCTTCTGACTTGCAATCCCTTCAGGCACATTTCCAAGTTCTTCTCTACAACCATGATGAGTAGAACAACTGGTGCTAGCAGCAGCTGTACGGATGGTAGCAGAGATTGGATTTTTAAAAAAGAAAAAACAACCCAGACATCCTGAAACTGAGGTTCTGTGCCAGACACTGCTATGATGGTTATATACTACCTCCAGGAGCAGAGGTAACATGCCCCTGATTTTCAAGTGCTGAGAAACAGCATCAGGAGAGGAATTTTGCCCAATTGTCCAGCTTGTGGGCTTCTCCGAGGCATCAGGTTGGGAAACAAAAAGCTGGACTAGAGAGGCTTTGGGGTTCTTTCAACAGGGTTCTTTATGTTCTTATGAGCCCTGACCGACAGCCAAATCATTTGTTCATTCTCCAAATACAAGGAAGAAAAAGAATCAAGAAGGGTAGTGCTACATGGCAAAAGCCTGCTGCAATAATAAAAAGAGTTACCTTATAGATTTTAGCTTTCACAAGGAAGAGTTCTATCAAGGTGGGTGTGCTTTCTATTGCAGCATTTATATATTCCAGAGCTATGGATGGCTGCCCAATTTTGTCATAGTGTTGTGCCAAGTAGTACTGGACCCAGAGTAAAGTCGTTGGAGGTTCTTCTTTACCGTCATCTATTTGGAGGAAATTTCACAGGGTTTTTTTCCCTTTCCATTTTATAGTAAGCTGCACAAGGAAAAACCCAGCGGCATGCTATTTGCTACTGACTGCTGAGAAGCTATTATATAGAAAGGGGGTGGACTGGTCTGTGAAGCTTATTAAGATACAGATGGTTTAAACTGTTCTATTTCATGCTCATGCTCTCATTTTTCCCTTTATATATCAGGTTATATAACTTAACTAGAGGTGTTCTACAAAGTACCCAGGTATTCTACAAAGTACACTTCACATCTTAATGTGAGCTGGGCTGAGGACTCTGTGTTGAAGCGGCAGCTCTAACATAGGAATGAAGGGCAGGCCCAAGTCACAGGTGCAGCTCCACCGCTCAGCTGCATCACGGCAGCATGGAGAAGGGGTGCTGAATGTGAGTATACGTGAGTGATACAACCCTTCATTTAAGCCACTGCCGTCTAAGCATGGAGCAGAATGAGCTTGGCTGCCCAAACATGGCTCTACCCATATGATGCAAGGCTGTCGGCTATGGCACACCCTGAGTTCAAATGATCCTAAGACTAGATAAGCCTGTGATAGAGGAAACTATCGGCAGGAACAGGTATGGGAGGTGCAGGTGCAGGTGAAAACCAGGCTACATCTCTCCCCAACCGCTTTCTTGAGGAGCTTATTCCTAGCTACAGAATAGTAATATAACATGTGGCACTCACCATTTGGGTTAAATAATCTGCAACTTTTCAGAGAGGTTTCATAACCTACCACTAGCTCTTCTATGATTGCCACCTATAGACACAAGACAACAAATAAATAAAGTACCTATTAGTAGTTTAATTCAGCAGACTGCAAATTCAGAGTCAAACCCATCTCCATAAAGTCCTACTTCATAAATACAGTGGTACCTCTGGATGTGAACGGGATCCGTTCCGGAGCCCCGTTCGCATCCAGAAGCGAACGCAACCCGTGTCTGCGTGTGCGCGGGTTGCCGCTTCTGTGCATGCGTGTGACGTCATTTTGACCGTCTGTGCATGCGGCGAAACCCGGAAGTAACACACTCCGTTACTTCTGGGTCGCCGCAGCGCGCAACCCGAAAATACTTATCCCGAAGCTACTTCAACCCGAGGTATGACTGTAGAAGTATAAATCAGAATTGGAAGAATGAAGTCTTCTGTCCACATAAGAGTCTGTTCAGTAACTACTTTTACAGGAGTGTTGCTTTACTTCCTACTCAAGAAGTGATGGGCTAGGCCGCAGCCAAACATCCCACAAAGTGGACTAGATCCTTCTAAATCGTTCTCTTGCCACTAGGCTAACAACTAGGGCCCCATATTTGACAAAGGAGCTTCCAGATCTTGAACCTACAGTGGTACCTCGGGTTACATACGCTTCAGGTTACATACGCTTCAGGTTACAGACTCCGCTAACCCAGAAATAGTGCTTCAGGTTGAGAACAGAAATTGTGCTATGGCGACGCGGCGGCAGCAGGAGGCCCCATTAGCTAAAGTGGTGCTTCAGGTTAAGAACAGTTTCAGGTTAAGTACGGACCTCCGGAACGAATTAAGTACTTAACCCGAGGTACCACTGTATTTCTAGAAAATACTTCACGGTTTAATTGCAGCCAATAGGTTAACAGCAGTTACTTTATATAACATTGCACTGCACTTTTCAAGGAATGACATTAATCAATAGTTTACCACAGACTCTCAACAGAAGCCTAACTTGTAATCCAAGAATAAATTACCAAGTCCTACAAAACACATATCACAGCTTTGCGAAACTAGCCCATCATGATCATCATTTAAGTTTCAGCATGTAAGGGGTCTGTTTTATAGCTCATATTCTACTTCCCTATACACAAGGGCTCAGTCAGTTCACAAGTACTCATATTTCAGATGCACACATATACTGCTTGATTACATCCCCGACTGGGAATGCATTTAGGGCCCTCTGGGGAAGCTGCAAACACACTGGCAGTAAATAAATTTTAGCCCATGAACATTGCAGGGATCATGGAACGAAATTGATGCATCTGTTCTTGCTTCACCCAGAGTCTTTCCATCCCCAACAAATTTACATCCTTAACCTGGTTCTATGAAAATCAACATTTATAAAGGACATTACTGTGAATCTCTACAGCAGTTTTTAAGGTTCCAGATAGGCCTGTTCAGCATAAGAAAACATAATGATACATGCTTAGTGTCTGATGGACTTTTCTAAGAGAACATTAAAAAGCAAAGCACACAGATGTTATAATGACCTTTTCTTTATCTTTGTATAGTGATCTCAAAGTATTGAAGACCGGTGGGCAGCCTTTGCTGAAATTCATCCTCAGAAATTTATCCAAACATTCCGTAAATTTTTCACCTACAAGAAAAATGTCACAAATGTTACTTTGTAAGCTGGCAAATAAAAAAAAGTTTAAGTCAAATGAAGTGCTACATTAATCACTCTCTTTCTTAGGCTAAATTAAGGCGAAGTTTAATATCTCCTGCAGTGCATGAACTTCCCTCTTTGCCACTACATTTCTATGGGGTGGAGAAGCGGAACACAACTCTGCCAATCACTTCAACAATGCCCCAATTGAAGCATTTGTGACTCTAACAACAGCTCAGTCTTCTCCAACCTGGTATGCTCCAGAAGTTTTGGACTATAACTCCCATCATGCTAGACCCTGGGTGAGAACCCAGAGGCCGAGAAGGACGGTGTATAAGAAAGAAAATGAGCTGGCATTGATTTCTATATATTGGTAACTCTGTATTAATGTAACATTTTTATATGTAAACATTTTGTAACCGCGTATTTTTGTAATATTTTGTTTGAGTTATATGTTGTTGCTTCATTTTTTTGTACACCACTTAGAGATATTTTTAGTATTTTAAGTGGTATAGAAATTAAATAATCAAATCAAATCATCCTGACTTATGGCAGTGCTGGCTCAGGCTAATGGGAGTTGAGAGTCCAATACAGCTAAAAGGCAACAGGTTGGGAAAAGCTGCAGTATAGAGACAGGATATGAAAAGTAACCAGGAATTAGGAACTATGCTTTCTAATGTTTAAAGCTGGCTAAAAGAAAGCAAAATTTTGATGCAATTTCTAGGTGATGCAGCAAGAAAAGGAGGCACTCTATTTCTTGTAACTCATTCTCCTAATTGCCAAAATGCAACTCACCAGACAAAAAGTTCAATGGCAGTCTTCTTGGAACGAGTCCCCTTGGGTACTTAGTCCAAGCTTCTTCATAGATCTTGAACCGTTCTAACATGTTGGCTAGAAGAACAAAAAAATTGTCATTTGGGTTTTTAAGGTGGCCAATAATTTTCACGATTCCAAACGTAACTGAAACTACATTCCCTTGGGTAACTTTTCATACTCCTGGTGCTTGAGTAGTAGCATTTTCCCCCTTTACACAGGTTTCACATGCCGAATTGTAAACCACTCTTGCAATATTTAAAAAACAGGTTCCTACACTGCATGAGAGTATTGGGGGGGGGAGGGAAACATTCTCACATGAATTTGTCTTAACCCCCCTTTAAAGCAGTCCAAGTTGGCAGCCATTACTACATATTGTACAAGTGACAGATGGCATACTGAAAAGAAGAAACCGAAACAATTTTTGCATGCCATCATGCAGGGATTGTGGATTGTGCTGCCTTCAAGTTATTCCTCTGACTCAAATGGTACATCAACAGTACATTAACAGTGCAACCTTATTCTCAGGAATAACGTCCCTTGACACAAACAGCGTCCACCCGCAGGCATGGACCCCCCGATGGTACTGAAAGATGCTTAAGAGTTCCAGAAGAACTGATAGGATCACATTCTCTCCCTACATTTCCAATGGGAAAAGGCTGCTTCTGTTCCAAAACCAGGCCTGAAGTTTTACTGGAAATGATCTGAACAGGATCTTCCAACAGTGACTGAAGTTATCCTGTCACCATTTGCTTTGCCGCCTTGCCGAAGAATACGATAATCTCTCAGGGCAAAAGATCTAAATTAGGCTTCTCAACAAGTCCCGCTCTAAGGGCAGTAGAGACAACTGCATCCCTCAAGAAGGTATTCACAACTTCCAAGGCCCACATGGACAGCTCCATTCTGACAGAGTTCAACAGCCAGGATGGGCAGGGATCCAGACAAAAGGTAGGCCTTACCCCACAGATCACCCTTTCCCAGTCCAATGAAGAAAACCAGTCATGTGTGTGTCTTGCCACATGTGCTTAACAATTACAACTGAAAGAGGCCCAAAGTTGTCATGGAGGCCATCAAATCCTGAGCTACCTCCTAATGATGTATCTTCAGTGGGAATGCTAAAGTCTCTGAAAATAATCAGCCTCGGAGTCCTCAATACTACACTCAGAGCTGAAGCAGGAAGAGTGTTTGGTAGTGGCCATGTTTCGAGTTCCCAACACCAGCTGCAGAAACTTTATCCTGGCTACCTGCTCAACAGGATACCTGAGCAGGGGAGCAAATCATTAAGGCTCAAACAACCTCGTTGTCCCTCAAGTGTACACTGGTGTCATGCCTTGAAACCTGGAGAATATATTTGGGAAAAGTAACTCACACCCCACTTCATCCAACCAGGTTTCAGTGGCACAAGCGTGATTGATCTATTCTTGCACAAGGGGGCCAGTAACAACTGACTCCTTGTCTTGACTGAGCTGGCATTCAGCAATAGCATGCTTGAGGGTAAAGCAGGTAAACCTTCCTGATTACCGTAGATTGGAGGGTGGGCAAGATGGAGAGCAACTGCAGAACTGTCTTGTTCACCATCCGCTCCAGTAACTCTGCCCTCCACTATCTCCGCTACTGCAAATTTTAGAAAAAGATCTTAAATTTGAAACACACCAGCATATGAATACCCCCTTCCAAAGAATGACAAATCTATGAGCTTAAAAAGCAGTGGTGGATTTTGAATCTGGGATAGCTCAGTTGGTAAAACATGAGACTCTTAACCTCAAGGTCATGGGTTCTAGCCCCACGCTGGGCAAGAGATTCCTGCAATGCAGGGGGTTGGACTGGATGACCCTCATAGTCCCTTCCAACTCTACAATTCTATGAATACAATCATCACATTGTGCATAGACTGAATTGTTCCAAGTGTTCCCCCTCATCATCGATGTAGACAAGAACCAACCAGACCACACCTGAAGAACTCAAATATGCAATGTTGAAAAAGCTGTGTTGACCTCAGTTTTATACTACTATGAACTTCTTAGAAAAGTGAGACATAAATGGATAAAGAAAGAAATGTACATTAACTCACTTTTACTGAAATTCAAAATACACTGCAATTCTTGAAGCATAGCCTACATAAAATGAATTCGTCTCCCATCACTAATTTGTGTGTACGCTTACACATAGAGCACTTCTCAGCCATCATACACAAGTTTTCTTCAAAAAGGAAAGTAAATTCACCGCAATTCAGCTTGCTGTGAAAAGTAACTGAGGATTATGACAAAATATATGCTCCTATCACATATAAAATCAAATAAGGGCTTTGTTATTTACAGGTTCGCACCTAACTTGGTGCAAGCTATATTGTTACCTGGTTTGAGTGCCTTTTCTAAACCTTTGTAATAAGCCCAGTTTTCAGGATTTCTTTCTTGCAATCCTCTATATATCTCAGTGGCTTCTTCCAGCCTGCAGAGTTGTAACAGAAGTTCGCCTGTTAAAAATGCAGAGTTATAAATCAATCGTGAGAGGGTATTTAATATATACATATTTTCCCCCTCACGCCCTGCATGCCCCCAAGATTTGCTATCATATTTTGCACCAATGTAACCTAATATACTTTTGTGTGAAGGGCACACAGACTACAAATATGTTCCAAATTTTTATTCAAAGCAAGAAAGGCCTGAAATACGCTTTAAAAAGAAATAAAAATACAACCAAGGAATATGAAGATGCTGAATTCTGTACTTTTGAGGACTGGAGGAGATGAAAGTAACAGCAACAATATATAATATAGTCCTGCTAAGGTTTAAGCCAATTATTATTAAATTTCATTTATGAATCATTTCCATTGGGGCATCTCAAAGCAAATTACAATAAAATGACACATTACATATATAAAACCAGTTAACAGCAAAACATTAAAAAAAATAGAAAGTTTAAATCACCACCACATATGGAAAATCAATTCACATTCAGGACAGGTACCAGCTGGGATAAAGATTTTAGAAAGCTTGTTGAAAGAGCAATGTCTTTAGCAGGCACCAAAAAATACAGATAAGACGCCTGTCTGATATGCAAATAGGAGAGTCCCAAAGAGCAGGCACTGCCACACTGAAAGTCTCAATGGCTGTAGCATGTGGAATGGACCTCCTGATAAAATGGTTATCTGCAGGATGGCCTCTGCTGCAAAATATAGCTATTGTTTGTGTATGTTATCTGTGAGAAGTGCACTTGTATGAGAACATCTGCCCTTGGTTGTTGAGACTCAGCTCTTTCATCAAGAATTCTACGGAAGATATTCAACATAGAGCTAGCAAATCATTCCAGCAGTGCAAGCATTTCTGTTGTCTCTTCACCCCTGTCCCTCCCACTACTTAACCCAAGGTACTACTGTATAATATATTCAATTAAGTTCAAGACTTAAGGCCAGCTTGCCTCCAATTTTTCTTGCTTCCAGGTTACAATACAAAGTCAAACCCACTCACCAGATTGTTGACAGCCTTTAAAAGAATCAACTCTATAATTAATTTAACATGTAGAAAAATATATAGCACTACCAAATTAATATATAGTACACTTTGAACTTGCCAATTATGTAGTAATTGTAAGGCAACTTATTTCTTATTCATTTAATATTTCTCGTTGAGAACAGGCTTAGGAACAAGAGAATCCTATTGGCTCATTTACCTTTAGTTTCTTCAACTGCTAATTTGTCACAGATTTGCTTTTCATAGGTACTAAGATGGTCCAAAGCTTCCTTATATAGTCCTGCTTCCCGGAGGACTTGATTTTGATACAAGAGTAGCTCACTATACTCATAGTCTACTTTATCAGGAGATGTCTGCATAGGTAAGAAAACACTTCAGTATTCATCCTTTTAATATTAACATTGCAACCAAAACCCCACATAAACTGATCAGGGTGACCTGTATGGGAGAAAAGGGCTGACCATCTGGATTGTCAGATGTGACCCATGTATGTATAGAAAAAAGAGGGAGATTTTGAACTGGAAATGTCACCTGTATGTGGCTCTTCAATCTCCCAAACATTGCCCTTTGCTGAATCAAGATAGCACATGTACCAGCCAAATACATGGTTGGCATTGGTAGTTCTGAAAGAAATGATCACTTATGGAAGGATGGGAATACTCAATCCATGTATGTTTTCTACTTTTGGATGATAGATGACATAAACCATCAGCTCCATAGGGAGAGTCTGATAGGTAAATGTTTTTACCTAGCCCCTTAGGCACACAAAATATTATATTTTATTCTTCCATTTCGATTCTGATTATTTTAGTTATATACAGACTTGGTTTTGTTTTTTTCATGATACCTGTTGAGTCTTCCTAAATTCCTCCAAAATCTTTGCTGCCATTTCATAGTCTTCCAAAAGATGATAAGCAATCGCATAGCCAATCCATGATGCTCGCTGTGCAGGTCTAAGTTGAAGTAACTGATACCTAGTTTCCTGCATAAATGTAATAAAATGGTAGTGTTCACATTCCGGTCTTCTGGATTCAAAACTAAATCAACAGTATTAATCAAGAAATCAATGACAAGAGTTCAAAATTTCAGGTTTCAACATATAAAAACCTTCACATACATTTCATACAGAATCTCTGAAAAATAGTTTTATCCAGACTGTGTTTTTAAAGAAACCTGAATGGTGCTGATATAGAACTAGTATATTCAAATTCAAATTCAAAATCCTTTATTAGGCATATCACACCTCACATTAACAAACAAACATCATATACAGACTGTATAAAATACGGGCTCAGCGAACACAATTTATCCCAGTCCTATTCTTAACTCCAAAAAATAAATCAATGTACATAAATAATATAATACAACACAGCGACATCACCTACCATTAGCACTATATGTGAAATCATTTTGTACTCAACTAAATCCCTACCGCATGCTCTGATCCATGGAGTCACGAAGAGTCAGACACAACTAACCGACTAAACAACAAAATCCCTACCAAATTATGATGGTAGAAAGCAAGGCAAAAAGGTTTTGCTCTCTCATACTTTTCATAGTTTGAGAACAATTTAGAGTTACTGCACTTGTAAAAACTTCCTGAGGCTTGTTCTTGACTTACCCTGTAGCCTTCAAGATCCCTCATTTGAATTTGTAGCAGAGAAAGGTCCCTCAAAATTTGGAGATTGTCCTTATCCCATTTCAGTGCATTTCTATAACATTTGATGGCTTCATCATATTTCTTGTCTGATCGCTGGAGGAGGCCATAGACATGCCAACCTGGAAACCTCAGTTAAGGTCATCCATTTTGCAACAATTGAAAATGAGAAACAATTCATTCAACTATTTCCAAGTCTGTAAATGCTTTCCCCCCCTCAGCTAGAGAAACCTGTAACTAGTATACCAATACAAACTAGCATAATACTTACAATGAAATATGTGTAAGGCTCCTTGGAGTATTAGAAGTCAGCACTTAAATACAGTTAATTATGCGGCCCAAATATTTCTAAGACTCTGCTGTTCAGGCACTCACTTGAATCTGGTCTGTAAATAGAATTAGTAAGGTACATTATGGACTAAAAGCTAGGATGGTTGCTCCAAAGGCTGTAATATAACTGTTCAAAAAGTTTCAAGAAATGCCTTTTAGAAGGTACATAATACAAAGGGAGAGGTTACATTTTATGTTCTAGTTTATATATGTTTTCTATTTATTTTTTATTGCTTATCATTTTCTTTGTCTGCCAATCTAATGTGCACGTTGAAAAGGATACAGACATGACTCTTCAAGTCATTTCGTAGGCCCCTTCGCACCAATTCATATGCCTCTTCTTTTTTACCTAGGCAGTTTAGCGTTAGTCCTTTCATAGCCAGGGTTTCTAAAAAGAAAAAGAAAAAAAATCATTACCAGCTGTGCCAAGCCATAGTAATAGTAATACATATTTTGAAGTTTTATGAACAGAAAACTGGTAGCAGAGACTTCTATCAGTAGATTTTGTTTTAAATTCCAAGCAACATTTCTATAAATCTGAAAGCAGGGATATGCCTATTACACAGAAGTGCTTCTGCATCTTTAAGAGCAAATCCCTTTTCTGTTGGAAGATGCCCTTAATTTTTGTTCAAACAAATAATTCCTTACCGATTGAACATTTATTTGTAGTAGATTCCCAGAAGGGTAACTGTATGTGCTATGACTGGCAGGTTTCAGCGGATTTTAATTGTTTCAAATGTGCAGGATCTCAGGACCAATTTATCTCTCCGCAAGAGATCTGTGACTGGATGTCGTGCCAGACCTTTCTTTTATTAAAAGCAGTGGGATATGGGATAGGGCATGTTTTGTGTGGAAGAGAAGAATGGGATAAGACTATTTATGGTCCAATCTTTTTAGGATGAAAACAACAAAGTGTCCATCCGTAGGCAGAACCAAACACCCCAAAGTCGGCTTTGAAAGGTTGGGAGACTATCTAGAGCAGATGTTGGAAAAACAGTGGATAATAGAAAAGGAGAAATCCTATGCCTGATCAGAGTCTATTTGTGCGACTCTGGATATCACCCACAGGTTTTTAAATCTGTATTTTAATTGTGCTTTTAATTTTTAATTGCTTTTATTGTTCTATATTACATTTTAATTGTTGTATCTGTTTTGTGAGCCACCAAGAGAACTTACTTCATGAGATGGTAAATTCAGTTAATAAATAAAGTTAGTTCTCCTCGGCATAGATTCCCAATACAATTCCCTCCATCCCTAAACCTGCTGTGCTTAATTAGTTAGTGCCCATTTTCTTCTCTGCAGCTAATAACAACTCGGGGCAAAGGGTCAATTTGTATCATGGAATTGACATTAGGTGTGGGGAGTGGGGGAGAGGACTCCTCCTTCAGGTAGTGCCAAATATTGAATCAGCTTATACAGATGCTGTTGCCTAAGTTTAAGGTAACTCCTGAAGAACGAACTTATTCCAAACCTTGTCGCGCTACAATAAACATTCAAAGCTGGCACTGAGAATTTCTGCATTCTTTTTGTTTCTTCTGCCTCCCTCCTGGCTTTTTGTGTGTTCAAACACACACAAAGATTGCGTGGGGCAATCTCAAGCCAGAAGGGCTTTAAGCACAGTGGTACACCATGACCTGTTGCATGCAGAAGGCCTCAGGTTCAATCCCTGGAATCTTCAGTTAGGGCCATACTACTGGACAGCCCATGCCCATGCTACTGGACAGCCACTACCAGTCAGTATTGACAATACTGAGCATAATGGACCAATGGTCTCTGACTCAGTATAAGGCAGCTTCCTATGTTCCTAAGCTAAGAAAGTGGCATGTTCTACCTTAGCATACCGCCTCTTCCCAAAGTCACCCTCCCCAACCCCACAAGCCTTGAAAACAGAAATGAGTTCAGTTAGAATAGCAGCCAGGGACAAGGGATTATGGGGATGTAGGCAAGACTGAAGAAGGGTTCAGGGCCAGTATCTTCTCCATATGCAATCACCCACTCCATTTTCTGTATTTCAGTGCCGAATGCTGTTTCAAGGCAGTTCTGTCACCATCACATCTACTACCACTTTCAGTTTTTCTTAGCAGTTTACAAGTCTAAGAAATGTTCCAACATATCATGAATGTGGATACACAGGAGAATAATTGCCCTTCAATTACAGACCTTTGTATTCTTGCCAAAATCATTTTGGCCATTTTTTCAAAAGGCCTTTTGATTTGGGCTTTGTTTTCATGACTGGCATGAGGTTGAAGTTTTTAAAAAATTCAATTTCATAATTCAAATTGAATTGTAGACATATATTGCTACCCAATCCAAACCATAAGGATGAGGCAAACTATAAATATAAGCCAATTTTAAAACTTAACATGTTCAGAACCGGTACTTGTTTATGTAGAAGTCTGAAGACTCACCTCCATGTTCTGCAAACTTTGGATTGGAAAGAATTTGTTTGCAAAATTTCAAACCATTTCTGTACTGTTTATGTTCATAACACCTCTGTAAAGACAAAACAAAATCCAAAGCAACTGTAACAAATGTGATAGAAATAAGCTACACTCATAAACCCCTAACCATATCAAGCAAGAATGAATCCAACCAAGTCACTGCATGAGCAGAGCGATTTTTACTCACGTGGCAGAACTTCCCCTCCATCCCCTGTGCACCTCTACATCCAGCCAACTTGCTCTTGGGGAGTGGGTTGAGAAAACCAGATTTGGGGATGTTCACAGGGACAGGAGAGGGAGGGAAGTGGCTTTGTGTGAGCTAAAATTGTTCACTCATGCAAGTATTTTGTTGGATATAACTTAGTTTTGAAGGGATATGTGGGTGGCAAGTTTAAACATGAGGGATCCCATTAGTCGCATGTGTTAACAGTTCCTAGCACAAGTATATCTGCTCTTATTGTTTTCTGTTTACAATTAAAGGTTGGGAGAAACAAATTTCAGGAGTAAAGAACATGATTCTTCCAAACACTTCAGCAAAATGATAAACAGATATTAGTAAGAAGAAAGTTATTCCTAGTCAATTCCTGAAAATGACCTGCCCCATTGCAATTCACTGTTAAAAGCCCAATGATTTATTACACAGGTGGTATATCATAAAGTTCCTGACAGTTACATCAAAAGTTTTGCTTTCATCGCAGAATGTGATTGAAGATTTCATTTTTCTGAAAACTAAGGAGAATCAAAATAAGCAAAGTATCTTCTAGAGCATTAGTGTTCAACTTTCAAAGTCCAAATCAGAAACCTGGGAATGGGGGGGGGGGAATGAGTCACCGCCAGAATCCTAAATTCATGTTGTTAATTGCCCTCCTGCCCCCCAACTTTTTGCAAGTTTTAACCCCTTCCGTACAAATTTGTGTTCATTGTTCACAATATAGTTAAGTGAAAAATCACTTGCCGATCAGAAGGTTGGCAAGTGAGCTCCCGTTGCTCGGTCCCTGCTCCTGCCAACCTAGCAGTTCGAAAGCACGTCAAAGTGCAAGTAGATAAATAGGTACCACTCTGGCGGGAAGGTAAACGGCGTTTCCGTGCGCTGCTCTGGTTCGCCAGAAGCGGCTTAGTCATGCTGGCCACATAACCAGGAAGCTGTCTGCGGACAAACGCTGGCTCCCTCAGCCAATAAAGCGAGATGAGCGCCACAACCCCAGAGTCAGTCACGACTGGACCTAATGGTCAGGGGCCCCTTTACCTTTTATTACAATGCAAATTCTGCAAAGAAATCATGTATTTTCTCATTTATAATTTCTATCTGTTGATTTACAGATAAGAAGCCATCTCATTTTAAGTGAGACCATTGGTTAGTGCATCCAGCACAGCAACATCTAATTGAAGAGCCCATGTCAGTCCAAAGTGCCAGGTACTCAAGATTCTTTGGCCACATTTGTACATCACAGAAAATCAGAGTTTGAAGTTAGTGTGTTTCAGACAAAGCATTGTTACTATTAACAACAGTTTGTCAGTTCAGGTGGAATGACAAACAGCATTTCCGCAGAAATGAAGCTTCTGAGCTTATCCTCCCAGCTATATAACAGGAGGGTAGGGTAGAAACAAGTGAGCCTGAAATTCACATCACATCAAATTATGGTTTAAAGTGTGAACTCAGCCAGTCTCTGGAGATAGCATGGGTAAAACTGGGAGTTATATATGACAAAGCACATGCCCCGAGTTATGGCTCATCCCAATTGTATAAGTTTCACAGTAAAAACAAAACTGTCCACATAAGAGTGATAAAACAGCCATAAAGGCTGCATGATAAGTAGTATGCAGCCATACTGAATGTTAACTAACTTATCTTAAGAACCAACTTTCTTTTTTTAAAACAACAACCCTCAAAACTAATTTACTCTTGGGGGGGATGCTACTCAAGAACTTAGGTTATTCTACATACACATGCTTGGGAAAGTATGTTCGTTAACATTCATTTCTGACTAGATTAAGAGACACATTAAGAGACCCATAAGTAATTTCAAAATCATTCTGAAGCTCCAGATTTTCTGAATCAATCGAAGTCCATCTGTGGCACTATCAATAGTTCTTCAGCCCAAAAGGAACATTATTGTCTATGTATTATAAAACTTAATTAGAATTAATGTATAAAAGATCTACAGTGCTCAATGCTCAACAGTTTGGCACAGTAGGTTTCTTCCATCACAAGCTGCCTTTGAAATTTGGGAAATGGTGTGTTGTGATTTTTCTCCCATACTCAATTTTGTCTTTTTAGATATAAGGGCAGAAAAAGAAAAAGAAAAAACACCCCATGGAGCATCATTTCTCTAATAAGCTGTCATTAATAAGGAATTTATTGCTGGGGGAAGTCATTTATTCTTCACATTGCTAAATTAAGAACAGCCCATTAGCTGCTCCTGTAGCTTAGCTATAAACTTGTTTACACAATCAGAATTCAGAAGGTCACTTTCCCAAGAGAGTACCCTTTGAACCACCTCTCTGCATCCTTATTAAGAACTTCTGGCTGTAGCAGCGCAAGTCATCTGGGCTATTATCAATGCAATAGTGAACTGATGCTGCAGCTGAAGCCAAACCTGCAGTTTAGGTTGCATATACAGATACTCTGTGGCTGAATTCCTATTGAAGTTTGACCTATATAATAATTATATCCATAAACATTTAATGTCTTGCCTATGACTGATCTCGCTTTGCCAAAACAGCAATAACTTGAATCTAGTTAAGATGCTTCATTACTCTGTTGAGTAGGGAGCTATCCTACAGATTCTATCAGTGACTCTCCAGGGTGTGTCCTAAAGTGTCATGCTGAGCTGGAAAAACAGCTCCAAGTTTCCAAATGTCTACACAAGATAACAACCACATTGAGACTACTGTCTTCTTAACTCACTTCAGATATACCAAGAAGCAATATGAACACTGAGAAGGGAACAGTCACCTTTATGTGGGCTAGTGATAACTGTGGTCATCAACTTAATTTGCTCTCCATATATATAAATAGCCCTTCAATTCAATAATTAACTCCAAAAGTCATTCAGACCACCAGGCATTTAATGTACTAGCACAATGTTGCACAACCAGGTTTATGCAGCATAGTCTGTGGCTAGCTCATATATATATATTGTATGTAGGGCATTTTGCTTCTAACTCCAGGGTTCAAAACCATTCTGCAAATAAACAAACTACTAAATATACAAATAGTGCTGATTCTCCCTATGGTTATTGTTACCTCTGAATGCGAGTAAACATTTTAATTTATTTAATTATTGCATTTTAACGTATTTCACCTTTCCTCCAAGGAGCTCAAGGTAGTATCTTAGTTCTCTTCCTCCCCAATTTATTCGCGCAACAACCCATGAGGTAGGTTAGGCTGAGAGACTGAGACTAGCCCAAGGTCACTCAGTAAGCTTCATGGTTGAGTAGGGATTTGAACCACAGTCTCCCAGGTCCTAGTTTTACACTCTAACCACTACATCACACACACCACTGTGCCACACTCCCTTTTACATATATACACTGGGAAGCATGTTTTAAATTCTACATTTTTTCATGCAGTGACCAAGTGACTGTAGCTTATTTCTGCTAAATTGTTTAAGTTATCAGTGCTATTATGAAAGGAAGGATGCTACAGGCAATAGTTGAAAACAAGACATTCGAAGTTTACTTAGTAATTAGTGCAAATTTCCACAGTGCATAGGCTCACTATACTGGTTGCTTACCAGTTTGATTCTAGCTAATCTAAACTTATTTAAAGCATTAATCTACTAACTGATGGCTTGAGGATTTGGTTACATCCAAGTTGGAGTGGGTTGTACCAGTTGCAGCACTACTACCTTTTTTATTTTGCATGCTATTATCTCAGAAGGAGAAAGAAGAGAACAGGGAGCATGGAGAAGTGGGGAGAACAAGAAAAGAATAGAGAAGGAGAAAATCCAAGAGAAAGATGGACATCTATCAGAAAAATGAGAAGCAGAACATGTTGCATGTTGGGTCTGAAAAACCAAAGACTACTGGCGTAAGGGGTACAGGGATAAGCAAGTAATAGAGTACAGATATAATTCCTTGCAATAAAAATGAAATGTTAATGCAGATGATCAGTTATAGAGAATGCTAACCATGAACCTATTGGCAAATTCATGATCTATAGTGACACACAATACGTTTCTTGCAGTAGACATATAATCATGCATCCACAGTGACACCGATAAAGGATTTATGCAAAATCAGTGGAAAGCTATGCAGGAGTTTATTTGTGTAGTTTTGTATCTTGATGACAAAGTTTTTAGAGAAAAACTGAAAAGAGAGATACTGTATTCTGAAGGCCAAATGTCTCAATCATTCTTTCCAAAGTTTTCCAATCACAATAAGTTTTCATTGGCCAGGTTCACATGTAATGCTAAATCACAGTTCAGTTTAACAATGAAGCCTTAAAATCATATCCACCACCCTTTCTTCAGAACAGCTTCAATGATATTAGAAGCTTCTGCTTTAGACTAACCACAGTTTAGTTTATCTCTTAACCAAAGCTAATCTCAACTATGGTTTGTGGAAACAGAGCAGAAAGAAAGCAGGAGTCTTTCATCTCCTCTAGGGAGGCAGACGGAAGTTGCTAAAGATTATTAATCAGTTTGTAAGCTGCAGAACAGCCTCTTCAGCTTCTGAATGTGTAAGGCAACCCTACCAATGCCCACACAGTCTCTTCTTACACTGGAAATTCTCCAGAGGATGCTAACTGGTGATATGCTACTTTAGAAGCGATATCTGATGGCAAGGAATTATAACTGAGATTTGAGCCTTGGTTTAATTAATGATACATAAATGGTATGATACAGAGCTCTAAAAGCAATAAGGCTTCTTAAACTACAGATGACCCAAAGGTGAAATTCCTATATAATCCTTACTTATCTATGGGAAATGAATAGTTAGTATCTAGTTAACTTATCACCATTCAAGCAGGTAAGTTTAGAGAGACCCCAAATACCAGAGTTTTCATTTAAGATTTAAAAAACTGAAAATATGCCTACCAAAAGAAAATTATGAGGACACTAGGGGGATCTTTGCCTTTCCTATTAAAGGTCACCCACCTGCCTTATGTTTCTACCATTGGCCTGGTTCACACATCATGGTAAGCCACAGTCTGAAACAAACTTTGGTTTACTGTGAATGAGCCATTGGCATATGCCTCACTCCTCCCTTTGCTGAGCTGAAAGGCAATAAACCACAGCTCTGTTTTAGGTTTATGTGCAAACAAGAGCTTGTGATTTATTTCTCCTCAAACCATGGCTTCTTCTCATGGAGTGTTTTGAGAAACAGAAACTAAAGTAGTGCTATGCCTTCCTCCCCCCCCCCCCCAACTGGCAAAAGGCAGAGTTGGGCAGGTGCAATTTAAGAAACCTGTTTAAACACACTGCACATTTACAGTAAGTCATAGTTTATTTCTAACTATGGCTTACTGTGACACGCAAATGGGGACATGTATAAAATTTCCAAAGCTAACACGGCCCTTTTTATTTTGTAAATAGCTTGTATACTTTTCAAAACCCATTTAAACCTTCATTAGTAATCTGCAGTGGGCCCTGCTAGACCACTTTACCTTTGCTTTAATGCCTACTCGTGGCAATAGCAAGTGCATCTCAACACGCATGCATGTGAAATATGCAGTGCTTACCTTATGAAAATATGAAGTGGTAAAGATTACACATACCAAGCATACATGCTATGGGGTGTGTGCTGATCATATTTAGGTATGCCAAAGGTTTGGAGGTGGGGTAAGCATACTATGCCACACATCCCACACGCACAGCATGTTCCACTTTCTAGCAGACCACTTGGGTTGGCTAACATCAGTTTCTTGAAGCTGAGCACACATGCATTTTCATCCCAGTTGTTAACTACACATTGCACTGATAAAAGAAAGTCCTAGAAAGCAAAGCTACAGGTTCAGTAATCTAGATGGGAAAAAGCAACTGGCATTAGCTGGCTGTAAACTGGAATGGTGGCAATTGTTCTAAAGATGTAGCTGCATAGCTGCATTTATTTGATTTGCCATGCATCTGAAAACCTCAGCATAAGAAATTAGACAAGTTTAGCACTTTCTGAGGATAACAACTAATCTGGGTGAGTCCCTTAAATGTGCTTGATAAAAGCATTTTACAGACCTGTTCATTTGCATAACAGTGTTAAAATGTACACAAGCAAGCTGGGGCAAGCAAGGAACATTGAATTAAATTCCTCATCTTATGCTGAACTGGTTGTTCCAAAAGCATGCGTCCAATTGCAACAATGAAGCAATAATCACTCCATGCTTTACTATGGCTCAAAGCCCCATGTTAGTCATGGTAATGTCTAGGTTCTACACTTCAGGAGTACTTGACCTCATTACTGAAATTAAGCAGGTGCGGATCTGGATCGGTGCCTGAAAAGAAACCACTGGAAGCACTCAAACTAAGCCACTCTAAACAATTCAGAGAAGAGTAGGATAAAAATAAATAAATAAAACTGCTACTTTGTATACATATAACATATTAAGTACTGTCATACCTCTTGTTACGTTTGGTTCAGGATACGTCTTTTCAGGTTGCGTCCCGCAGTGACCCAGAAGTACTGGAAAGGGTTCCTTCTGGATTTCGTCACTCACACATGCGCAGACGCTCAAAATGACGTCACACGCAGGTGCAGAAGCGGCGAATCACGACCCATGCAGACGTGCATTGCGTTCTGCTTATGTTGCGAGCGGGGCTCCAGAACGGATCCCATTCACAACCAGAGGTATTCCATAAAAGTTTTCACCTGCATAACTTATGAGATCACATAGATAACACAATCCTTTTCCTTATCAGTTTTCATGTTGTCCATAATATAATTGTACCCCAATTACTTTCAGTGAGGCTATAGTGTGCTACTCATGCAAGTCCGCAGGCTCAGCAACCACAGAATTTGAACACTACAATACTCTGGACACAATCTAGCACATGTTCAACTGTATTCTGCCCTAGTCAATGGGACTTAAAACACTTTAATCAATGGCTAGATTGCACATTGTATTATTTACAATTATCATTTTAATATCAAGGCCTTATAACTACTTGGGAACAATTCAATATTTCTTTTTCCTAAGTTGTTTCTTGAGCACAGATTGTTCCACAGAAACACGTTTGTAAGGGTATTATTAATAGACAATCAAATAATTTATGAATGCAAAGCATACCAGATAACCAACCAACACATTGATTAACATTCTCAAGAAAGAAATCCATTTGCTTCTAAGTTTTAATAGATAAAATGTAGGGCACCCTTAACTACAGTTTCTTAATAAACAATGTTTTCAGTTGCCCATTTCACCAGTTGTTTCAATTAAGAGTATAATCCTAATCTCACTTGCCTGGGAGTAAGCCCCAATGAATTTAATAGAATTTATATCTGAACAGACATTAGTATTGCACTGTAAAGTAACTGATCTGTAAAAGATTGGTGGAGGTATCCCCCCCCTTTACTTACTGATTTAATAAAAGGATTAAACAGACTAAAAGAAGTATACAAATCAGCTTTATTTTATTTTAGAATTGTAGTATGGACTACATTATTATGACAACTTGGCTTAGCATCCTATGTATCCTTAAATGAATACTATAAGACTTACTTCAAAGTAGCCCTTAGTAGGATTGTTTCTGCCTACCACTACTTCGTTGCATGCACATTCTAACCCTGCACTTTTTAAAGTACACAAACACACAGGATTATTTTCAGGGGCGTGTGGCACAACTGAGTCCCCTAAGCCTATTCTACATTAGGAGGCATGAACTAGCAGAGCGCGCACGAGCTGCTGCTCCCTCCCTGTTCGTCACCGGTCTATTCTCAACCCTCTTAAAGGAGCGTGCAGTTCCCCGGGAATCTGAAGTCGATCGCCGAGAGACACTGCACGGATCACTTTTCAGAAGCACCGCGCGCTCAGGAGGGCAAGGGCAGAACAAAACCTTAGCGCGCGTCCCAAGTTGGAGAAACTCTCCCCAACTTAAATGATAAACGCTGCCTTTCCACCTTCCCCGCAAACCCGCTGGATAAAGGCCCCTTCCCAGCCGCGCGACTTTCCTCCCCCACCCACCACGGTCGCCAATGCTATTTTTAGGACACCCTGCTGGCGCACGAGACCCCCGCCCCCGCCGCCCCCCCGCCCCCGCCAGACAAGAATCTCTTCCCGGCCGCGCCTGGAGCGGGGGATGCCCGGCGCGTTCCACGGGCGGCTCTGGAACGAGGAATCCCTCGAGCTCCAGGGGGCACCTGTCAGTAGCGCCCGGCGCGGGGCCCGGCCTCTTGCAAGGGGGCCGAGCCAGAGGCGGGCAGGCAGGCGGCCTGGGGCAACGCCGCCGGGGCCCGCTTCCGAGGGGCAGCGAGGGAGGCGCCGCCGCCTCCCAAGCCCATGAGGGAAGGAGCCGGGCGGCCTTTCTCCGCCTGTCCCCCCCACCCCGACTCACCAAGATGCGCTTGAACAGCGCGTTCTCCTTCGGCGGGAGGCTCACGGACGGCATCGTCTCCGCCGCTGCTGCCGCCACCACCGCCGCCGCCCTTCTTGCTGCTACCGGGCCGGTGAACCAGCTCCCTCCTCCTGCCGAGGCTTGATCGCTGCCGCTGCTTCCGCCGCCGCCGCCACCTCCCGGGAGGGACTGCCCGCCAGGCCGCCGCGGCTACCAGCAGCAGCAGCACCGCCGTCGCCTGTTGCTGCTGCTGCTCCTCCTCCTCCTGGCGCTTCCTCCCCAAGCGGCCTCCGCAGCCGCCGTGCCCGCGCCCACTTTACCCCTGGCCCCGCAGCGAGCCCGAGGCGGCGGGCGGTTCACGTGGTTAACTGAACAGGCCGGAGAGAGGAGGCGCCGCCAAAATGGCCGCCGCCGAGGGCTTCCCCAGCCGGGTCACCGAGCCCCGCGCGCATGCGCCACGACCCCGTCCGCCGCCACCACCTCCTCCTCTGCCTCACGTCTTCGCCCTCTTTCCTCTATCTATGTAGGCTTAATAGCCCCTACAAGGTAAGTTGAGAAATGAGAGCACTCTCCCGCTGGGAACTGTTGGAGGAGTGCGCCTGCGCGGGCTGGGGGGGGGGGCGGGCGCGTGAGCGGGATGCATACTAAGCTTGCCAGTCGCGTGCAGCTCAGCAGGTAGGGGAGCGCAGGAGCGCAGCAGCCCGGGGCAGGTGTCATGCAGCCACTTAGCTGAGAACTCGGCGGGACTTACTGTCAGAGTACGTCCCCCATGAGCTTCTCCATAGACATGGGTAGTACTGTGAATTGTTCAACAGGGGCGAAGGGAATGGTCTCAAAGAGTGGCGCGAGGCAGATTTCTGGGCACCACTACAGAAATCCGAATACCTGCTGGCATAGTATTAGTCCAAAAATCCACAGTGGCAGTAATTGTATAGTCATCTAAACTTTTATCACTTGTTTTACTTTGGTGGTCACATGGTGGTTGTTGTAACCCAAGAGGGTTTCTTTATAAACAAAAATACTCTACATTTATTCTTATAAACAACTATACTGTACATTTATTTTGTTTGTGTTGACTTTTAAGTACGTTTGGAAGTGGTTTGGAAATATTGTATCCAAAAAGATGTGCCTTGTAACTTGGCTTTGTGTATCAGCCCATTAAAATCAAAATAGTCACAAGTGTTGTAATGTTGACATCATTGCACTATGATTGAGATTCCTGAGTTGGACTAGATGGCCCTCGGGATCCCTTCCGTTTCTACAACTCTATGGTTCTATGATTCTATGAAATAAATATCATTAATGATCTATACTCTATATAATTGGTATATTTGTTTCTGCACTAAGTGCCAATTTTCATGTTCATCTAGGATATGCTACACAAATGAAAACCACAATGGCAAGCTTAATGTTAGGATTAAATTATGCTTAACACAAGGAGAACAAAGTCCCACTGCCCTGTTTCCACCAGTAGCCAGCCCAGATGCTTCTGGGAAGTCCTGAAAACTTATGGTACATCAAAAGCCTTGAACACAAGGAACTGTACTTCTACTGTAAACACTTCTAGAATATTATTTAAGACATTATAATCAAGGATGGGGAATCAGTGGCCCTTCAGATGTTACTGGGCTTCAACTCTGCCCACTAGTATGTTCAGTGGTCAGAGGTAATGGGTATTGTAGTTCAGCAACATCTGGAGGTCCTCAGATTCCTCCTCCTCTTATATTTTATGAAAATATAGTAATGAGTTCTGCATCCTGGAGAAAAGTTGCCCCAAGTTGCTAAATACAAGGAAGGTCCATAGCTGTATACTTTTAGAGGTATAAACTCTTGAAGATTTTGTGTAGCTGTCAAATGTTAAAAGCCGTTTGACGTTTAATCCCCTTTTGAAGCCATCTTCACATCCTGTGGCAGTGAATTTCATAACTTAATTATGTGTTGCTTACACTTCTTTTCTTTCTCACCTCTGTCTGCTTACTTCCTCTTTTGTCATCCCTGCAAGAGCCAAGTTCTGCTTCCACACCTACACACGCTTCTTGATGGACCTCTTGCAATGTTAAACTCAACGCACTGGAAGAACCAGTTTGTGATATTGCCTTCCTGCAACAATGGCAATGCCTCATTAGCCTTTGGCACATTATTACAATTATTAAGAAACAGTAAATTGGTCTGAGGATGACAGACAATTTTCAGATTGTAAGGAACCGCCTTTTCATAGACATGAAACTTTGCATGTAACGCTGACAAATGGCTTTTCTGTCTTTGCTGTTTAATTAGAAATTAAGTGTGGCCAATGTTATTCAATGTAAGTGCTATTGTGGGGCTTTTTCCAAGGATAAATGTGCATATAATTGCATGTAGCCTTGCAGCGCAACCCTGTGCATGTTCAGTCAGAGTTCCCACTGAGTTCAATGGGGGCTTATTGCCAGGCAAGTGTGCCTAATACAGCATAAATAGCAATAGCACTCCAGGCAATTGGACTGTCTCAGACTGCAGTCCTGTACGTGCTTACCTGAGAGTAAGTCCCATTGAACTCAATGGAACATAACACTTCTAAGTAGACCTGTATGGATTACACTCTTAAGGTATGAAGCACAACAGTAAGATCTAAGACAGTAATACTGAAAGTGGGCTGTTGAGTACCCTCATGTCAGTTGCAGTACTTTCCAAAACTTCTGACAGAAACATTCATCTGTAGCGGGTTTCAGTGGAAGTCTTGTATATTTGAGATATGGACTACTTGTCTGCATAGTCTATAGCACTTGATCTGAAACGATCACCTATTAAAGTTCATAACCTATTGTACAATTTTGCTTCTGTCGAAATTCTCACAAGTGGCTGATTGGTACAGCCTTCCTGCTGTTAATTACAATATCCTACATAAGGAATGCCATGATAAAGGCAGAATAATATCTACTTTTATTTATGAAGATTCTAAGGTGAGCATGCTGCTTCCGCAGTGTGTGTTCTAAAGTCACGCAAACACAAAACCACAACTCTCATGACTGATTGATGTAAAGGCAGTTTCGTAGCTGCTGAGCCAGCGTCTGGCTTAATACTGTATGTTTATAGGGGAGAGCGTTCCGAAGCAGCCACTACCTACGTCCTTGTGACCAGGAGGGGGCGCCCTCCCTGCCTGAGTCCTCTCCTTCCGGATCAGTTAAGAAGCCCCGCCCCTAGCGCTGTTTGATTGGCGTGTTCGTACTGTCGCTCAGGGAACCTGCGTGGAGGAGCAGGAAGCAAAACAACATGGCGGCGCCCTTGCAGGTTGCGCGGAGGTTTTTGCGGTTATCAGGAAACCCGATCCGAGGTGAGTCACCGGGGCCCCAGTGGACCTCCCTCTCTTTTCCTAACCTGGGCGGGACAAAGGAATGAGCTATGTCCCCTTCCTCAGTAGCACCCTCGTTGAACGAACGTGGGAGCGCTTCATCCGAGTCTCCTACGTGTAACCTTCAGGGTCTGCTGGTTTTTCCTGCCCCATCTGTTTCCCACTCTCCATTCTTTGCTGTGTGTTTGGATGGCCTGGGCCTTTCGTGCCCAAGCTGCTAGTGGCGCCCCATAGCGGCGGGCTAGAGCATCGCCTTGCAGCATCGGCGATAACGCTGTGCGGGAAGGAGAAGGGTTGCGGGGGCCGCTGTGGATGAGCTGAATGGACATCAGTTACCCTTTTCCTGACGTAAACTTTCACACCCTCCCCAATTTTCCGTTTCTTACAAGCTCCCCGTAAGAAGCTTGTATGTTATTTCTTTAGTAGCTGGTTCAATGCACGTGTTGTTTCATTTACAGTGGTACCTCAGGTTACATAAGCTTCAGGTTACATACGCTTCAGGTTACACACGCTTCAGGTTACACACTCCGCAAACCCAGAAATATTACCTCGGGTTAAGAACTTTGCTTCAGGATGAGAACAGAAATCGTGCTCCAGCGGTGTGGCGGCAGCAGGAGGCGCCATTAGCTAAAGTGGTGCTTCAGGTTAAGAACAGTTTCAGGTTAAGTACGGACCTCTGGAACGAATTAAGTACTTAACCTGAGGTACCACTGTACTCCTATTCTTTTTTTCTGACTCCCTAGAGTCTCTTTTGAAGAGTAGGACTGAAAAAGACGTATGCCAGAGATCCTAGAGCAGTGGTTCCCACCCTTTTTTTTTTTTTTGGCCATGCTCCATCTAAGCATCTCTAAAATCCTGATTCCCCCCCCCCCATATAATTATTTTTATTCAAAAAGTGAACTCCTATTCACTTCACTATTCACGAAACTCCTATTTAGGAAGCCTAAAAGGCCATTAATTGTTTATAACTCATTCTCAAATTGCCCCCCTTAAAAATCAAATTGCCTCCCTGTGGGGCCTCTGCCCCACGTTGGGAACCGCGGTCCTAGAGAGCCGGCATAGGGCAGAATGGGTAGAAGGTAGATTGGGATCTACTGGTAGATCTCTGGGTGACCTGCAGTATTTGACAAGGCTTTCTACCTGTCATCTGTCTTAAAAATAGCCACAGCAAAACACTTTTTGCATCTAAACTAGGCTGCTAAAGTTAAGGCGGCTAACCAGGAGTAGACTTCTGTGTGAAAGGACTCTTAGCTCAGCTTAGTTCTAACCTCGGAACAAATTCCTAACCTCAGAATGTGCTCAAGTGGCACCCTTTTGTAACTCTATAGATACATCATTTGTTTCTGGCTGTATTTGGTACGTATTTGGGTCCCAGTAAACAAAGAAAGTGTATCTGACCTGTCTGAAATCTGCTGGTCCCAGAAGTAACTAATGATACAGCAGTAGCAGAGGCTGTTGGGAGTGTAGTCCAAAACAGCTGGAGAGCACCAGGTTGGAGAAGGCTGGGCTAGATGGTCTGATGCTAAAAAGCAGTTCTTGTGTGTTGCATTTGCATGTGCTATTTCTTCGTATCAGAATGAGCTCAGTTCTTTACCTCTCCTCTCTGATAATTAGACAGCCATTTAAAAATACAGTACAATAAACTATCTTAGTCACATCTTTCCTGCACCTGCTCCCAAGTACCATGGACTGTTTTTACTCTCATCTTCCCTAATCCTCTCCATGGATGTTTCTTCTTCCTTGCCATGTTTACTTTTCCTCTAGATTATGATTTGTGTGGAGATAAGAAGTGACTGAAACAAAGCATGTATTGGTGCTTTGTCTATAAAAGAACTTAAAGCTTTTAAAAAATATATCTTTTCAGGGTTTGAGTGAATTAAGTGGGAACAAAGTAGCATAATACAGTGGTACCTCGGGTTAAGTACTTAATTCGTTCCAGAGGTCTGTTCTTAACCTGAAACTGTTCTTAACCTGAAGCACCACTTTAGCTAATGGAGCCTCCTGCTGCTGCCGCGCCGCCAGAGCACGATTTCTCTTCTCATCCTGAAGCAAAGTTCTTAACCCGAGGTACTATTTCTGAGCTAGCAGAGTCTGTAACCTGAAGCGTATGTAACCCAAGGTACCACTGTACTGAAACTGTAAGAATAGCAGTAGATTGGTTTTGCAAACATAGCCTAGGTTAGAATGAAAAATAATTTTCGCAAGCAAGCCACAACGAAGGAGTCAAAAAGAACAGTGACTTGGTCTATATTGACTAAAACAGAGACATTAGGGAACAGCTAGAGTTGTCTCCTGAAATACAGAATATTAAAATATCAGCGCTTAATACTGTCTCTTTCGTTTGCCCTGATATTGCTAAAAGAACCCTTTCCTATTATCTGTTCCATCCCCATTAGACAAAATCCATTCTAAAAACCCTGTTATGTATTCTTTCCTTTAACACAAAATATTACCACATTGCTGTGCTATTCTTTACAAATATAAATTCATATAGTAACTGCTGTGTCAATTCATCATATGGAATGAACATTTCCAATTTGTACAGTTTCTGCCACTGTTCTTATAAGTCAAGGTGATCAATGACTGACTGAAGAATTATTCCAACAGAATGCAGTGAAAGCCCCTTTTCATAAGTAAACTGCTCGCTCTCTCCAAAATTTTCTCTCAGAACTAACATGTTTCTAAACTCCTTTATTTCAGAACCATCTCGTTCTGCGTTCAGGGCACAGCCTGATGATATAAGCAGACCGAACTGGGTTAAAGTTGGCCTGACTTTTGGTGCCTCAGTAGCAATATGGGTGCTGGTAAGAATTACACTGTGGATGTGATTAGCAGTGTTTTCAAAGTAACTCTTCCTTAATCAGTTACTTTTGTCAATAAAGGAAATGTGATAATACGTTATGCTTAGTTTGGGTCCACTAATTACTAATCATTTGAACAATTACAGTTCCACATTCAAGGCACATTGTTGATTGGCTTGGTTTGCACATATACCAAGTCATTGTTTGTTTAACAAATCACAAGTTAGCCACAAGTTGTTCCATGAATGATCAGTCAAACCATTACTTTTTTCTTCTAAAGTTTGGTTTGTTTTCCAGCTATTCTTGTTTGGTGAGTGGCCAGGCAAACCATAGTGCTGAAATCTCAAGCCATAATTAAAACAGGATGAGTGTTATAAACCAATAAATCATGTCTTCAGATCTTGTTTTCTTGGCAAACTATAGGTAAACCTGGGCAAGGTTTGCACAGTAATCATAAGCCATAGTTTAATAAAGTGTGGTTTAGCTTTACGATGTGCAAATTAGGCCACTGTAAGTGTTTATATGAGTAGAAATGCATTATTTAGCAGCATTTCAAAGTATAAGAAAGAGTAAACTGTTCTTGCTACAGCTTTACAAATTGGAAACTAAAATTTACACCCACTCTGTTCCCACTCAGCCTCCAGAAGGTTCCCCACAAAGGAATGTATTCTTCCAGCTGAAAAAGGTTGCCTACCCCTGCAATAATAAATATTTAATTTTGAATGTATAATTAATCAAATGGTTTCAGATCAGCCCTTAACACTGATCACTTAATGCCTGTCCACCCTAAAATAATCATTTTGACTCTGCGTGTCTCATGCTCTTAAACCATGTGTATTTATTTTTTAGCTCCTAAAGCAGCATAATGAACATCAAGCAGAATATGAAAGGCGAAAAGCAGAGAGAGGTTCATAATGGAGGTGCTAAAATTATGGTGAGATCTGAATAAAGCTATAAACCTCACTTTTTTTCTGGATGTGGTTGCTCTTGTTTATATAATAATCCAACTTGTAAGATTGTTGCCTGTAATGAACAGCAGAGATCACAAATGTTGCAGTTTTGTCATTAATACTCTATTGCTGTTTTCCTCAGTTTTTTAATGTCCTAGTTGACTCATTTCTGCTGTATTTCAAAATAAGTGCCTTGGTCTGCTTATTGTGTTGCTGTTTTTAAGTTAAGTGATCTGTCCAAGTTACTTCTTATGGTGCCAACTGATGGCTGACTTCCCCATCTGCCCTGCACTCTTCAGTTCCACATCCAAGACTTTGTCCTTACAGTAAAATATAATGACTGCATTCCAACATAATGGTAAACCATGCTAATGGTTTATAATTATGAAAATGAGCCTAGGGAAGCCTCAGGCTCCTCTACTCTTCCTTTCACCCTTCTTTGTCATGTGAGATGGAGGAGTTTGGAAGTTTTCACTTCTGATTTTGGTTAATCACAGCTTAGTGATATGTCTAAACCATGGCAAATTGTGGTTAGTTGAAGCAGACCAGTTTTAAACCACGGGGTATGAACCTGGCTTGACTCAATTAACCATAGTTAAGATTAACCATGTTTCAGGATTTTCTAACCTATGATTAGTCAAAATTATAAGTCGAAGCTAGATTTTGCCAACTGTGCCTGTGGGAGAACACATGAGCCTGAGGCTCACCTGGGCTCATACTTACAATAAAAAGTAATTGTGTATCATTATATCCAAATGTAGGCTACATTATATTCTCAATTGTTGCTCAGAGCTCCTGTTCCCCATTGTTTTAAATAACAGGACAGTAGGAGAAGACAGAAAGTGAGTCTCTTCTTCATTGTATTATTAGCAGCCATGCAGCTGCTAATTATAGATGTGTAAATATGTATTCTTGGCCTTGTCTTCTGTCATCTCCCACTAAAGAGCAGAAAGCAGGACAGCTATGATGATTGCTGCACCTTTGGGAGATGCAAATGATTGATTTTGTGATACGGTTTGCATTCTGCAAATTCTCAAACACACTGCTATTTTCATTAAAGATTGCCTACTGGACATTCACATAGCACAGTCCCTGTGCAGTACTCTGCTGACAGCATGGAATGGATGGAGGCATAGCATGCTGCTCGGTTCAGCATTACACTGTTTCTATAGCAAACTCATTAATCCTGGTATTTTGTCCATTGTTTCCCTATTAGTATGTTCCTGGCTTCTAAACTGGAGTAATCACATTCTACTTTAGCAGCTTGTGATTATTTAACAGACTAAATATTGATTAAAATACTGTTTATCTGATTAACTATCATCAGTCACTTAGTCACATTAGGCACTTAGTTATTAGTTTTCTGTGACAAAAGAGACAGACCAAGAGTACAAAGAGTACTCAGGCAGGGTTAGGCAATCACTTTCCCCATTGTTAATTTTGCATCAAAATCCGTAAGACTGTCATGTTTCCTGGCTTAGAAAATACCCTGTGGGCCATGTAAAGACTGCACCTGTACAGTCTTATAGTATGGCTTAATTACCTCCTCTCTTTTCTAGGTTGAAGATGCTCCATAGAAACTGTTACAGCCAATGCATAGTCTACAAGGATATTTTTGTGTTAGTAAATAACCCATTGGTTGTTGGATTAACTCCAAACTAATTCTAATTTTCCTGAAATAAAGCAAAGAAAGCATGGAAGGTGGTTGAAATCTCTATGCTTCACATGGTTGTTTCTAAAGGCTATGAATAAAATATATTCCATCAGAAAAAAAGTTTCTGACCCTATTTTGTATAGAAAAATAATGTATGACAGTGCAATCTTGTATGTTGAACTCAGTAGGATTTTGTCTCACAAGTGTGTAGGATTGCAACATGATTTACTGACTTCACTTGTGCACATTAGCTTTTGTATTCCTTCTCAGCATTTTTGTTCATTAATAGCAACCCTAATTATTATTTATTTACTATCAAAACTTTGAGGCTACTGCCACTGTAGCTATGGTTATTGCAGATCATATGAGAAGATGCTGCTGCTGCTGTGTTTACATTGTTTACTTGGAGTAACAGTGCAGTAATAAAGAGCATAAGGAGAATATATGGGATATATTGGAATTTGGTTCAACTCTTCAGCTTTGCATTATTTAACAGTTTCCCTGTTCATTTCTTGTCAACCGCAGTGGGACTCCTCTGTTCCTCTTTTAAAAAAATGTATCAGAATCTTACGAGGGTATTCCTAAATATTTTCTCAACATGAAATACTTCCACAGCAAGTGGATGATTCATTTCCCTTATGGATCATCCACACTACTCTTTCATATTCTCAAGAGTTGTTTCTAGAATTACAGTAGAGTGGATTCTTGAATTAAGTTATATTTCAAGGTTGATTCACCTACAGCATATTTCTGCGCCTCTTCTTTTCAAGCTGAAGATAATTGGCTGTGTCACACTATTATATTTTCAAAGACTGCAAGGCAAACTGGCATCGTAATTTAAAATAAATTGACTAGATTTCACTTGTGTATTTCCAAATTTATTTAACAGCCCTTTCTAGCGTGATGCTTCCTTTTCTTTATTTGTCCTTTGTTAGGTTATTTTTAAAAATATTTTGCTTCCCATTGATCCCAAGGGGAGAGAAAATAAATATTCCAGCTCTAGGGTACTTTTCCACTCCCTCTGTTCTGAAGGCATGTCAGTTCTAGCAGACGGGGATCCACAGCATTCTGTGTCCACCAGAACCTCCCCAGAGACCATAAGATTGCAGCCTTAGTCACATTATTCAGTCGTAACTTCCATTTATATTCATTAATCTGCAGCATTGTGTGTGGCTTCTTGTACATGTCATGCCATCCTGTAGAAGCTATGCAAAACAATCTTATGCATGTTTATGCAGAATTAAATCCTGCTGAGTTAATTGAGGCCCAGATTACCATACATAGGATGGCAACTGAATGCAAGCACTCATAACACTTGTAAGAATCTATTTTGATTCATTTGAAGGTTTCCTATAAGGTTTATAGGCACGTGTTATATTACAGGCATTTAGCAGATTTTTTTGCAATGTTTTTTGTTCTCATCCCATTTCCTACTTCTTGTAGTATGACTGTTCAAATTCTATATTTTTGAGTGTGAAAAAATAATAAAGAAGAGATGCTTTTGTATATTAAAGTAAGATAATTATTATTATTATTATAAATAAATAAATAAATAAATATTTATACTCCACATTTTCCCCCTAATGGGACTCGAGGCCACTTAGATAAAAATAAGAACCACTAAAAACATAGATAAAACAACTAGCCTCTGAAGTGGAGTGAACAAAAGCCAACTAAATGAAAAATGTCATTATGTGAAATGTGTTTCTTTTATAGCTCATTTGGAAACTGGATAAATGGTTGTGGGTTCTGCACTCACCATTCTACTGAGTGGCAACAACAGAATACATTCAAGCCTAATTTCAGTGGGGGAAGGGTTCCAGGAAAGCTGCTGCAGGCAGACATGTGTACCTGGGGAAGTTGGCTTGGAACTTAAGGCCAAGCACATAAAGGGCGTTTTATAGTATCATCTAATCCAACCCACTGCAATGCAGGGATATTTTGCCCAACGCTGGGGCTTGAATCCATGACCCTGAAACAAAGAATCTCCTTTACTATGAAATTCTGTTATAAGCCATTGCCATTTTAAAACGGAACAGAGGTACTTTCGTCACACAGAGGATTTTGCAGCAAGGTTGCAACCCTATTTTTAGTGACAAGAAAAGTGGTATATTAGCCTGGCCCACCCTTTTAATGCCAAGATGGGGGAGCAGCTCTAATTGCTCATTCAGGGGCGATGAAAACATGGTGCTCGGAGACACTACCGTTTATTTAGCCTTTACATAACAACACGCAGCTTTGCAAATGGGTTAGAGCTCGGTCCTGCCTCAAATTAACCTATATTACCATGAACCTAGCTAAACAGCACTGGCCTGTCTTGCCAGTTTATTGAGGTGCCAATATTGGTGTGTGAGCGCCTGCAGCTACTTCCTTGTAATAAGGGGAAGAAATTCTGGTGCTGCATCTTTGTGCAGACAGAAAGAGTCCCCTTTTCCAGCCAGTTTGGGGGTGGGCGTGGGAAACCTCACTTACCCATCCGTCTCAAATGCCCCCCAGGTTACATACAAAACACAGCTAAGCTCCAATTCTGCAAATACTGTAACGCCACTGGCGTCCTGGGGCGCGGTGTGCATGCATGTGGTGTGTGCGTTCCGTCGGGCAAAAGCCTCCTGCTGCAGACACATTCCAGCACCTCCCACTTCCCCAGTTCTGCAGGCCCTTCTCGTTGTCCTAGTCGAGGCTGTTCCGCTGAAGGTGAGGGGGCAGCGGGGAAGACTCCCGCCCCCTCGCAGGTCCCCACCGCCCTGGGGGCCAGGCCAGCGCGGAAAGGCTACCGCTTTGAAGAGAGCCGCAGGGCAAGCTGAGCGCACGCACGCACGCAGGCAGGGCGGAGCCGCGGCGCTTGGATTGGCCGAAGTCTCGCCTTTCGTCGCCGCCTCGCTCTTCCCCGTCTCTCCCGCGTCTCCGCCTGTCACTCTTGTCCGAACAGAAGCTCTCCAGGCTACGAGGTGAACCCTTGCGCGGCAGCCCACTCTGCGCTGCTGCCGCCGCCGCCACCAGCACCACCATGCACCTCTGCAGCTTCGCGTGGCGCCCTCTGGCCCGCCGCCTCACGCAAGGGGCTGCCCCTTTCGTCCGCGGACACGGTGAGTTGGGGGGGGGGGAGGAAGGGTCGCGCGCGTGGCTGCGCCGTCGAAAAAGCCCCCCAGAAGCCCGCCGAGGCGAGGAGCGGGGGCTGGTGAGGAGCCGCGTGGCTCTGCTGGGCGAGGAGGGCGCGCAGAGGTTGAGGGCGCCGGTGTTTGCGTTGGCTGCCTGGGAAAGGAGACGCGAAGGTCACGGCGCTGAGGCAATGGAGGGGAGCCGAGAGGACGCGGCTCCTGGCGCTCAGGAGAGCCGCTTCGCGTTCGCCCAGCCCCTCGGCGCCAGCGAGACCCACGAGGCTCTTCCTGGCGGCGGAGCAGCAGCATCTTAAGCCTGGCGTGGGGGGAGAAGCAAGCCACAAGAGCCTCTTGTGTTTTTCTGTTTCCCCTCCGAAGTTATTTTGGCTAGCGGAGACCAGGGTGGGACTGTTTACCGGAGGGGAAAAGATGACAGCCAGAATCACAAACACACATACCCCGGGCCAGTGTGTAAGCAGCTGACAGCAATTCAGACTGAAGGGAGAGAAAACGGCGCAGGGTGTTGGAGAGGGAGAGTCCGGGAAAAATTAATAAAGGGCTGGTGATTTCCCTTCTTACTGGGCATGTGAATGTGGCTGAGGTAGCACAAACTGGCGAGAACTTGCTGATTCTGCTCATAAAATAATCCGTCCTCTATCTGCACAGTGTACGTCCTTATCCGCGAGGATCGATCTGGGCCTTTCTAGGTTAGAAAGATGGATCCTGCTAGTTAAGGACTGTACACTGTTTATACTAGCCCATATCTATGTCTAGTAGTCTGTTTTGCCCTCAGGGGATGGATTCGGATTAGCGGTTCTGCAGGAGAGGTAGCCACACTGCTCTTTAATACCGAGGGTGTCAGTGGGACAGATGACTGTGTTTGAGGATATTTTGTCCAAGCAGTATGATTTCTTCCCTGAAAGTTTTGTAAATTGGCAAGAGTCAGATTGGTGCTTCCATTGTTTGTTTGTTATTAGGTTTGACAAGCATATACTTAAAATGCTATACACATGTTAAGAAATGGCCTGGGCAGTGGGATAAGGGAAGGTTGTAGCCCCATTACTGACATCAAATAGGAGTGTATGGCCATATTCCACATGACTGTGCATTTTTCCTAGTTATATAATAGTGTGACTTGTGTAATGTAGGAATGCAGTAGCAGAAGTTCTGTCTTGAAAGAAGATGCCACAATTCTCCCAAAACAATGTAGTTTACATCTGCACCATTTATTGATTGAAAAAACGCTACAGGAGTGCTTATATGGGGCACTGTGGTAGGGACTGTGTGATGAGGCCCTCAGGTATCTTACATTATTAATTTCAAGACAAGATGGTTAGACTAGAGAAACTCTTTGGAGCAAGGGAGAAAAATCCATGTCTATCCTTTTTAAAACATTTGCATTATCATAGAATTGTAGAGTTAGAAGAGAACCTGAGGATCATCTAGTTCAACCCTCTGTGACACAGGTATATGCAGCTATCCCATACGGGGATCAAACCTGCAACCTTGGTGTTCTCAGCACTGTGCTCTAACCAACTGATTTATCATGCCCCATTCAAAAAACAAATGAACACCTGGCTTAAACTTCATTCTGGTCAGCATATTCAAGTCCACATTAAGAATGTCTTAAAATTATATTTCCACTTTGTATTACCTGGTTACTCTGTGCCATTCATCAGGTGCAGAAACTTTTCCTGGGATTCACCTTCTCATGTGAAAGGGCATCATGTTGTTGTTATGGGGAAAGACTAGCTCAGTGGTAGAGTACATGTTTTGCATGCTGAAGACCTCAGTGTCTCCAGGTAAACTAGGAAAGTCTCCTCGCTGAAAATCCTGGACAGCGTTAACAACTGCTTCTCCTGTTAATGGGTCGGTTTGATCTATTACCAATAACTTATGAAAATGCTAAGTGCAACAGTGGATTTGTATGATCCAAAGAACTATTGATCCTGTCTTTATCTTACATTATGAGATTTGTAGCTGATACCTTTCTTTAAAAAGATCTCTAGATTATCTCTATTACAGCATGTTGAATTTACTGTTTTGTTTTGTGTTTTTAGTATTATCACTAATATTATAGCTTTCATTTTTGAAGTACCTTTCCGCCAGATGTCATCTGGAAGCGTTCCTGGATCTTCTGGGGAGAACTTTATTTATTATCTGCTTGTTGCTGGTGCTGCTGCTGCAGGAGGTTTTTTAGTGAGTGCTTTCTTTACACATCTGTTTACATTGTCCAAAAACACTCATTCTTCTCAACAGGATAGAGAAATGATAATGTAGTCAAACCAAAATTTAAGTTGGAACTTCACTTGCAATGTTTTCTGGTAGCAAGCTGCTGACTTTGAGACCAAAATCCTATACATACCTGCTTACCTAGAAATAATCCCCTTTGAACTAATGGGATTTGGGTAGACGTCCATTGTGTTGTGTTGTAAAAGTCAAGTGTTTAATCCAACATTTTACAGCAGAGGTGGGAATTTACGGCCTTCCAGATATTGCTGAACTATAACTCCCATCATTCCTGATCATTGACCATGATGGCTGGAATTGATGGGAACTGGAGTTCAACAACAAATGGGGAGGGGCAACAAGTCGCTCACCTCTTATTTTATGGACTAAATTTATGTCTAAATTTTAAGGGAAAAAATAAGTAATGATTGTGAGAGTGCTCCATTCCAAAATAACTTTCTGATGATAAACCACTAAAGCTGGAGTCTGAACTGGGGTTGGGTGACTTGTTTCTGCTTATTGCTATAATGCAGTAATATTAATGCACATTTTCCTGTCAAAGCAGACTACGAAACTAGATTTACCCAGAAAGAAAATACTAGAACTACAGGCCAAGGCTATGCACATTTACTAGAAGTAAATCCTTCTTACTTCAATGATGACAACTTAAAAGTTAATATTAGACATATCCTAAATGTCAAGGTGATTGTACACAGCAATAGATTGGTTTTAGGATAGTTTTCCAAGAAAAGTTTTATTGGAAATTGGAAGCAAATGCCAGTGGCAGTTCTAGTATAGTCTTCGTGTCAAAGATGGGCATTAGAAATAATAATTGTAAAGTTTGTTCGATCAATATGATGAATTCAAAGAGCCTGCAGTCTCAAGTATGTGTGTTGGTGCTGGGGATATTTATGCTTCCCAGTCCCATGCAGCTATTTAACTTAAGATTGTATCATCCATAGCTATGGATTGTGTAACAAAACAAACCTACATAAAAAATTATGGGGAAAAGGCTGCATGAACTCATTGTCATGTATAGTTTGATGCTTACACTGATTGTTCCTACTGACTGATCCTACCTGTTCTACCTTCTCAATATGTAAATGTAGTAAATGGACACCAAGACCTTCTTCCCACCAAAGGAAATGAGCTTTGTACTACTTCCCACCACTCAGGAATGCAATATTTTAATATTTAAACACACACACACACACACACACACACACACACACACAGTAAATATGTTATTCATTTCTTCTAACTCGTACCTAGGAGATTAACCAGCTGAATCGAGCATTCAGTTGTCTTTGTCTAATCTTCATTAGTTGCTACACATTTCGGCTTTGATTTTCAGAACTTGGAAATGATATCAATAGAGCTTAATTCTAAGTAATATATGTTTGAATAGCAGTGCTTGTTTAACTATTGTTTATTGCTATCATAAGCTTTACTACAAAAATAACACTAGTCATCAAAACGTTATCGCGAACATAGGCTAAATAAATAGAAGATATGCCATAAAACTTTTTGTAAGGTTATACTATAACATTTCTACCTGCTTAAGCAAACAGAAAATAAAATACAAACAACAGTCTTACATTGCCTTAACCTTACCTTTAACGTAGTAACCATGGCTTAGTGCAAATGTGCAAGCTTTCGGAGAGGAGATCCTCGCCCATCATTCTGCTGTTGTGCTGCACTTGTTGTAAGCCAAAAATGGCTGATCTTCTGAGTTACACCAATAAAACTCAGAGACAAGAGGAGTTAGACTCAGTTTAGTATGCCATGAGCTCAGGCCCATGGGTTAGCTCTCTCTAGACTAACCATGAACTGAAAGCAAGCATTGTCCACTAGTTCATGGTTTGTCCAGCAGAGCTAACTCATGAGCCCAGGTTCAGGGGCGTAGCCAGGGGGTGCAGTAGGTGCACCTCGGGTGTTGCCACTGGGGGGGGACACAAAATGGCAGGTGGCACTCACCGTGGGGCCTGCAGCGTGCCCGAGCCACACGCCTCTGGCGCCTGCAGACTCCACACTGTCTGCTGACTGCCTCCCCCCAGCTGTAGGGCGGCTGAGGCCCCGTGGCACCCCCCATTCCTATGGGCACCACATGCCCCATCTCATGAGTGCTGCCTGTCCCGTCCCTCTCTATGGGCACTGTGCCCCCCGTCCCACCCCCATGGGCAGTTCACCCCGCTCCTGGGCGTGCCGCCCCAGGTGCCCAAGAGGCCCCAGGTTCATATAACATACGAAACCATCGCTTAGCTGAGTGCAGCAGCAAAACAAGCAGCTGCTGCCTGAGAGCTTATACAGTACATTTTTGCTAAGCAATGGCTTGGCTTAGCGTGATATGCAAGCCAGGTCAATGTGTTGTCGCTCTCAATAGAACTTTGAATCTGACTCTAATTAATAGATCATTTCATCTGATTTTAATATTCTGAAGAGGGTTTTAATCAAATTTTAAATACTTTGATATAATTTTTATAAAGCTAGAATAGGGTGTTACAGTTTAATTTATATATTTTTATCTCTCATGTTAACCTATTAAAGAAAATTTATTAACATTCCTGTGTTTGTATACATATATTCATATACTGTATTTTGGTGATAGAGTTTATATGTTTTATTAATCTTTATTTATGATCTCTGTGTGTTCTTATTTTATTCCTGGTTTGCAGTGGCTTTTGGCTATAAGCAATTACATTTGATCGTTAATGTTTAATCTGACCCTCTTCATTAAAAAGGCTAGCCTATATATAAAAATACTCACTGCGATCTCTATACATTTCACTCAAAAAAACCCCCAATATCATGTTGGCTGAAAAACAAATCCTAGAATTTGGGAGACCTTGGAAAGTGACTTTAACGCAGCGCAAGAAGCCAACTAGTAAAAAAAGGACACTTTATCTAGTAGAGAGGAGCAAATCAGAGTATGAGTTATTTGGAGAATGCCCATTCATGTCAAGAATAAATATACGCACAACAGTGTTTCCATGTGCCTAAGAGGCCCTTTAGAAACTAGCCTTGGAGTAAGCACTAGAAAGATCTAAAAGTTGACATGCTGGATTATTTGTAGCACTGTGTTTTTGTTTTGCATTTATTGCATTTATGGAAAAGTTAGTAAAAGCTGAGAGTCTTACATGGAATATAAGAAAGACACATTCTTCATTGATTGGTGCAACTTTATTATGTTTATAAGTACAAAGAAAGTGGTAGAAGTCCACCTCCACATTATAATCTGGAATGCTATTTAGTCAATTCCCCCACTTGTCCCTTGGTCAATGATGTCACAGTTGTTTTTTCCAACCTGAACTTTATGTCAACAGTTCTGTATGGATTATTGGTTTGTTTTTTCTATCCCATGTTCTGACACTACAAGCATTCCCTAAATGGAAGTGGGTAGAGCTACAGATTATGTGGGATTTGGTTCATTTCCCCCCTTGATGATATGTATTATTTTTGCAAACTATAAAAATTAATAGGAAAAGCAAAGAACACAGTCTTGGCATATGGAGATAAGTGCAATTATTATTTTTAGGCCTACAGAACGGTTACTTCTGACAAATCCAGGTACAACGAACGTATCACTGATATGCAGCAAAGAACTGTAGCAGAATGGAAACCAAAACCGTGGCCTCCTCAGTGTAAGTTGAGAATTTATGCATTTACAAATGATACTTCAATGTTAATTGTCTTAAGGGCATTTTGTTTTGTTTTTTTTAAAACAGCAAAGACAGGAGTAGGGGGGTGGAAATATAGAAGCTGCTAATCTGCTGAACTTTATGTTAGACTTTACATGGCTATGTATCAGAGTTCTGTTTAATTATTTTTGACAGGACTACGATGGTTCTAATTTAATGGCTCCTAGGTCCTAGAATATTATTGGTTGCAAGGTTTATATGCTACGTATGCATACACTGCTACTGTTACCATGGGCCTAGCCAGGATTTATGTTAGGGGGGCAGACTTTATGTTGGGGGCCCAAGAACTTCAGTTAAGTATTTTTATTGATTTACATGATGGGGGGGGCAGCTGCCCCACTTGGCTACATCCATGATTGTTAGTTTGTTCAGATACATTTGATCATTTTGTTGCAACTAAAATGCAAAGACATTCCTGAAAGTGATTCAGTTCATGTAACACATAGTCTGGGGTTGTTGTTTTTTAAAAAATTTCATTAAGCATCACAGAGAAAAAATATAAAGCGCTGAAGGTTGAATGTTTAGTGAAAGATAACTAAATACAGACCTCATATCACTAAAATTACAAAAGTGGTTTTGTTTGAGATTATAATTCCAGTCAGTCAGGAGCTTGATGGCTCAGGAATTTCAGAAAACTCTGAATATAGCGCTCAGCTAAGTCATTGATGGGGGAAATTCTATACACAAAACCCAGGGAATTGTTCTCTAGTACTGCTTATTATAACTAAATGAGCACTGCCAAATGGCTTCCTGAAATGACTGCTTTTATGTCTATAATTTGCTTAATATTTTAAATAAATGAAAATATTTCAGTATGAAATAACTAAGAAGGTATATAGAGGGAACTCAGTTTGAACTGTGGCTTAACTCAGGAATGAACCAACATGTTTTCACTCATACAGTTCATACTGAAGGATCATTAAGATAGTGCTGCTGAGTATATAGAAATGTGAAATTCTATTAATTAATCTCACTGAATAGTCCGTGAGTTAGGATCTGTTTCTTTGATGGAAGCTGTTTCATCTTAGGGATGAAGGAATGTTTAGAAGGCTGTGACCCTATACCCAGTTTCCTGAGAGTAAGCTCTACATAGGATGTATTTTTAAGTAGGCATGTATAGGATTGCCTAGTAAGTTAATGCAATAGTACTTCCAACACAGTTAAATTCTAAACAGTTTGCTACTGTGCATATTTATTCACAAATAAGTTTTTTGTGTGTATAGTGAGACTTATTCCCAGGGAAGTACGCAAAGGATTGCTGTCTAAGATTGCAGTTACAGAGCTAGACACTACAAATAGCTATCAGCTCAGCCACTGAATGCATCCTCAGACTACCTGGGCACTATCCACTGTTACATGAGCACGCTTCTTTTTCCTTTCCTCCTCTCTCCAGCCCCCTGTGAACCTCAAATCTTTTCTGAAGGGTCCCCTAAAACCCTCCAGGGAGTACCTGTTCCCCCAACTGCTTCTGTTCTCTGAAAAATGTGCACTGTTGGATCTCACCCAACACATGTAGCTGCTTTTCTTTTCCCTACCTAGACGCAATGAATGCAATCAAATTGCATTTACCTGACCTGGTTTTTCTCCCGCCCCCTTTTTAACATTTATATTGAATAATACATTTGGGTTTTGAAAACCATTAATTCATATGTTACATGCTATTTTTCTCTCTTCCTGTCTTTCTGCCTTCTTTTCATGTGCCTTGTTATGAGAAGAATGCAGGGTATTTGATATTCCTCCTTCCCTGGCCCTTTATTGCCTTTCATAAATGACCTTACCTCCATCTAAATTGTATGCTTAAATTATCTTAACAAATGAAACATTCAGAAAAGCAAGTATTATATTTCCCTCAAGTTTTTAAATATTGCGATGCCTTTCAAATTCACCTATGATTTGGAAAACCCATAACTTGTTTTATACTTTACTAAAAAATATAGACAAAACCTCTAACCTCTCAGCAGAAGACTTTAGGCTACTTCACACGTAATATATTTTCAGCTGTACACCTATAATGTGTTAAGTGTACACTCAAAATTGTAAAATGTATGTGACAAACATGGGTACCACAGAAAAAATACTGCATGCCGAAGCTTCCTGTTAGGTGTGCACTCAAAGGCAAACCCATGATTTTTTGTCATGAACCAGCTCTTTGACATTGAACTGAATAGGGAAATGTTAATAGAAATAACCTGCAAAATTCCAAAATGGTGTTTATAGTGTATGCTAACGTTCCAGTTTTTGCAATTTTCTGAGTGTGTTCATGCAATTTCTTGTTCCAATTTCTGTTTCCTTCTCTTAATCTTGTTTCTGATCTCCTTTGCTGTATTAATCTTTCTTTCACTAGAAAGGTTGTATTTAAATCTTTCTAATTGTTCCTCTGCTTTTACACTTTCAGAATAAAATACAAAGGAAATCTTTCCAAAACCGAGGAATTAATTTTTTTAAGGACAGTCCATCGTTGTATACCTCGCAGCCAAACTTGAGAAAACCATCTCTTATAGAACTCCATTTTTGTGAGAACACTCCCCAATAATTATATCTTTTCAAGGCCAAGATAAAACACAACTTAAATACATCCTATAGAAGATAACTTGGCACTCTTAAGACACTGGCTGTTTTGAATTAATACACTTGTAATTGACTGTCCAATAAAGGGTCCTGAACACTTATCTTGCTTGTCAATCTGTGTTTTGTGTGAACAGGTTAGTTTTCTAGAAATTTTTTATATCCCATAGAGGGACACAGTTGGGTAGTATGGTCTCTGTTTTAGCAGGAAAAAGAGGAGCTGGATCTGTTTAAAAGTCAATTTATTCAAGTCTTAAAGACACACTGCTGTACCAATACATAAGAGAATGATGTGACATAAACAAAAAACTTAAAATAATTGTCCCTATTCATGTTACTATCAAAGTTAAACGAAATACCTACTTCTCAGTACAAACTTAGATAATATTTGGATGTTTTGATCACATCAAATAATTAATTATGTTCTTTGTAGCCAATCATTATTAAACCTGACAGTGTCTCTCTCCCTTTGTTCACATACCTATCTTTGCATGTCATTGTCTGTTAATTTCTCTTCAGCTTTGTTTGCCAGTTGGGCTGCTGTCTGTCAGCTAACAAAGCTTGTGGGTCACTGTTCTCATCTGTGTGATGCTGGTGCCTGTTCAATTACATCTTCATTTCCATGCCTTCTTACCTAGAATGTTACAATCCCTGTTTGAAAACATGTCCTCGGGTTTCTAGGCTGGGGTGTGCATTTCTGTTTCAGTGGACTTCAGCATTTATTGCAAAAAGACGGATAATAATGGAATCGCAATTCATGAACGTGGGAAAGCTGGGCTCACAAATAGCACTTGTCTTATTCCTGCATTTTGGTCTTATTCCTGCATTTTGGTATTTTTGACGTTTGCAGCAGTTTAAACATTCACATCAAACCTACAATTTATTTCTTATTTCTATACTGCTTGCTTGGAAAAAAACAAAAACCCTCAAAGTGGTTGGCTCGCGATCTACTTCAGTAGAAGGAATGTGTAGAGCCGTTTCCTCCAGGTGAAAAGGACAGAGAATTTATTGCATTTCAGGAACTTCAAGTATGACAATACTGTTCCTGCATACACAAACTGCTCTTTCATCCAGGTGATAGTATAGTTTGACCTGTGGCCTGAGCAGATTTGCTTTTGCTGTTTCTTAATTTGCAGCTCTATAGCATGATGCTATGCTCCACAGCAGCTTCTAAACATAGCAGCCTATTAAGGTTGGCTTTAATAATATCATTCATATATTAAACATATAATATGAACATGAACTGAGCCTCTTTTCAATGGCATCCTTGCCATTTCCCTCCCGATGGCTGCAGTCTTTAACTGCTGTACATTTATAATTCTCTGTTATCGTAGCATGTTTCTGTTTGTTTTGTTATGTACTTCATAGTAATCCTTTGCTTCATGCTATATATTCTTTCCACATATTAACAAGGTAACAGGCTAACCTGTTTCACATTGCATGTTTGTGCTTCATGATTTCTCTGTTATGTTAAATGAAGCCTTAGAAAACGATGAAACAGAAGCAAACGAAACTACTGATGCAAGTGAGGAAGTAAAGGATGCAGTTGAAGAAGAGACTGCAGCAGTAACTACTGGTGAATCGGAAGTGCAAAATGAAAAGCGCACTGAATCTGCAGAAGCACAGAGAGAAGACGAATCGCCTGTTGAAGAGGCATCCTCTGGTGTGCAAGAAGAGCAAGATGCTCCTTCCAGCTCAGAGGCAGCCCAAACGCAAGGTTAACATTACAAATGGAAATCTGTAGGCATTTTACCTTGTATCACAGGAAGCACTGCTTTGCTCGCGTTAACATAGTATTCCACACAGAATAAACTTGTATTTTAAAACCTTAATTGAATTTTAATATAAATGAGATATGATTTCAGCTGCAGTTTCCAAGTTTAATTCATACAACTTATTTTAGGTAGTTTGTTGCAAAATATTTCTGGAAGAAGGAGCCCTAATTTGCCATTTGTGGTAGAAGGCTCCTGATTTTGTCCAGAAGAAATAGCTGAACATGCCTAGAGAGTGTGTTATAAATAGAATTGAGTGCAGTTCAGTGTGCTCTTTCTCTCCTAAATGCACAAGCTGTAAGATGTGTAGAGAGGCATTTTGGCCCATTAGAAATATATTTACTATTACAAAATCTTGTGTGGTTTTCTTCTGCTGCCAAATCCATTGCATTTCTGAATTTTTTTTTTAAAAAACAACATTATTATTATTTTTGGCGTGTTTCCAAAACCATCCATTATTTGGAGGGTTGTATTCAATGCTTCTCTCACTCAGGGTGGATACTTTGAAATGAATGAACCCAAGTTAAACATGTCCATTAACATCAATGTTTCTACTCTGAGTAGAGACAAGCAGAGAATACCACCTATAATTTTGAGTGCTTTTCAGACTTCATTATGCGAAGAATGAGAATGTGATTTCTGATTAGCCCTAAAAACAATGACCAAATAAGACCATTCCAAAATAATTTTGATGGCTGCGATCCAGGAAGTGAGTAACATGAATGCATTCTAGGCTCTGTTTCATTGCTGGCCATGGAAATATATTTCCTTGCAACTCTTTGTATTATGTAGTGGACAGTGGAACCTGACACTGTACAGCATTCTCTTAATCACAGATAATGCCTTCAGCATTAAACTGGTAAAAACTAGATGAATAAAACATAGGCCTTTATTAGGAAGGGCTCTATAGTACCAACACACCCCTTAGTCATCTGATTTGTATCCATCATTAAGTAATTTGTAACGTGAGTTCAGTTTTGTCATTGCTGGTGATGTTGCAGTTAAAAAGACCTGATCTTAAATAATTTATAGAAGCAAGCCTTATCTGGACAAGACACTCTTGCCAGAGGGAAGGGGGTGGGGAGGTGATTTTTGCAAATACCCAAAGCACTCTGTACCTTCCCAAAATCTGTTTTGGAGGTTTTTAGGGGTCCTCTGGAAGGGTATGGAAATTGGCTTGGGAGACCGCAGAAAGAATTGGAATGGGTGGAGCTTAGAGGAGAAGGATTTAAATCCCCACTTGGCTATGAAGCACACTGGGTGACCGTGGGCCAGCTACTCCCTCTCAGCCTAACCTACTTCACAGGGTTGTTGTTGGGGGGATTAAATGGGGAGGGGGAGAACCATGTATGCCACCTAGAGCGCCTTGGAGAAAAGGGTGGGATATAAATGCAATACATAAATTACAATTTTTTATTAAAAAACAACAACACAACCTTCCTGCGGTAGAAATTCCCAACCAAACTTCCAAGTCTGTTTGGGACTTTTTACATTCTTGCAACATAACTGTCCCATTTTATGTAAATAACTGCATTATATTTAGCTAGCTAGCTTAGTTTTGTTTATCAATAACTAACTGGGATGTCAAGTTTTCCACAGCCATGAAGCTTGAAATGCTGTGAACGGGGCAAGCCAACTGAACTCCAGACCTTATAGATGGAAATAATTGTCTGCTACTGTATTACAGCTTTCCCCTGGCTTCATGAGAATGCCAATTTGGCTTCCCAGAAATAGCTCTGTGTGCATAATGTGCACACACTGCTATTTCCGAAGCTGAAGAGAATGGGATGAAAACACTGATATAATGAGATGCAATACAATTAAATATAAGCAATACTAGTGAAAACCACGAGCAGAGCTGGAGAAATTCCAGTTTTAATGTGTAAAAGTACTCAAGCTGGCACAATAAACTTAATTTTGTTTTTTAACATAGGTGATTTCCATTACTGTATCTCCAAATGGAACTGCTAAATTCATTTAAGAACATTAGGAGATCAGATAGAAATATAGCTGCTTTATTTCAGCTGCAAAATAAAGGGGTTCTCAAATTTTCCTTACAACGCTTCAACTTTTGAGGGGGAAGCACCTTTCCCCAAACATATAGTTGGAAAAACAATTAGTAAGCACAGTCATAATGTAGTATTGCACTGAAATATTTTGTATTAACAGAATTGAAGATTTGAATTCCTAATTAAGATCATTTTCACATGGAATAATGATACCGGGAAACAGAATGCTGAAATCTGTGTCTTGCCTACCTCTTAATAAAGGATTTTGTTTTACAATTTTTGTTTGCATTCTTGTGAAACCTGTAGTGCTTCCTTGAATTATGTTTATGTCTATTATGTTTCTACAGATACCAGTATCTGCTAAAAATGAACTATTTTTGTAACAGGATAATATTTAGTATGGTGTCACACAATGAAAGTTCTATAAATGTATGCATATGGGTACCCAAGGAAACTTTGCAGTATCTATTGCAGTCTTCCACACAGCTTTAATAGGCTAACCGTTTTCAGTTTGAAATTGGCTTGCCTGTTGAATAGTGTAGAAATTGCAGATACCTCTGCTACAAACATGGTTCTGACCCAAGTCTAGCATCAGAGGTTGTCAGAACTGGGCATCTGTTGGACTCATGTGACACCATGTGACATCCTGCCACTCACAAAGTTTTTTAAATAATAGTTGAGTTTTTATAATTCATGCTATTATCAAGTTTGACTAACAGCAAACTGCAACGAAAGTACCCCGAGATTCACAAGCCAACCTTTTTGGTCCCAATTTGTTGAGCTGAACAGTGTTAGTGAATTTGGTACAGAAACTAGTCAAAGTTTAGTATTAAGTCCAGTTTTCAGTGTTTGTCTGTGTGTAATGTGTATGGGGTATGTGCAGATGACAACAAAACCTTAGAGCCTGCCATGGTACGTTCTATTTAATATAAGCAGGCAGTTTTGTAGGATTCCATTGCATATGGAGGATGGCACACAAAGGCAGAGAAAAAGCAACCAGTTCAGAATTCTAGAGCAACACTTACTGGTAATTAAAATGTGTTTAACATGCATCCTTCTTAAGTTAGTCTAACGCACCAGAGATGCTATTGTTTCTTTCATGCTACATTTGCCTTGAGAATTAGGGTTATCTTATTTCATTTTGGTAATGACTGATAAGCAGCCCATATGCCTTTGCTAATTGTTTGCTCTTCCTTTTTTCTTTTAATTCACATTTAAATGTTCATGGAGCATTAATAATTCGCTTCCATTAATATAGTAAAAGAAAAATGCATGCATTGATATTGCCATTTACTCGAAGATTCATATGTCTTTAATTGAGATATTTAAAAGGATTTCGCAGACTGAACTTTTATCCCCACTCAGACTTAACTGTAATGGACAGAAATGTCTTTTGTGAATCCCAAACATCAATTAGTTACTATGTATTTTAGACTTTGGCACTTCTACTTTCTTCAGATTATTTGCAGAGTAGGGCTCAATGGCAAATGCAGGCAGAGCGGCTATGCTTTGCAACACAACTGTTGACAGTACAAAGGTCCTGCTATTAGTTTTAAAATACCATTTGTCAGAGCATTCAGTGGGTTTTAGTTTTAGTCATAACTGTGGCATTTTAAATAAACATGTGCCATGGATGTTAAAGTTAACTAACAATCTACTGAAGATGAATATTACGGCTCTTTGTCATAAGGAAATAAAACTACAGACGTCTTGTACACATGTGCTCCAACTGTCCCATACCAACCCTTCCTTCTCTAATTATTGATATGCCACTTTTGAACTTCACAGTTCCCAAATCAATTCTCACAATTAAAAAATCCACAAGACAACCCTCCAAAGTAGGGACCTCCCTTGCTTAACAAATGAGGTATCTCCAGTTGCTACATGCCTCACTTTTGAAGGTGGGGGCACCCAGAGAAGAGGCTCTTCTGCAGATCTTAACAACTGAATAGATACTGAAACCTGTAGATTAAGAGTTACGTTGGAAATATTGACCTGAGAGTTTGTGTCTGTGTGTATTTGCAGGGGGACTTGTTTATAATAAAATCCAACATGGTTTATAGGAGTTTTAAAGATGAAGTCAAGAACCTGTGGCTCTCCATTAAGAATGTAAGAGCATGTTGGATCTAGTCCAGCATCCTCTTCTCAAAGTAGTCAACCAGATGCCCATGGGAAATCCACAAGCAGAGTGCAACGGCACTGTCCAGATTATGTTGGATTGTGGTGATATTTAGACATACTGGCTGGGGCTGATGGGAGTTGGAATCCCTCAACATCTTGAAGGTAATGGGTTCTCAGGATCCAGCTCCTCAGGCCTCACTGATGTGATCCAAAGGAAAGCAGAGCAGTATGTTCGGAACCAGCTTGACTGCAGGAGTTGCCGGAAGGAGGCATACAAGGCGTCATCCAACCATGTTAGGGACTCCACTCTGGATTCCTGTAGGGTTTGCTCCTTAGCCTTTTTCTTCTCCTGAAGATGTCCCACAAGGCAGCAGAGGTTTTGGATCAGAGCTTTCCTTCTCTTAGATGGGCTACCTTCCCAAGTTGATGAGCCCCATCTGCCCTTCACTTCCCTCATAGCACATGCAGAAACCACCTTCTTGACCATTGGACCTACTATTGGTCTCATCCGCTCAATCTGCTGGAACCTGTCTTTGCATGCATAGGAAGTTCCTAACTCACTGAGTGTTTGAGATCCATTGGCTACTCTCACCTGGTTTAACTGGCCAGTCAAAGCCATTTCCTGGGGTGTGGCTACTGTCACATGCTGACAGCTTCTAGGAGCCACAGGTGAGAGCTGAGTGCAGGCTAGGGACCAAAGCTGGAGAAACCACCCCAGAAGGAGCATGACATGTCCCTCACCAGAGGTACTACCCCTCCCCTAAAACCCCATACACCCCTACCTGTGAGTAAGCTTAATTTAATTCAGTCACACTTCTAAGTAGACATGGAGGGCTCTGTTGGTGCTGATCTTGAATAACTTTAGACATTGGATGCCACTAGTCACAGCTTTCCGCCCCTGGCAAAATATGGAAATATTATTCCCTTGAATATGACTTTATTAAAATAATGTAAACTATGCAGAAAGTTCAAATTTGAAAATAGTCTTTTAAATACAAGCAAGACCCTAAATGTCATACTTGACAATGGCAATGCAACAGCTTGTGTGCTTATATGTTAAAATTACTGTGCGTTACTCAGTACCACTGATTTAACATGCACAATTTAAGAGATGAATTAAATTGCAGTGGACTCCAGCTTTTGATCATGCTGGTCCACAGCTCCAGGCAAATTCCAAGTTGTGTTATGCTAGCCATCTGCTATTCTTTTAGCTCCATAGTTTTTAGAAAGAAGTATCTTCAGAAGTATTTGAATGTGACATTCTGCATTAGAGCGAACAATGTCTTGATGGCTGGGTTAGCTAATAGAATAGTTCATTAAATGAAAGATGAAGTTCATAGAGAACTAAACAAGTCTCATTCACAGAGATTACTTTGTTTTCTTAACACAGTTCAAGAGACTTAGGCAGTGTAAATAGTTCATTGTACATGTTTCTGGGGAACAAGTTCTTCCTCACGTAAATGAAACAACCTATTTCTAACATAAGCATAAAAAATAAATATTTATTATTCCCATGCTGTTTTTCATAAGAATTTTCAGTGGCCTGTCCCCCCAAAATACCCTTTTCATGCTGGTGGGAGGCAAGTCTGGGTAAGCCACCCAGTGCATGGGAATAACTATGGACTTGGAAATTACTTTTGAGCAAACATTTACAGCAGTATGCTGTAACTGAGTCAGAATGAAAGACATATAACCAAGTTAGTAGCTGGAACATATCTGAGAGTGACTAGGGGTGGTGTGAAAAGAGGACTCTTTCCTTCAGACGTTATTTTGTTGTAGTCTGGCCACTGCATCTAAAACCCTGTTGCAGGGTTGCTCTGCTGAAAAAGTCTGTTTTCTCTTGCCATTCATTGACCCTCTTCCAACAGTTGCTTGCCTCTCCACCTCCCATTTCATGCTTCAACTGGTTCATGATCCAGACTGATTTGACAGGTCATGAGCCATGGCGCAACTGGAATCTTTAGAACTTGCAAGAAGGGTCACAGCCCTCTCATTTTTACATATTTTTGCTCTATCCCATTATATGAGCAGGGGAGACACTATACAGTCCTACATATTATGTTTATAATGCAATGCAATACTAATAATACTTTAATCAAAAGGAAGTCCCACTGAACGCAATGTGGCTTACTCCCCAGTAAGTGTACTTGAGATGCAGCCTGGCATTACAGCCTGGTTAGGCTCCACCACCCCTTATTTGCCTCGGCATTTGAGCCCAATGTCAGTGTTGGAATGAGACAATAAGAGAAAGCAGAGGAGGTAGCATAAGAAGAGAAAGACAGTACAAAGAATTAATTTTTTTATGAAGAAAGTAAAGGATGTGTACACACTCCCATTTATTCCATCCAGTGTGCTCCTACTGCTAGTTTTGAAAGTGGTATGCACCCATTAGCCACAATCCACATCTATCCTCTTGTTTCTTATGGAATACTGTGTTTGGATGCCATTTTCCCCAAAACAGCTTTGATCCCAATTGAGATAAGGAACAACCTTGCTGCATTTCAGTACAGTAATATGTACACAAACTGGTTCTACTTCTCAGCCATGGCATTTGTCCTATCATTCTACCCAGATCCTTGTTGCTGTGTGTCCAAGCCCCTATTCAGTGACTGCATTTTAATAAAAATAAACCAAAAAAAAAGGTGAGAGACCATCCCTGTGTTCTATATCTTGCCTAGTTTGGCCTTGAGTAAGCAGTGATTGATTGGCTGTAACAGGCTTGAAAAATGGATGCTTGTTCCACCATACTACTCTGGATCCAGGGAGAAGAGGAACACAATATGGGCATTTTCCTGTCTTCACTCCCACTATTGATTGGGCTTAACATGGGCCTGTAAAGACTGGAAAGGACCACCACAAATAGTCATTTGGAATTCCTACAAAGGATTGCAAATAAGCAGGGAGGGGCCTATGGGCTGATGCTGAACATGCCTCTATTATGACCTCACAACAGTATAGTGGTACCTCAGGTTAAGTACTTAATTCATTCTGGATCCGTTCTTAACCTGAAACTGTACTTAACCTGAAGCACCACTTTAGCTAATGGGGCCTCCTGCTGCCGCCGGAGCACAATTTCTGTTCTCATCCTGAAGCAAAGTTCTTAACCTGAGGTAATATTTCTGGGTTAGCAGAGTCTGTAACCTGAAGCATATGTAACCTGAGGTACCACTGTAATTACAAATATTTCTTGTGAATAGGATGGCACATTATAATTTACCGGGAAATTATATTTTCCTCTCTGATACAACTACATGCCTTGTTCCAATATAAGACAGTAAAAGCAGATCTCTCAATAGAGGCAAGATTATTCTGACCAAGTGTTTTCTTGAATGCAGAAAAGATCTCTGCAGTAAGTCCTATTGGCTTTAACATAATTGATTTTTAAGTAAAGGTGCTGAGAATGACAGTTTTTGCTCTGGTTACCTATAACAGAGCCATTTATCAAAACATAGCTGGGCTTTAAAAGGAATATATAATGTTCAGTCTACAAGGAATACACTCTTGGAAAGATTACAGTACCTCCCTTAGGGCACATTCATGGCAATTTACTATTTCCTTTTGCTTTCAAATGTAATATCCTGTAGATAACCTGTTACTAACTCAGAACAGAATAATGTGATCATACTGCAGCTAGCCCACTGTCGTCTTCATCAGTGTTTTGCTGACATATCTCATTTTCCTGGTTTTGAGCATTCTTTATTAGTTTGACAGTGCATGTTGGCCAACACACTTAATGTTATTCCGATGTTGTGTTCGCATCTGTCATGTCATGATTTTTGGAGATGGTCTGAAAGAATTTGTGCTTCAGATCCCTGTTTTGTACAATCCAGTAGTGCATCTGGGATCTTTAAAATGCTATTCATGAATATGAAGGGTGGTTTCCTGATGGACTGGAGGTGCCTCTATGCCTTGGATCTGTGTGGTTGTATCACAAAGCAAAGGTACTGGGATTTCCATGAATAACAGCTTTAAGTAGGCAGTAGAATTTTGTATCCTTGTAATAATCACAAAGATTCATCAGCGAACAATTTAACAATTCATATATTAAATGAAGCATTAATTTCTTTTGGAAATCGCTGATAAAAATTCCAGTAGAGGAGTATACCGACCTTGGCACTAGTGGCAAACATGATTTGTTTAGATTATTACTTCAGTTCAGAACTACGTACTAGTGTCAGTTTGCATCAAGTTGTTAACATCCATATAGTTTCACCTTTCGGACGGAGTAAGCCTTTTTTTCATTAACTGCCATTGGGATTATGGCCTTATTCAGGACCATGAACACATTGTTAAGGTTCAGAATGCACTGAAGAGAGATATCTCAAATCTTATTTTCCCCCCAGAATCTGAATTAGCTTGAAGTAAAGCCTGTACAGTGGTACCTTGGGTTAAGTACTTAATTCATTCCGGAGGTCTGTTCTTAACCTGAAACTGTTCTTTACCTGAAGCACCACTTTAGCTAATGGGGCCTCCTGCTGCCGCCGCGTCGCCAGAGCACAATTTCTGTTCTCATCCTGGAGCGAAATTCTTAACCAGACGTACTATTTCTGGGTTAGCGGAGTCTGTAACCTGAAGCGTATGTAACCCGAGGTACCACTGTACAGTCATACCTTGGGTTGAATATGCTTCGAGTTGAGTGCGTTCGAGTTGCGCTCTGTGGCAACCCAGAAGTAACGGAGCGCGTTACTTCCAGGTTTCGCCGCTTGCGCATACGCTCAAAATGACGTTACACGCATGCGCAGAAGCGGCGAAAAGTGGCACGCGCGCGCGTAGACGTGCCATCACTAGTTACATTTGCTTCTAGATGCGAATGGGGCTCCGGAACGGATCCCGCTTGTATCTAGAGGTACCACTGTATTGGCATTAAGAAGGTAGTTTTCTACTAAAGAAACACTCTTTTAAAAACATACATACACAACTAAAGGAGCAAGATCACTTCAAATTAGGTTGATATATTTACCCAACAGATTGGATTCCACACCTCTGCAAATTCACCCTCCGCTCATTGGTTGAACGGTTATACTTGGGAAGGGGAAACTTACACAAGGCCTAAGAGCAGAAAGGGCTGTGAAGAGCAAGGAGCATGGGGAGGCAGGGACATACAGACCAGGCAGTGAAGAGGACAGGAAGAGAGGAAACCAGGCTGTGTGATCTGTAACACATCCTCAAAGAATTGTGGGCACTACAGTGGATTCACAGACTTACAATTCCCAGCAATTCATAGCAAACCATGGTACCCAGAATTCTTTGAGGGAAAGAATGTGCTTCAAATGTACTTCAAAGGTATGCTGTGTGTGTGAAGGTGCAGTCTAGGAACTGAAGGGCTTTATGGTGTTGATGCTGTAGAGCACTCAAAAGAGTCAAAATTTCCATTTCTGGTTTCTAGTTATATGGTTTTTTATACCTCTTTCCCCCTATAACACAGCATACACATTTCTTCCTACTTGCTTTATTTATTCCCTTAGTTTTCTGTCTCACTCACTTTTCTTCTGTATGGGACCTAAGGTGACATTCATGTGGTTCCCAGGAAATCTCCCACCCAAACACCGACTAGATCCAGACCTGCTTCATTTCAGCAAGGTAGTAGCCTCAGATGCCTTCAGAGTTCAACCTTGGGACCCAGTACAGACGTTTCTGAAGCATTCTGTTGCAATGTTTAAGATGATTGACCAAGTGCACTATTTTTTAATAATTTATATACCGCTTATGTGTCAAAATGGTTTCTTCAGCGGTTTACAACTGTAAAATTATTACATAATTAAAACACAAATCCACTGGGCATTAAAACATTCTTAATTAAAACATATAATAAAACAATAAATAAAAAAGCATACCGTTAAAATAAAAGCAGAAGCTTACCTCAGGAGAATGCTTACTTAAACAGGAGTAACTTCAGAAGCTGGAAGAATGGCAACCATGATGGGGCTTTTCCTATTTCAGCAGGGGGGACATTCCAAACCAGTAAAGGAGCATATACAGCTGCCTTATACTGAATCAGCTCAGCCAGGATTCTCTTCCAGTCTTTTCTGGGAGTGCCAAGGATTGAAACAGAGACCTTCTGCATGCAGGCAGATATTCTACCACTGAGCTACATCCCTTGCCACCAGAAAAAAGCCTCCCTCTGTATTATCGCAAACCAATAATCTGAACTGGATTCTGTTAGCTGATCATTGTGCCTTTTATCTAGAGTTTTGTATGCAAGTAGCAGAAACTTAAAATTGGCTTGGTGACTAACTGGCAGCCAGTTGCTTTGAGTGTAGTGACATGTGTCAAACAGAAGGGGGCACTAAGTCAAAATCTGTAAGGTTGCTGGAAGCTCTTGAACTAAAACAAACAAACATACAACTAGCAACAGATCTAACATTAAACAACAACATATACGGGATCACTTAATGTACTTTTCTTTCAATGGAAATTAGTGGCTTTATTAAATATATTTTAAAGGAAGCACAGTTCTTTCGAACAGTAAACTGGAATGATTTGCAACGTAACTGGTTGGTCATAATTTTGTTCTGTTTTATTGGGCAAGAGTCCAAACGGGGGCAACTTTACCTTCAAAAACCCATTTACGATTCAGATAATAATCCAACACCTGGATAAGAAGTGTTCTGATGTTCCCCCAGGCACAAATCACCACAGTTGTAAACTTTTCCACTCAGTGTTCAAAACTCCCATTGTTCTTTGCACATTTTGCGACAAGGAATTTCATTAGCGCAAGCAGTTTCTGAGCTCTGGGTGCAGTAATGTGCCTAGGATTTCAAATTAAAACTGCAGAGTGGAAGGAAAGAAGGATCTTTTTCTGCCTCCCCACTTCCAGCTACTCTCTGAAGAAGAGATCCTCTTAAGAATATTAGGGGGGAAGGCAAGGGAAAGACTAGACCATGTGAAAAATGAACATAATATTTTAGCTGAAGTTCATTCATTTTCAGCTTTGTATTCTTTCTATTAAAAAAATCACACCTAGACATTCTTTTGTTGCGCCATAACCTACCTTTAAGGTGACATTTAGCTCCTAGCTTTCATATCTCAGTTTCTAATGCTGTTTCCACTTGTCATAGATATAAAAAGTGTTTGTTTAACGAGATTAAACTTCATAAGCCTTGTGAAGTGTTGAATTCTTATAGTTTACAAATAAGGAAAAATCTGTGTAGAACTGTTATGATGAACAGCTCATTATTCCTTGGTGCTTAGATCATTTTGTTCATAAACAGGTTCTGCATATTTAAAACAAACTCATAACCCACATCACAACATGTATTGTTTGTGGAAGTCCATATCCAGATATCTCCTTGTACTCTAGCTCCCATCTGCCCTAGTCAGCATGACCAATAGTTAGGGATGATGGGAATTAGAGTCCAAGATAATCTGGACAGCCACAGATTCCCCATCCCTATCCTAACATACATACCCCATGAAACACAGCTCAGCTCCTCCTTGTTCAGTTTTCTTTTCCTTTCACCTTAAACAAATAAGGCTAAAAACTAACAAAAGGTTGCATGTTCCCAATTAAAGGAAAGGCACTTTATATATCAGCATCACATAACTATGCAGCTCTTTCCCTGCCAATTCCTCCTGAGAATTGCCAAAGTAATCTGAATTAGGAAGTTTTAGGATTACCTGTACATCAACAATGAATCTCATACTGAAGAATGAGGGAAAACAGGGATAACATGGTGAAAAGAAGTGAATCTCTCCCCCCTCTGAGGATAGACTGACTGGAAGCAAAACAGAAAAGGGTTCCTGTCTCTTTTAACAGCTGTACAGACAAGGGACTGCAGCTAGTGTAGCTTTTCGACCTTGCAAGACAAGTTGCCTTTGCCAAAATTTTCTATGAACTCTGCACAACCATTAAAGGCACAAGAGCCTTCTTTTGGAAGTGATCACCCTGGCAATAATTCCCACCAGGTTAGTAACTGATACACAGAACATCTGTAACCCTCAGCTTGTCATCTGGACTCTGGCAAGCAAAGAGGTGTGTTGATGACATGACAGAGAAAGTCAGGTGCGGAAAATGTAACAAAGGGCCTTTGATTTCACGCCTGAGGCTGGGATCTAGGAAGTCTTGCATAATCAGAGTCAACCAGACTGAGAGAAGTCTACTAGATAACTATGTGATGATCAGGATATTGTCTGTCTAAAATCAACTATATCTCCAGTTCCAGCAAATATTGCTTTTCCTGCTATAAAGATAAGTACTATTGTCTGCAAATCAACCTGCTATAAGAAGCATAGGAGAGAGGTTGTGGGGGAAAATGACTGTCTTGAGTTTAGGTACTATTTCGGGGGGGGGGGGACAGTAATCCCAACTGCAATGGGAACTTAATTATTTACTAAATATATATCCCATCTTTCCTCCAAGGAGTTGAAGGCAGTGTGTTATAATAATCATTATTATTTCTAGTATTTATGAACTGCTCCCCATAAAACACTTCAAAGCAATTTAACAATGAAAACATCAATAATGAAAGTGTATTAAAAACAAGTCCAACACAAATACAGACTGGGAAACAAATCTCTACTTAAGATCTTGCTAAAAAAGAAAGGTCTTCAACAGGGTAACAGATATTATCAAACAAATAACAGGGATGGCAGCTGTTTGATATGTAGCAGGAATGGTATGGTTTGGCCCATTTGTTTTATCCTCACAATAATTTTGTGAGGTGCTGTAGGCTGAGAGATAATTTTTACATAAAGTGAGGTCTCCCTGGTCCTAGTTCACACACTATACAGCCTTTCTCATCTTTGGGTACCCAGATGTTGTTGGACTACAACTTCCATCATGCCTGGCTAACAGGACCAGGTAAGGGATGATGGGTCTTGTAGTCCAACAACATCTGGGGACACAAGGTTCGGAAAGGCTGCGTCTAACAACTACATCAAACCTCCTATGAGACTATTTAAAAAGGATTTTGCACACAGAGATGACACTCAAATCTCTGAAAGGTTCCAATTCTCTGCAGATTTCCTGGTTTAAGGTCAATGTCCTTGACACCTTATCAGTTGGCCTAATCCTTAAACAAAGAGACTGATGAAATATTGTTCTGTAGATAGGATGTAGGTAGATCAGAAAGCAGATGGCAAGGCCACAGGAAGAAACTGAACTCGTAGTCAGAGCTTCAAGGTCATCGCCCTGGAACAGCACCTGAACATATAAACACCTTTCAAGGTGTCTAGGCACTAAGCAAGGCTGCAACTTCCAGTGCGGCATCTGGAATCTGAATCTTGTAATGCGATACAATCTGGAGAGAGGGCTCCTGCCCCTTTAAGAGCTTTAAAGACAGGGCTCCTGCCCCTTTAACAGCTGTGCAGAAGAGGGGATTTCAGCAGATTTAGCTTGAGTAACAAACTTCATCAATTGAAGCTTCCTCTTCTGTATAACTATTGAACGTGCAAGAGTCCCATCCTTTTTCACTTGGCCACCCAATCTCTCAGTCACAATGGGCCACTCATCATTTTTCAAACAAGCTTCTTTTTATAGATGAATAAAAATACTTTTACTGATGTGTGATCTTCTTATGTGCCACTGAGTTCAACAAGACTTATTTTCTGATACACCCCCTTACTTAGGAGTTATGCCTCTTTTTAAATTCCTGAATAGGCAGGTGTAGAATTGTGTGAGACAGTCCTCAGTAGACAATGGAAATAGTTACCGCATAGGGCTGACTGCAATTAAGACCTCAATTGGGGAATTGCGGGACTTTAAGTGTGTCAGGACTGTTGCCACATCTGTAATATACAGCTCATGCCAGCTGGGACAGGCAAATCACCAGGCTTGATGCCATCAGATGATAGTGAGGCTAGTTTGGGATCCAGGACTGTCTCAGCCCTTCCCTGCCCACCCATCCCCCATTTGGGGGCTTTCTGCAAGCTGATGCCAGCGAGGATTTGACATCATTCCACAGGTGGATGGCCAAGACGGTTGGGAGTAGATCCTCTGCCTAATGGATGACTAGCATATTGACCTCAAACAGATGAAGCACTTAAGATCAAAACGAAGGGAAAGTAGTAACTGTTAAATGGCTCTAGTACCTGCCCAAAGTCCAAATTCTCTACACAGCTGTGCAGCCAAAGCCTATTCATGTTTATACAGAAATGCGTTCTGCTGGGACCAATGGTGCTACTTCCAAGTAACAGCATATAACCAGAGCCTTTTTTTACCCCGAGGGTGGGTAAAGCATGGTCTTTTGGGTAACTTTCTAGGGATCAGATGCCTACTATGGGTAGGGTCAGAGACAAGAGATGGTGGAGCCTACAGATTTGAACAGTAGGTCACACAGCCCAGCCATGTAAAAGGCAGATATTTCTATAAACCCATTACAACTCAAGGACACATTCCGGCCAAGCAAAAGCACTCAAGGAGGGCAGGGATCAAGCTCTGAGGGCGGGGTGCTTACTGCAGAAAGTCTCCAGGACTAGACAGATATAAAGTCCGGGAGGACTGCATCCAAACCCTAGTCCTGAGGTTCCCCATGGATTTCATTATCAGTAGGATCCTAAACCTGCCCACTCAGACCTAAGTCCCATACAAAGTTAATAAGACTTATTGGTTATTGTTACTGTGATAGGCATTTTGTGTTCTCGTTGCAATAAACCGCCCTAGCATCTTTGGATGAAAGGCGGTATATAAATTCAATAAATAATAATCCCAAGCATGCAATCAAACGGGTTCCTCAGAGCTATCTTCTCCTTTAAGGCTGCCTTGAGGGTGGGGGGCAGTTGGGCAATTTTAGACGGGGCACACAGGGGGCCACCCTAGATGGAACCTGCATTTCCTCAGGATGCAGCAAGCTAGTCAGTCAGTCAGTCAGTGTATGCGAGAGAGAAGAAGGATCATAAAAGCCTACCAAGCCGGGCCAGTTTGCTGCTGCTGCTGTTGGGCGCAAAGAACAACAGTGCATACAGGAGCGGCGGTCGCCGCCAGCCAGGCCACGGGGCGGGCGCGAGCTCCCTTCGCGCCCACGCCCCTTCGGCGGAGGCGCCTCAGGTGCGCGAGCATGTGCAGAAGGGGACTTGGCCGAGGGCCGCCCTCGCGCGCTGCGCTGGGGAGGAGGAGGGCGGGCAGCCGAGGCTGTATCTCTCGGGCGCAGATCCCTCCCTCCCTCCGTCCCTCCTCCCGCTCCTCGTGTCTCCTCCCCCGGCGTTGGGCGGCTGCTGCTGCTGCTGCTGCTTCGAGCGAGCTGCCCTCCCTCTCCGTCTCTCCCTCTCTCCCTCCGCCTCCTCGCGAGCTGGTTTTCTCCTGGCTGTTGCTGCTGCCGCCGCCGCTGCTGCCGGCTGTTTTCCTCCCGCCGCTGTTTCGGCCTGAGAGAGGGGAGAGCGGCGGCGACGTGACGTTTCCCTTTGACACATAAACAAGGTAAGGCGGGAGGGAAGCACTGGCGGGGGGGGGGGAGGCGGCGGTAGGAAAGCGAAGGGCTGAGTCCCGGGGGTCACTCGGCTGTTCCTCGGCCCCCGACGCGCTCCTGTCCGTCGGAGGCGACGTTGCGGAGCTCTTTCGGCCCGCGGAGAAATGGCAGCGGGAGCTCCGGGGCTGAAACCCGGCCTCGGTGGTGGCTGAGGGGCACAGACCCCTCGCTTCGCCCGCCCCGCCTGAAGAGCGGATGGGCCCGTAGATGGGAAGTCGAGGGACGGAGGTCTCTCTCGGCCCCCCCCCGCCCCATCATTAGGGTCGACCTCATCGGGAAGACCGGAGTTCTTTTTTGGTTGGGGGGGAGGGGAGATAATTGCTCTCTTGTCCTCGCACCCGTGTCTTTTCCCCTCTTCACGTTTGTGACCTGGAAGCACGAACAGCGCAAGGCGGGCAAAGGGACGCCGGGCGCAGGCTGGAAAATCCCCGAAGGGACCCCCTTCAGTTGCGTGGGGCGGGGGGAGGGGGAGACCCTGCTCTTGTCAGTGCCATCCCTCCATCGGCTTATATAAGTGTGTGTGTGTAAATGGAAGTCTTCCCGGGTCAGGGGAGGGAGGCTGGGCACAGACTGGCCCTGGAAAGTCCCCTCGGAGTCCTTGCGGGACCCCTCCCTTTCCTCGCCGAGCGATTGTGCAATTGTGTATGCTGCGTGCAAGTGGAGGGGAATGGCAACGGGGAAAGGAAATCCTCAGAGATGTGCGATTAAACCAAGGGAAAGCTGGTCTGTCAGGTTTTTGGTTTTTTTGGGTCTGTCTGGGGCTGGAGTGCAGAAACAGTGTCATCTTCTCTCTCCTCACCCCCCCCAAATCTATTTGAATATTTGCGGGATACACGAGTCGTGGTGGTGCTGGGGGGAGACATCGAAAGGAATTGCTTACAAAGCGCAAAAAGGGTATCTGAAAAACACTGTACAGCACAAGAAAGTCGTCCCCTCCCCACCCCCCTCACCCCCGCCATCCGTGCTGGCTCGGCTTTGTTGATGGTTCTAGGAAGGGAGGGGATGTGTGGGGTAAGCGAGGCCATCGCCGCCGCCGCTGCCTGGAAGGGAGGCAGCTCCATCCGCGCGTCCCCTGTCAGTTGGGATGGCTCTGCTGGCCTCTCCGCCCTCCCCCGCAAGGCTTTACTTTCAGTTTCTGGTGTCGAGGTTGCCTCCCTTTCCCGGATAAGACTTGCATACGCACATCCTTGGTGGAGCGTCGGTTAAGGCTGCTTCTGTTATCAGAGCGCTTTCCTTCGTGGCTGTGAAAGATAGATTGCCCTCCCCCCCGTTAAACAAAACAAAAACAACCTTGTACCCGCGTGGCTTACAAATATTTTCCACGTCTACGAAGAACGGATGTGGAGCACTGGCCTCTGCACGTGACGGTATTTTAAGGGAGGAGCTGTTGTAAATATGTCCTGACATGTTCTCTTAGCTGTTTGATAGAGGTTCTTTATTAGTCGAGTAGTTCGATGAAGCGATGGCTCGCCTTTGTTGTTGGTGGTGGTCATGGGACCTGAGAGGGAAATCTCACTTCTTCTAAATCTAAACGACCTAGTACTACTGGTAACTAAAAGGAACCGGTAGTCCTTAGTTTCTGGAAGGAGGTGGGAGATTTGCACCTCATATGGTTGCAACTCTTTTCAGCTGTCATTATTTTGTGGGACTTGTTTCGTGGAAGTACTTGCTCATATCCACATGTTGCTGAAGTAAGTTGTAAAGGATTGAGACGAAGAAATCATAATGAAAGTGGACCTCCTTATTGTACATTTAAATTATATTTTAAAGGATTGAAAGAATTTTTTTGAAATAGATGTAAGATGACAAGAGACTTGAATTTCAAAGTAATTATTAGTAGTTTAGCATGCAGGCTGTGCAAGAGATGTACAGTATCAGCTTTGGCATATAGACATACAAATAGTATTAAATTTCATGACAGTTGTAATTGTGGTGTTGACAATAGAGATCAATGACATTGATCTCTATTTTAATTTTTCAAGTGCTACTGGAATATTTGGATGGAAGAAAATGCATCTATCACTTAAGGATATTCTGCAAAATCATGTGTCAGCATGTGTATAAAATTGTATTGCTGAGGCTGATTTATCAAGCAATTAGAGCAATTTTAATAGAAACTTTAAGTCCAATTTTCTTGTCTTTGTTCATGTGATTCACTTGTTTGCATCTTTTTCTGTTGCTCTTGTGTTTGTATCAGTATATGCTGTTGTTTTTTTAAAAATATTATAATTAGTTAAAACAAACCATTATGCACATTATCTGTATACCTTGAGCAGAAATGAACCATAAATTGAGTGTTGGGTCCAGACTTACACTTGGGTCCCAACAAAAGCATTTAGTCATGGTATAATTCTTATTGAAATCAATGGAACTTGAATGCAGCCCAGCTTTGGTACAGGAGTGGGACCCTTCTGTCTGGGGGAGCCATCTCTCTCCAGTCCTTGGGACTCTCCCTAGGTCATGCCTCTGACTGGCCCTGCTATTCAACCTCCCCAATTGCTTTACTTGATTGGAATGTGTCCTTGAACTGCGAGGAAGCTTACTTGTTTAGACGGGGTTGGAGAGAAAAGTTCATAGAAACACTGACTTTTGTGCAGCTTGAATGCAGCTTAGTGTAAGGGTTGCATCTGTTATGCTACCCATTCCCCACCCCCACCCATGCAAGTTTGCCCACAGGGAAAAGAGCCCCACTCTTGCTTCCGTAGATACCAGCTAAAATGATAACTTTTTCATCCCAACCACAACTGGTAGTAGGTGTGTGCATGTACATATGATGACCTTTAACAGAGAGCAGGACAAGAGTTCTATCTTTCTTCTGCTTCCTGATCTCTGTGGCTTTTGATACCATTGGCCATGGTTACCCTGGTAGACTGGCTCTGTGGCATGGGAACTGGGGGGTGGGGAGGTTGGCGGCGACACTGTTTTACAGTGATTCTGGACCAACCTTCGGGACAACGTACTGGGAGAGTGCTTTTCAATCACTTGAAAGTTACACTATGAGGTGCCACAGGACACTATTCTGTCTCCAGCACTGCTTAATGTCTGCATGAACCTGCTGCAAATGGTCTTTGGAGTTTTTGGCCATCGGTATGTTGATAATACTAATCTCTGTTTCTCTATAACACCTGAATCAAGAAAGGCTGTGTGGGCCCTGGACTGGTGCCTGGATGCAGTGGTGGGAAGGATGAGGGGAAATAAATAGAGCTTGAATCCTAGCAAGGCAGAGGTATTGGTTGAGTGGCTCCTGTGGCTGAGAAATTGGACACTTGACTACCCTTGACAGGGTTGCACTCCTCCTGAGGGAGCAGTTACAGTTTGGGGGTGTTTCTGGATCCAGTTTTGTCACTGGAGGCATAGGTAGCCTCCGTGGTTAGAAACACCCTTTACCAGTTGCAACTGGTGCAACTGGACTCTGGGAGAGCTTGACCACAGTAGTTGGATTGGATTGGATTGGATTACTACAATGCAGGCTATTGGAGCTTCCCTTGTGCTTGATCTGCAGTTAGTGCAAAGTGCTACAGTATTGTTGTGGACAGGAGTGAGACCCTGACAGCATATAAATCTGTGCTGGTTACCTGTTGCTAAGTTCAAGGTGTTACTATTAGGATTGCCTTACTCTATATATGCTCACTGAACCACTATGATATGCAGAACTGACAATGTTAAAGGTGCCATGCAATACCTGTTCCACACTTGGATATTTTAGTGTGGCCGCACCTACATTTGGAACTCTTTGCTTATGGACATCAGGTGCCTTTGCTATACTCTTTTTGGCACCTGCTTAAAACATATTTGTTTAGGGAAGCCTAATCAGACATGTGGAAATTATACACATTTTATCTATTTAGCCATTGTTGATTTTAATTCATCTTTTGAATGTTTTATATACTTGTTTGTAACTTTTTTGCAAACAAATTTAATGTTTTTTTGTGAACCTCTTGGAGGGTTTTTTTAAGATAAAAAAATCAAGAAGTGTGTCTATAGATACTGTACAATTTTCTGAATATTAAAGTAATCATCAGACAGTGTCTGACACTGAAATGCAATTCTCCTTGTGTTATATCCATACAGTTTTGCAATTGTCTTGAAATACATCTTTATTACATTGGTATATCATTGTGGCAGTATTTTTCAGTCTTAGCATACCCAAGACCGACCTTTAATCCCAACCTGTAATATGAGACCCAGTTTACATTATTTATTGCATATGTCTTTCTTTTTCTCTAGGATGATCAGGTGCAAATGAGAATAGCAGGGCTCCTGCAACTTTAACAGCTGTGTAGAAGGGGGAGATTTCAGCAGATGTAACTTGCAGGGATGAGAGATGCTGCACTGCTGAAATTATCTCTGCTCTGCAGCTGTTGGTGGTACAGGAGTCTGATAACTCTTATATTTGTTAAAAACTAAACAACAACAAAAAGGCTACAGTACAGGTGCCACTGGTACAAGCGACCTTTGATTCCCGAACCACCAATCATCTGTAGGAATGAAAACAATACCTATTAATTTGAATACCCTGCATTTAGAAATGAAAAACAGAAGACTGCAGTGGGCCTTAATTTTTTTATATAAAACCAAATCCAAATATCTGTAGTCAACAGGCAGTACACACACACTCACTCTCTTTATCTCTGTGTGTCTTTAAAGTTTCTGTGTGGTTAAGTTTGACCTTGTACGTGCAGCGTACATGCTGCTTTCAAGTTTTTACTAAAGATAAGGTATATAGCTAATAATGATTCGACTTAACAAAAGAGCTAAAGTCCCACTGTCTTCAAAAAACAAGCTACTGTACTTAACTGTCTTTTGCGGAAAATGAATCTAAAGCAAGGGGAGGCAATGTTATTTCTATCGGTTTTATATAAACCTCAATGTCATTTTCTTTGCTTTTTTGCATGATAATTGTAGCCAGTTTGTCAGCTGGTCATTCTTGGGGAGAAGTCATAATGATGTGTATATGGACTATGGACTTAATTTTAATTTACTCTTTGTTATTTCATTTACATTGTCTTTGTCAGAGATGTGAAATTTCTGGAGATTTTGAATGAGTGAACAAACTTGTGTTTTTTTGTAGAAAAAACTTTCTATGTGGTAGTATCAAACCCTCTTTCTTATCTCAAGGATATGAAATTCATTGTTCATATTTTATGTAGTAGTTGCCATGTAAAATACTACCTTGAAATATCTGGTTTGTTGTATTTATGGAATAAAGTATAATTTTTTGGTGGTACGGTGCAATCCAGTTTAGCCCCTTTAAATCCCAGTTGTTTCAGAGGGATATAAAATCCTTTAAATATTCCATGTATAAAACGTTTGTTTTATTTGAACACTTAGTTACAAATATACCCAGTGTTTGAAATAGACCTGCACAAGGATGCCTCCTAACAGCCCCAAGCCTATATATATTTATCCAGCAATAAGCCCTGCTTGGCCTGTAATCTCTGCACATTTACATGAGAGTAAGTTCAGTTGAGCATGGTGGTAGTTACTTCGGAGCAAAAATGCATGTCTTTTGCCAGCTGACAAATAGGAAAAAATAAAATGTGCAAATAGGCACACTCATTACTGTGGTAAACAAAAAGGAAGGTCACATTTTTTTTGGCTCAGGACTGTTGAGCAGAAATGAAAAAAAACCTCTTTTTTCAAAGAGAAAAACAAAAATGGAACATCCACATAATGCATTTATGTAATTATATTATTTCCGCCCCCCCTACAGCTATGTACCTTCCAAGCTGGTATAACATGCATCTGATGAAGTGGACTTTAATCCACACGTTTGTTAGTCTTTAGGGTACCACAAGACTCTTTGAAATTTTACTCTAAATCATCAGTAATGATGAAAAAAGGGCTCTCTCCTACAGAAGCTCATGGCTTTGTTATTCTTTTGCTTTAGCACAGTAACAAAGCCACCCCTCTGAAAATAGCTATACCTTCATTCTGAAAGAAAAAATATTTGAGTGTTCTTTGTCCCCGCTGCCTCACACAGTTGGACCATAAGGAAAAATGTGTGTTCTAACTTTTCTCATCCCTGTCTTGTTTTTAGTATCTTCCTCTACCAATGCAGATGAAAAGTTAAACCTAAAATATTATGCATATATTGATAGCAACACATTGTCATGATTGGTTCTGGTGATTACTGTCTTCCTGTGTAAAACAGGCTTCCACATCTTCAGATTGATGGGGGACTTATGGAGATGGTCCACCATTGGAGACTGATCCACTTGGGTCAACTTGGCTGTTTGGTTTAGTGAGGAGTAGTGTAAAATTAAACTTCCTGAGCAGTGCTGTTGAAAGACTGGCTGAATCTGATGAAGCATGCAGTGGAGTCTGTTTGCAGGCCCATGAGTTGAGTGATGTCAGCAATGAAATCTACCTTTTTGGCCACAATTATATCCCCTGAATCACATCCAGTGGGTTTCTTCTGGTTAGGGAAGGGTCTTCTATGCCAATAACGTTCTCTACCAAAAGGTGAGCCAGTGATGATCTCTGTCCTTTCTTAGTTCTATGCTGTGACTTGAACACAACAATTCTGTTAAGGGTACTGGTTGCCTGATACTGTGAAGGCCACCCCACATACCTTGACTCACATGGATATTAAAGTCAGTTAGGAACAACTAATAGATTGTGTAATGTCTCCCTAGAGAGCAGGATAGTGACCTATTAGTCCTTAAGAAGGTAGTGGTTTGTCACTTTCTCAAGAAGTCATCATTATTTGTATTTGGTTTTTATGTAGGTTTGTGTCTCAAGCAGTACAGTTTAACTGTTTATGTTTATTATGAATAATGTCTAGATAAGTGGTTCCCAAATAGCTAAGTACTGTGGATGCCCTGTTTTTAAAAAGCCAAGCCATGGACCCCATATTTTTGAAAATTTTGAAATTTCTATGGTAGTTTTTGTTATATAAATGGTGCCACAGATCCCCTAGGTGGGTTACATGGACCACCAATTTGGAACCACTGGCCTAGATAATTTAATTTACAAGGCATCTCATAAACACAGGAAGTAAAATAATAAATATAGAAGTATGTAGTGGTGATTTAACTACCTTTAGACTTGTCTGCATCTAGCTTCCCTTTTCCTGGAGAAGCACTGGGAGTATGTGATTGCAGTAGGAGAGTATCTTCATCTTGAGGCAATGCAAGAGTGTTGATAGTAGTCAAATGCTCAGCAGCTTTTGGTGTTGCAGATGCTGCTAATTATGCTGTTTTGCAATGGCTTCAGTTCTTAAATGGGGTAATGAGTCTTTTTCTCCAGTGGTTCAAATCTTTTGTGTCTGTTAAATGCAGAATGTGGTTACTAGGGATGCTACCTCAGCCCTCTAGACATTTTGTTGCTCAGTCCCAAGTGGATTGGTGTTGGTTCTGATTTTGTTTGACATCCATATGAAACTATTGGGTGAGATAATTTGCAGTGTTGGAATGATGCCTCATCAACAGGCTGACATCTAACACTATATTTTAGTCACTGAACACCTAGGTGTTTCTATGTCTGTTCAGAATCAATGTCTGGAAGCAGTGCATAGTGGGTCAGGTGGAGGAGGGTACATAGTATGAAATTTAAACCAGATAACTCAGAGGTGGCGATAGTGATAGTATGTCTTTGGAGGGAGTAGCTTTTCCTGTGATGACTTCCGGGTTGTAATTTTTCCATGGGAACAGCCTTGGAGTCTGGCAGGTGTTTTTGATCTGTGCCTAGTTTTTATATACAGGCAATTCCTTATTTGTGCACATTCAGTATTTGTGTGACTGCTGACATGTGTGCCATTTTCTGCACAGCAAGGGCACTTGTGTGTGTCCCGCTGATGTGCACGGTGCCTCTAAACACAACCCATGCATAAACGAAAAGTTGCCTGTATTTCCAAGCAAACGTTAATATTACTTTTACTCTATTTCCCCTATAGAGTGCGTGATTTCTTAGTGGAATTTAATGGCTTATGCAAACTGAAGCCTATGCGAGTTACAAAAAGGAATTTAGTCTTCAAAAACTAGTCATGAATAATTTGATGTTGTTCCCACAAATGCTAATTACACTTACTGAGAGAACAGTTGTGTCTGACCTTGAGGGACTCACCTTGGGCTTTACATCACTTGGGGCAACCAGAAGCCATAAAAGGCATCTGATTTGTATCTCTTCTGCTTCAACAGATCTTGTGTAGTGTAAACAGTATGGACCTTGATAACTTCAGTTCTTTTCCCTTTGAGGGTATTGCTCAGGAAAGGCGGAGAGGAAAACATCTTGTCTTGTATGATATATTGACAAAATTTGATCGCTCAGTCACACTTCAGAAGAATCCAGGATATGGGTTAATAACCACTCTGAGTCCCAGCTGCAGGGATCATTCCTTGCTAAGACTGAGACTAACTGTAGAAGAAGAAAAAGGAACATAGCATGCTTTTCCAGCAGTATGTGAAGTTGTCCCTCAGGCTAAGGAATCCAATAGGCTCTTGTATTCAGATCTTTACCTACCTACTGATAGTCTGATCGTATTAAAGTATACTAAAAAAAAAAGTCAGTTTGAGTTCAATGGGGCTTACTCTGTGCATATCACATGCTAAGATTGCAGCATAGAAGCCACCTTCTCCAAGTTTCTTTCTGAGTAGCGTTTGGAAGCACATGTTTTTAAAATTGCTATTTCCTCTTTAGGAGCAGATTTTGCACAAATAAAGTGTAGCCATAACTATCTCCTCAGCTAATTATCCATGCAAACTATTAAGCAGTCCATTAAAAATTAAGCATGCCTTCAAAGAATCATCCTTTGTTGCTTCAGTCTTCCTGGCCTTACAACTCCAGTCATGCTATAGATAACTAGAGCTTCATTAACATGTGACCCCAAAAATTTGGGTCCTTTCCAAACTGATGCCAAAGTTTTGTGCCGCCAATCCTACATTTTGTGCTGCCCCCAAACTGAGTAATTGACACTCAAACTGGGGCCAAAAGGTTACCTCAAAATACATTACTGTATGTTCATATTAGGAGCTTAGAACACAGTGAGGTAATTTCCCCCACACTACATTTCAGGCCACATTTGCATGGCGGTGGTGCTGGTGGTGGTCACATCAGAGATGGGGCAGATATGTTTTCACCCAACATGGATGATGATTTGGATTCCCTAGCTGTTGCAACTCCCTCAGAACTCACATTAAGCTGTCACCTGTGCATGTGTGACAGCTGCTAGCATAGCTGTCAACTTTTCCCTTTTCTTGCGAGGAATCCTATTCAGAATAAGGAAATTTCCCTTTAAAAAAGGGAAACTTTGATAGCTATCGCTGCTAGAGTATTTCACATTACTGCTTGCTTCTCATTTGGTTTTCTAGCTGGATTAAAGCTGGTTTGAGATAAAACATATCAAACAACATTATTTGTTAATAAACTACAGGATTGATATAAATTGTGGCGAATGTGTGAATGCAGCTTCAAAAACTAGCAGTTTGAATGCACTGTATTATTATAATATATTATAATATATACTATCAGAGTTACGTTATTTTAGTTGTTTCTCTTTCAAAGTAACGGAAAGTGACTTACATTAAAAGATGCATGTGGAAAAAACAGTAAAGTGAACATATGCTAGCTGTAAGCATCTCTCTCTTGACTTCAAACATACTTCCCAGAGAATAGGTCATCTTTAGGCACCTGATTAAGAAGATATGTACCTACCCAAATGGCAAAACTGTTGAAAACAAATTATCTGCTGGTATTTGTGTGTGTGGCATTTTGTCAACTTCTGTTGCTGAGATAGCAAGTAATCTGTTTTTTTAATGTATCCCCTGTGCTTGTTGCTGGTTTGGAAATTTGATCTATTTTAAAGTAGTATGTATTTTTTAAGAGTGAGAAAGTTATTGGAATATCAGGAAATGTGTGAATTTTATCTCTCTTTTTTTCCTTCCATCTTACTATGTTTTTAGTAGAGGGGGAAATTGTGTTATTATTTATTTATAAAAATATTTATATACTGGAGTATTTTAAAAATATATCACAGCAGTTTACAACAATATAAAAACAAAATCAAACATTAACATCATAAAAAGTTAAAAGCAAATTAAAAGCAAAAAGAAATTAACAACAAGCATCAGTAGACCATTTTTGGGGATGTACCCTTAATTGCCTGCCTAGGCTATTCCTGGCAAAATCGAAAAGTTTTCAGCAGGTGTTTAAAAGTTGGCATAGAAGGTACCTGCTGATGTGAACAAAGCTACTTAAGTTGTACTCCCCCTACCTTCCAGCATGTGTCAGAGGAAGAGATCAAAACTATCAGCTTCCAGGTTTAAACTAACCACCACTAGCTACGTAGACCTGCAATTAGTTTAAATTGTGGTTTATTCAAACAAGACAAGACAACAAAGCCTTGTAGAAACTTAAAGACTTTTGTGGGCTTTTGTGGACTTTATGCAGTGCTTTTTTTCTGGGGCGACGCAGGGGTACGCATACCCCTAAACATTTTGTAAATCTTTGAACTTTTGTCCATTTACTGTATTTATTTTTCCAAATTTGAACTATAAAATGGTGATTTTCTTGAGTCAAAATGAGAGTACCCCTAAACATTTTCTTTTAGAAAAAAAGCACTGACTTTATGAAGTTTTATCCTGAGTTACAGGTAGGGTGTGTGTGTGTGTGTGTGTGTGTGTGTGTGTGTGTACACATACACACATCTCTGTGAGATTTTCTGGATGGATATCGTAAACAGTAATGTCAGAGGAAAACAGAAATCATTCTCCACACCTTTCTGAAAACAGTGACTCAGAGGCTGTCACAAAATGCAAGATTCAGTCAATCCCACTATTGTTTAATTCTGGGCACTTTTCTTTTCACAGTTTTACATACACAGTTCTGCACTGTACGTAGGATTCAAACTTAAGCAGGAAATTCCCATTCAAATTTGATGCTAAATGCTTGGTCATTAGAGTTCTTTATCAGTAACCCCTTCATTGCTTCTAGAAGTACCCAACTGTCGTGAGTTTGTCAGGAGTTTGTGGAGGTATGATGGAGAGTGCGGTCTGACCCTGAAGAGTGGGAGGAGCTTGAGGAGTGAAAGCCTGAAGACACTGGAGAGGGTCCAAGTAGGGTGGTGGTCATGGATTCTGAATCCCAAGAGACATCTGATCCAGCAGAGGATCCCAATTGGTTAGTGGGTTGAGAGTTGCTCATGGAAACTCTCAGAAGTCCCTCCTGTTACCACTGGGACATGCACCTCCTTAGCTTTTGCTGCTGAGGAGTGCCTTCCAGTGCCTCCCCCTTCAGGGAAGGGAGCTAGGAGTAAATATGGTGCCAAGCTGGCACCTTCCTCATCTCTGTCACATAGAACACAGGGACATCAGTGTTCACAAACCTCAGCTAGCCAGCCCATGAGGAGGAATGCCCATTTGCTTGCCACGATAAATGATGTACAGCAGGCATTCCTTCATTTAAAAGGAAGGTGTAGGGAGCTTGTTGCTTGCTGGTTCAATGTCTTAGCTCTTGCCTAGCAATGCCTTTGACTTCTCATGTAACTTCTGATCCTTGCAACTTGGCACTTTCCTTGTGTACCATTCTAATCTCAAAATAAAAGCAGGACAAGAACCTTGCAACGGGTTACACTTTTTTGTTCCTGGTCTGGTGCGGGACGATACACACTAAATTCACCCTTTCCAGCTCTTAGCGGGCTCCTTTTAGCCGCTCTCCTTAAGTGCTTTTGGTTTTCAGTTTAAGATCTCTTTAAAAATATTGAAGTTGAGATCTCAACATTCTGATTTGTAGTGAGCCCAAGGTGTTTTTTCAAAAAAGTTTTGTAACCAAAGAATTGTGCAAGATTACTTGTGCAAGGCAATAGGCTATGTCATTGCTACTCAAAGTGGTGGTCCATGGACCAGTGACAGTTCACAAGGCATTGGTTGCCGGTCCAGAACAACTCTGCTGCCGCCCTGGCTGGCTGGCTGGGAAACTTCAGGGACCAAATATGATACTAGTCCCTGGCATATTGGGGTTGGGGGAAATGCCATCCACTACATCAGATAGTCCAGTGCTTCTCAAACCATGTGTCTTCTCATACATACCCTCTAAAATGTATCACAGAGGAGCTACTTTATTCCACAAGATTGCTAGAAAACATTTTGGGATGTGTAAACAAACTGGCCATTACATAGCAATGTTGAGGACTTCCCAAATAATTCATTATAACCAGATTTAATACAATTCTTGTTGTTGAATTTTGTAGAAGGGCAGTCACCCTCATTAACGATATGATTTTATTAATTTGTCAGATATGGAATCAAGAATTGCAACAGAACACTATAAGTTCAAAATCTGGATCTTAATTGTATAGGAAGAAAGTGACTGTGAAAGTGAGACAGAAAAGAGAAATTTAGATACATGTTATTTGGGAGTTGGGGAACTGAACTGGAACAGTTCATTCTGATTAATGTATACTTGTGGAATTGTATAATACAGTATTCTTAAAATTAGTGAAATCTGCTTACTTATCTAACCAACTGAAACATAGTTGTAAAATAATGTTTCCACACAGACATCATCATCATCATCATGATCATCATCATCATCATTATTATTATTATTTATTTTGTTTTGTAAAGTAGGTGTCTGCTGTGGGGACATTGAGGGTGTCCATATGGAGGGGGAGCAGGATAGGTGATAGTCTTTACTAATTGTAGTATGTTTCATAACCCTGAATTCCCTTAAGCAAGAAGTGTACATATACAGTGGTACCTCAGGTTACAGACGCTTCAGGTTACAGACTCTGCTAACCCAGAAATAGTACCTCGGGTTAAGAACTTTGCTTCCGGATGAGAACAGAAATCGTGTGCCAGCAGCGCTGCGGCAGCGAGAGGCCCTATTAGCTAAAGTGTTACTTCAGGTTAAGAACAGTTTCAGGTTAAGAACAGAGCTCCGGAATGAATTAAGTTCTTAACCTGAGGTACCACAGTACAACTTCATGCATGCTACCAAGGAATATGCCTGGCAGTAAAGGGTAGTGCACAGACACTAGCCCTGGGCCTGCTGTGACAGGAAATTGTCTTGCACAGCATGCTTCTCCTCTAGTCAACACAGTAAACTGTCAGATTGGACAACAGTGGGAAGGATGTGCTAACAGGCTTCGTGGGAGCCTCTTGGTCATCACCTTTAATTGCTTCAGCAGCAAGAGACAACTAGCTTCTGCTCCTGAAGCAAGTAGGTGAGGACAATTGGGTTCAGAAGAAATTCCTATTTCACCTGCTCTTTCTGAGCTCAGGTTTGCTTTCCCTGTTCCTTTTTAATACAGAGGAGACAGCCTCTCTTAGCTGCTGACGCAGTTGCAATGGGGGTGGCAGGGATTTATGTTGGGAGTCCTTTATTCTAACCTTTTGTAAATGACAATCTTTGTAATTAGAATTTCATTGAATACAGTGTGTTTGGTATTAAAGTATTTTAAAAATATGTAAGAATATAGGGGAAACCTTATAAAGTATATCAGTAGTAGATCCAGCTCAGCGCTCTACACCAAACAGTAGCTAGATAAGATTGCTTGGTTTCATGTGCACAGGATATGAATAATTTGGCATTTATTTATTGAAAAGTCTGCAGGTCAGGTCGTAGCTACTGTATGACTTTAATAAAAGCAACAATTTATGAATATGTAGCTCCTGAAATAATAACAAAGCAAGCTAAACAAGGGTAGCTGAAAATTGAAGTAATTCTGTATAGTTAAACTTATTGCAAGGGAATGAGTTCTCCTCATAAGTATAAACTTTGGAACTGTCATGTGATAGCAAACAGAGGCAGGCTTCCTCAGCCTTGTGCCCTCCAGGTTCAACTCCCATCATCCCTGACCTTTGGCCATGCTGGCTGTGGCTGATGGGACTTCTTGTCCAAAACATATGGAGGCCACCAGATTAGGGAAGGCTACGTTTTACAAATGACAGCTGTATTATTTGATCATATTAGTGTCAACCAATGCCCTACTTTCATGTACAGTTGTAACACATTTCTATAAGCAATAGCATTAAAAATAGTTGCATATACCAATGTTTTTTCTGCTCCCTCTTTTAGGATTTGTGGCACCAGAAGGGAAGAACTTTGATTTTGCAAAGATTCTACTTGGTTTACGAAGTTCCTGTATCTCAAGCTTTCTGTGTTACCAGTTAACATCACTGAGAAGATTTACATATTTTGCTACTAGCCTTCTAATCTTCCCAGGGAATGCACCATGACATCAGCAGCAGTTGACAGTGGAGGCTCAGGTCTTGAGTTTGACAGCAATGGAGTACAAATTCAAGGCCAGGTCAGAAAATGATGTACAACCTTTCTTCATGTGATCTTTGTAAATGCTAATTGTGGATACAAATGAAACATGTAATGGGAGAGGATCATGCCCTAGATCATGCTCAGAGAGAAAAGAGAACTGTTGTGTCAGATAGATTACAGGTTTTGACTTGGGGGAATGTGCCTTAGAGCATTTATTTGAATGTAAGTGCTAGATTCATTAAAATAACTTGGTATTTAGAACAGTCCCTGAAGCCATATGCGGGCTATGAGAATTACTGCAGTTTTTGAAAAACAAGAACTTGCCTACCTTGCTTCCAAGATAAGTTGGTAATTACACACATCTGTTAAAAACATTCAAATACGTGGGCAAGGTAAAGGAATGAGCAGTGATGAAAAGCCCAGATCTGAGCTATATGTTTATCACATTGAAACGGATAGGTCTTTAAATTGTGCAACTTTGGACTAAACCCTTAATGTCATTTCTAATTATTTCTGCAATACTGTCACTTCTAGTTATTTCTGTAATAATATATCTTGGTAAGTGCCAAAGTTCATGGAAATGATAGGCCGCTTGTTAATTAAATGCAACAATGTTTGCATACTGTGGCTCATGGTGTGTTTCTGATGAGCCTTGCTTTAGTGGTTGATACATTGTATCTGTCTCTATCCCTCTCTCCACCCCATTCTGCCTACAGATATACCCAAATTTATTTGTAATCCTTTAAATACATACTTTTTATTTAATATTCTATGAAAGACATCAAGTCACTGAAGGGAAAATGGAAGGGATTATTTGGATTAGGATGGCAACACATTCTCTTACTGTGCTCTACAGGAGAACGAGCCAGTCTCTGAATATCCAGCAGTGATTGTAGAGCCAGTACCAAGTGCCAGAGTCGAACAAGGATATGCTGCACAGATCTTTGTTTATGATGATGAAACTTACCTTCTTCAAGATGTTGCAGAAGAACAGGAAATCGAGACAGAAACTGTGAAAACAGGTAAACCTCTTTACTTACTTTTTTTTTTTGCTAAGGATGCAAACATTAATCAGCTGGTATGCATCACTACTGTTTTAATTGCACATTATGATTCCCCCTTCCATTTAATGGGAACAGCTAATGAAAAGGAGATGGGGAGGAGGCAGGTCACTTGAAGGGGAAAATTTATATATATATATATGCTCAACCAAGTAACATCATTATTATATCATTTTACAATGCAAGCAAATTATATGGATACAGGGTATCATTCCCAAGCATAGCAAAAATTGAATATGTAAGATTCATTAGTGTGATGAGGTTCCAGCTTTCTCAAAGCAATCTGAGTTTGGCAGTGCTATACTCTTCCTCCTTTGCCAGTTACCGTTTCTGCTGCAATTAGTAGATCGACTGCCATTTCCAGATCTGATTCAGGAACTATACCTTTCAAATAATTCAATAATAATACAGTTAGTGGAAAATATCCTGTCTTTAGGCTCTGCACATTGCACAAATGTGCTAACTTATCTTTCCTGCATAAAATCTGAATAAGCTTAGGATATACTTTTCTTTACAGTTTGTATACCAGTCTAGTAGATAGCTTGCCTCTTAGGGTAAAATTTATGAGGTTTTCCTTTTAATAATGAAAACAATGGCTATCAGGCCAACAGTACTCATTTAATCAGTGTCAATATGGTTCAACCTGCTTTTGGAAGAGGGCAAGGGAAGGGGAGGTGGAAAACTAGTTGGTGTTACTATGGTAGTAACTACTTCACATTCCCTTATGGGAGGAAGATGGCCGCCGAGCTAGCTGCAGAGTTCTGGAGGTTATCTGAGGCAAGCTTTTAAATCTGCTTTTTAAACAGGCTCGACACCGAGCCAACCTTTGAAACCCCTTTATAATATATTTTAACTCCTCCAGAGCTTTTAAGTAATTTAATAGTTCTTTTAGCTTGATGCTTCTAAAAAAAAAAAAGAGCTCTTTTGTTGCCTTGTTATCTTGATGTCCGGAGGGTTTGCTCCCCGCGCTGCTACGCTCCTCAAGTCTGACCGAAAACGGGTGACGGCTGATTTATTGCCAACTTCGTGTTATGCCCTGAACTACAAGCTATCAAATTACAAATTACAGACAGCTATCCCAAATCTTGCCTCAATTTGGACCTTAGCCTATAGCTGGGTGGAGCTTCCGACTTCCTAAGAGACATAGTTTTTGAAATAGGAAGAATAACCCTGACAACAAAGATTTACAAATGGTACTTACTAGAAAGAAACGTAGGGACCTGGGGATAGTGACAAGCCCATTGTTCCAGGAGTGTTATGAGAAACAGAGTAAAATCACGCAATACTTTTTACATACAAGGGACAATGAGAATGGAAATGGAAATGGGCAAAAGATGGCTGAGGTGGTTGAGTCGAAGCAGGATGAGGCTCTTCTTTTTCCCTCTGCTGCTCAAGATCACACAACCTCCTCTAGAGGAATACAGGACTCGGAGAATAGCAACCAAAATAGAAACACAATGAGCCTGGCCCATGAAATAGTCTTGGCTGAGATATTATCTTCAGAGCTACAGGAAGAAACCCGAAACTCCCAGAAACCCCAGACTTCATCTATGGGCTCCCAGACGGAAAACAATGACTGCTATCCTCAGGACTGGCTGCTCTCTATAAATCTGGATCTGGCAGCTATGAAAAAATACTTAACAATAACAAACGGGCTGCTCCTGACATTAGTGGAAAATTATTCCCTTCAAGCTAAAGGCTCAGAATTTCATGGTGCCGATCCACCAACCACCCCTCAAGAGCCAGAATATATAAAGCAACCAGCAACCAGCAAGTGCACACAAGGATCAGCAGCGGAAAACCATTTACACCAAGGAAAGGGCATAGGGTTGTATGTATCTGTCCCTAAAACTGAATTTCCTATCGATGTAAATCAAAAGAAGCGAGGCATCAGTAAGAGATCCCATAAGAAGAAAGCTGAAACTAAAAAGAAAAGTAAGAACATAAAAACTGCAAGGAAATCTGTTATAAACCGACGTGCATGTAAAATATGCTGGAAAAGACTATATAAGCTGATGCCAAGAAAATCAAAAACAAACTCTAACAAACCTGCTATACACGGCAGCAGAGAGAACAACAGTGTGGATTCAGGAAAAAAGATCCAGCTGAAGTCTCTGAAAGAAACATCATCGCTGCCTAACAAAACAAGTGAGGAAACGGAATTACAACCCGGGTGCTCTATGCTGAAACCCCAAGGATCCATAAATATTAAAGAAGACCCACCCCATACCATTGATTATGGCAGATCTCAAGATGAGCCAGTAGCAGGGCAAGACTTGCCCCAGGATAAAGGATGGAAACTGATGTTGGCAGATAGGAAGTTAGCATTTCTTAACTACCCGAAGCCAAAGGGCTTCCTTACACAGGAAGAACGCTCGGTGCATTTTGTGAATACTTTAGATGACATGCTGCCAGGGAAAATAAAATTAAAGGACATTACTTCAGTAGATTTTATATTCTACAATGGATACTCTCTGCGAGTGATTGCCTCCTTCAAAGATCAAAACTTGGCTAAATATATATATAGATCAAGACATTTGCTGTTAAAGAAAAGGATAACGGTAACAAGATTCTTTGAAAACAGCACATGTTTGAAATTGTTTCCTGATGAGTTTACGACAGCTGAGATAAGATTTTCTTGTAAACCAAAGGTGGAGAGAGGACACTCAAAAGACAAACTGGAACATACTGAGCAAGGGTCCTTGAAACTAAGACAGGAGATGAGACTGCCTAATGAGGGGACGGATAACTTCTATCCAGAAGAAAAGGCATTAATAAATCAGTTTGGATTGTTGCCTTTCCTTGCCCAATCTGAGATCTTGAGAAGATTGGAGACCCTTAGAAATAAGCTAACAGAGATGAATGCTCAGGAAAAAGTAAGAGAGAAAGAACCGGCAACGGACCAATTAAAGAAAGAGAACCTCTCTGAAAAAGCCAAGACAGACCCCATGAAAGATTACTCTTATAATACCTCTGCAACTGCAGAAATAAACCTGTTAACAACAGATCTAACACAGTGCGCAAGGGACAAACTACCATCTAAGAAGGAAACCATCCTTATGGCAACCATGAAAGACTACCTTTATAATACCTCTGCAGCTGCAGAGATAAACCTGACAGCAACAGATCTAACACAGTGCGTAAGGGACAGCAACAATCTACCATCTAAGAAGGAAACCATCCCTATGACAACCACAACGCGCTCTTGGACCAGCATGAGATACCTGGATGAGGATGAACTTGGTACCAGTCAAATAGAACACCTCAAGGTAGATTCGCCAAAAAAAGGAGTATTGATCACTAATGTTAGCACGCTGCACCCTTCAATTGATTCCATTGAGTACCTGGGCGACAATACATCTATGGACATTGCCAAAATGAATGAAATCCAACTAACAGATAAAAAGATAGGCCCAAAAAATCTTTTAAAGGCAAATTGACTAAGATCAATGTTTGGCAAGACAACGTGCAACCTTGCCTTGCTAACTTGGAATATTGCAGGTTGGCAAAAGAGGGCCTCTGACCAATCCTTTGCTAAATATATCCAGAGACATGACATTGTGTTCCTCCAGGAGACCTGGAGCACAAGTGAAGTGGAGCTAAATGGTTTTTCTGCGTTCTCCCTCCCAGGTCTTTTAAGTACTAGAGGGGGGCGAGTTAAAGGTGGGTTAGTTACCTTAATCTCAGCAAGGTTAAGGGCCATATTTAAAGAACTAGACCCACTAGACCATCTGGCCACAGCTGTGCAAGTACAGTGGAGAACCCACAGCTTGCTGCTGATTAACGTATACCTACCCCCACAAAGAGAGAAAAGATTGATAAGAAACACTTGGGCTCAGTTAGAACAGTATCTTGACAAACTATCAAATCAATTTCCTGATGCCTCTGTAGTGGTGGCAGGCGACCTAAATGCCAGAACTGGACAATCTGATGAGGCTTTGTATGCCCATTTCCACGAAACAGTCCCCATTATAGAGGAAACCCACCCAATACCAGCTAGAGTCTCAAAGGATAAAGGCTGCAATTATGCCGGCTTATGCCTACTACGCTTGGTCAACAAGTTGGACTTGGTTATACTAAATGGCCGTACAGAGGGGGAGAAGGTCGGAGAATTCACATTTATATCTAACAATGGCGCCTCCACAATTGACTATATAATCGTGTCGTATGATCTTCAAAACAAAGTTCTGGAATGCAAAGTGGAGGAGCGCTTAGACAGTGACCATCTGCCATTAAGTGCACTCGTAGCTGCGGGAAAGGATTTATCCTGCGCTGAGAAAATCGAGCATTCGAGCCCTACAGCTCTGGAGCTTAGATATTCGCGTATCAGATGGACAGATGAACTGCATAAGGAAATTTCAAGCAGGCTATGCTCAAAGGAATTCCTCACTAAGAGAGAAAACCTTATAACTTCCTCTAGCCATGAACTAAAGATAAATTTATTTCAGGAGTTAATTTCACTCCTTCAAGATTCCCTGAAGGAAAAAAGGAACAGGCCAAGTAGGCAATCTTCAGTATATAAAAACTCCAAACCCTGGTTTGATCAAGAATGTCAGGACATGAAGCTAAACTTACTGAAAAAATACAAGAATTATAGATCTGCCAATTTACCCCAACTCCCCACGGGCTGGTTTGAAGATAAACGAAACTATAAAATTTTGATCAAAAACAAAAAACTCCTGGCACAGAAAAGAGAATGGAAATGCCTAATAGATGCATCCAGAGAGAGAGATTCGGCCACCTTCTGGAGACTGGTAGCAAATGGAGTGCGATCTACTTCCTCAGAAGTGGAGTTTACTATACCTGCAGGGACTTGGGAGGCATTTTTCCAATCTTTATATTCAGCTCTGCCTTTGACACAGCCACTAATACAGTGTGCGGCAGGTGATGAGTGGCCTCCGGTGTCGGTTGCGGAGATTAGGAGGCTTATTCAGGCACTCAAGCATAGAAAAGCCCCGGGAGCAGATAATATTTCTCCTGAGCTTCTCAAAGCCAATATTGACTGGTGGGCCCCAGTCCTTGCCACCCTTTTCACCAGCATAGATCAAACAGCAATAATACCAGAGGACTGGGGATTGGCAATCATCGTTCCCATATTCAAGAAAGGCTGTAAACTTGATCCAGCAAATTACAGACCAATCAGTCTCTTAAGCATCATTAGCAAACTTTATGCAACTCACTTACGTGAAAAGTTTGCGGACTGGCTGGAACAGGAGCACATCCTAAAGGAAGCCCAGGCTGGTTTCAGGGCACATAGATCAACTCTAGACCAAGGACTGGTATTGCAACATCTAGTGGAGAAATACACCTCAAAGAAAGGAGGCTCCCTCTATGTAGCCTTTTTAGATTTCAAATCAGCTTTCGATTCGATACCCCGGCATAGACTTTGGGAAAAATTAAATGCCACAAACATCGATAGACGTCTTTTGCTTCTTATCCGTAGACTACATGAAAATACTCGGATCCGTGTTAGATGTGACCGTTATGGGAACCTATCAAAGGAAATCCAAAGTTTCCATGGTGTCAAGCAAGGCTGCGTTCTTGCCCCCATTCTATTCAACTTCTATATAAACTCCTTAGTCGGAAAGATGGAGGAAGCAAGTACTCATTCCCCAAACCTAAACAATATACCAATACCAGTCCTTTTGTACGCAGATGATGCGGCACTTATTTCCTTCTCTTGTGTGGGTCTAAGAAAACTTCTACGAGCTCTTACAGAGTATTGCGAAGCTGAACACCTAATAATAAATTATACTAAATCAAAAATTATGGTGTTCCCCAAGAGAAAACTCCGACATAAATGGAAAATTAATAACCAACCTATTGAGCAAGTAACATCTTTTAGATATCTTGGAATAATTTTTGATGAGAAGGGATCTTGGTGCCATCAGATTAAGAATTCCATTGTCAATGCGCAAAGATCTTTTAGAGCTATCATAAGATTCTTTTACAGAAAAGGAGGTCAATATGTTCCTGCCGCCTCCCAGGTCTTTGTTGCAAAAATACTTCCACAACTGATGTATGGCACCCAGATATTTAATTGTCAAAAACTCAAGTCCCTGGAATCTGTACAAACTAAATTTTACCGCTCCCTACTAGGGTTACCTACCTGTGTCTCCAACACTGCCATTAGGCTGGAGGTAGGTCAACTCCCTATCAATGCCAGGATATGGATCCTGAAGATTCACTTCTGGCTAAAACTCATATTTTTCCCAGTGGGAGTGGCTCCATTGACCTTATTAGACCCGTTCCAGTCTAAATGGAGATTGTCGCTTTATGAAAAATTGAAGGGCCTGGGGCTTTCCCCACAAGAACTTATAGCCGCAGGCTTTGAAAAGGCAAAAATGATGGTGAGCCAGCGAATAGGAGATGTAGAGCTTCAGGACCATATGAGCAAGATAGATAAATATCCAGCTATCCAAGATTATGAAAAAGGGTTTAATTTAACCCCATATTTGCTGGATCTACAAATCGCAAAATATAGGCGGGCGTTTACCCTTACCAGATTTGATGTACTGCCATCTGCCTTACTAAAGGGCAGATACGAGGGCACACCCTATGCCGAACGAGTTTGCCCATGTGGTCTGAAGGAGGTGGAAACGGCTTCACATGTGTTGTTACACTGCGACCTTTACGGGGATATCAGGTCACTGTTTATCTCTCCTATCGTCCAGAAATTTCCAGGTCGATCTGAATCCCAGCGGCTGAAAATCCTACTAGGAGATAAAAACCCAGAAGTAACACTGAAAGTGGCCAAGTTTTCTGCGGCCGCGACCAAGCGGAGGGCATTAGTTGTAAAAAAGTAAAAGATCTGACTCTTGGACAAGCCCCCCCCCTTTCTTTTTAAGTCTACACATATATGGTAGTGCATATATGAGTATATATGTGCGTGTGTGTGGGTGTGTGTGCATATGTGCATTGTTTTTATGTATAATTTTACAACTTTTAATTGACACCATCATTCCCTCGTAAACTACTGTTGTCTTTATGTTGGTTTTTTTTTCTTCTGGTCTATGACCGTAATAAACTTATTCATTCATTCATTCATTCATTCCCTTATGACATGAAATGAAAATGCCAAATACGAACTTTTAACTATGTGGAGATTTGCACTTTTATAAAGAAAGTGCTAAAAACCTGTTTCCTTTGGTATCCTCAATACACCTTCATTTATGCTTTTCAATGCGTAAGCAAGACTTAAATTAATAACTCAATGTATTGGTTAAAAGCAAGGCAGTGAATTTATTAGGACTATAAACTAAATTGTAACGAGATATTTTTAATCTTCGTTGCTCTCTGATTGATTTTTAGCACTGCAAATATACTTTATGGGGAAGAAAGTTCCACTGGCATTTGTGGCTTTATTTCTATATTATGCTTCTGATTTAAATGTGCTAAAAGACTAGTGTACTCATAGAAAGTATGGCTGGCTTATAAATCTATTTTGACTTAGTACAATGAGTAAATAAATCTGCATTTATTTATTCATGAGTGAATTTATAAATGGCCAGCATTTTAAAAAATTGTGTAACAATGTACAATAAAATTCTTATAACATCATAAAATACAAAACGAATGACCAACACTGAATCAAATTAATTCTTTATAAATGCTTAACCAAAGAAATGCAGGTGTAATGAAATATCAAAAATATAGGTACCTGTCTGATTTCAATTAGAACAGTGTTTTATAGTACTGATGCTACTATGCTAAAACTTTTTGTAGAAATGAAATGTTTAGGTTAATTTGTGATAACTGGAACAGTCAGGAAGGATTTTCCAAGTGACTTCTGTAATCTGAGTGGTGTTTAAGGTACAAGGCGCTCTTTCAGGTAACTTGGATCTAGGTTGTTTAGGGATTTGTAAACTAACAGTAATACCTTGAGCTTAGCTTGGGAAATGTACAGTGGTACCTCGGGTTACATACGCTTCAGGTTACATATGCTTCAGGTTACAGACTCCGCTAATTGCCTCGGGTTAAGAACTTTGCTTCAGGATGAGAACAGAAATTGTGCTCCGGTGGCACAGCGGCAGCGGGAGGCCCCATTAGCTAAAGTGGTGCTTCAGGTTAAAAACAATTTCAGGTTAAGAACGGACCTCCGGAACGAATTAAGTACTTAACCCTAGGTACCCCTGTACTGCCATTAGTAAGATTTGGATTTGTTCTAGTTCAACAAAGTACCAAAAATTTAATATCAGTTTAATTCCTTTCACTTAGTCGTGTGATCAGTTATGGTCTCTTGATGGAATAAAAACACAAGAACTGCTTGCTGGATCAGGCCAATAGCCCATCTGGTCCAGCATTCAGTTCTCACAGTGGCCAACCAGATGCTTGTGGGAAACCAGCAAGCAGGATTCGAGCAGAAGAGCACTCTTGCCTCCTGTGGTTTCCAGCATCTGGCATTCAGAAGCATTGCTTGTGGATCGTCACCAAAATGGCATACTCCAGATTCCACAGTTAGGTGAGATTTGTAATTTACTCAGGATCCAGCAACAGTGGCAGACTTTGGGTATCATGGTATCTTGTGCAAGGCCAAAATCCCACTCCCAAAGGCAGGTAAAGAGGCACCCAGCTTTGAGAAGGAGGATCCAGTCAGAGCCTCACACCTCCTTCCCAAAGTCCAGCGCCTTGCTTACCAGGATTTGAGCTGGCATCCCCTTGGCTCAGCTCCCGGTGTGTGCGCACCACTCACACAGTCCTAAATCCACCCCTGCCAGCAGGCCTGGTCCCAGCCAACACTCTCCTCGTCCCATCATGCAACATGCCATGCTAATTTCAAAAATTCCTGAGACATAAAGAGGAACTTGTGCTATGATATGGAGAGGATGCTGCTAGAAATGAGGTAGAGAGAAAAATAGCTATATGAACTAGCCATGCACAACTCTAGATTGTGCCCTTGGACTGGAAGACAGAGGCAGCACACCTTTGAATACTAGTCATTAGGGAACAGCAGTGGGAAAGGGCTGTGGCACTTGTGTCCTTCCCAGAGGTATCTGGTTGGCTAGTGTGGGAAACAGGATGCTAGACTAGATAGGTCTTTGGTCTGATACAACAGGGTTGGCCTTTAAAATATCTCTTCCCATCCCTAAAGTTCCATCACTTTAGTTCCTGCTTTGAGGTAAGCTAGTAAGAATCCTGAAAAACACGCTTGAAGGAAAATACTTCCTTCTATCTATAACAGCTACTATTGTGCTTCACTTAGGTCAAATGGTGTCACCAATTTCTCAGAGTAGATTTCTTCTGCATGAAGCAAGGTTATAGGTTCTGACATAACTATGGCCAGCATTTAAAGAACTGCACACCCGAGAGCCTTTCAGCTTCTCAAGCAGCACTTCTGCATGCTGTATTGCAAATTTATTATGAAACTGAGAGGGAAATATCAAAAGTAGTTTGTGATATGGCATGGAGTGGGTGGCTCCTTTTCAAAGAAATACATTCCTTTGAAATACTGGGTGTGTACAAATGGTATGCTTGGGGTTTCTTTTTTTTCTATAGTAGGCTTTCTAAAAATAATTATGTTTGAACCTTAAGTGGGTTTATAAAAGTTCTTCCAAAGGTTAAAAATGTATTTAACGTACTGTTTTATTGTATAGAATCATAGAATAATGGAGTTGGAAGGGATCCCAAGGGTCATCTATTCCAATCCCCTGTAGTGCAATCTACAGTGCAATTGTAGTGTAGTCTAATCCCCCTGCCCACAGCCATCCCTACCTAGGTGGGCTTGAACTACCAACCTTCTGGTTAACAGCCAGATGCACTGATCCACTGTGCCACTGGGGGCAATAAAGGAGTATTCTGTAGTACACGCCCAAAAGACATGTTCATATTAGAACATGGACAGTAAAAAAATCCTGAGGCATTAAAACACAATCTGCTTTTAAGGTTTGAGAAACAATCTTTAAAAATTATATTAGTGTTTTCCCTTTTGAATACTGAACATAATCAAAGTAACGGCTTGATGCAGTGAAACATACCTGCCTACTTGAAGCTGTGGGCTTACATAGAACTGAGAATCATGAATATCTCAACAAACAGGCTGGCACCTTAAGACTAAAAGATGAGTTGAAGCTTTCATGGAAATCTTAATCAGGGAAGAATGAAGCGCTTTTGTGAGTTACAGGTATGATTTGGATGCAGGGGATTGTAAACATTGAGGACAGAGGGAAATGAAATGCAGAAAGCAGATGGTGAAAATTGGCATGTATCATTGATAATACATTGGCACAGACATTCTGACAATAATAGGCCAATTAACACTTTTAGTGTGATATAAAAATCCATTGTCCTGATTCAGCAATGAACTTCATGATGAATTGCAATTAATCAGATTCATGCTGCTGTTTCACTCCAGTATGGTCTCCTTAAAAATTAGTTATTAACTTTCCTGTGAAACTGAAGTGTTCCACCACTGGTTTTTTACTATTTCATTTCTGATTATGATTTGTCTTGATTTATTCTTTTGCATTCAAAGCTTTCCTGGATAATATGAAATAATTGTGAGTAGAGCTTATTTAGAGGCTCAGAAGGCAAATATTTTTCTGACATACAAAACTTAGGCCCTTTACTTTTTTGCCATTGATATAATTGTTCCTGTCCTCTCCTCTGACTCCCTTTTATTTTTGAGTCCTAGCAAAGAAAGTCACAAGTTCAGGACAAGTAGTCAAGCATGTTTTTAACTTCTGTTCTTCTGTTATTTCGTTAATTTAATTTGAACATGGAACTTATTATTGGAACATTTGTTGGTTTGAGTGTAAATGAGCACACTTGATGCTTGAGTTGTTGAATAATAAATATAAATTCCAATTCTATTAGTATTTTGTGCTGAGGGCAAGCTGTTATTTTAAATTCCTTTGTTGTCATCACTAATAGGAGGATGTACATATTTCTCTTAAAGAATTCAGTGGCTGTGATCCAGTGATCATGTGAGCTGAACTCAGCTCATGAAATGCTTCTACTGGAAGAAAGTGGTGGTGGGGTGACAGTTTTTGCTGTTATCCGAATGGGGAAACTTTCTTCCTAAAGTGAAGTAAATGTAGTTTGCAGCTTCTTGGAAAATGTCTTAAGTAAGGATATTCTAGTGTTTGGCTTCCTATTTGGGGAGGAGTTCATATGGAATGCAACTCTCTGCTTTCTCATTAATTGTGCCAGAATTGGTGTCAATTTGATATTTTCAGAACAATGAGATGGGAGTGGTGACTTATTTTTGGGGTGCCATTCTTCTCCTGTGTTTTTCACATTGCATCAGAAATCCTCCCTGTGGAATAAACAAACTTTTACCTTTTTAAATGAATATTATTGCCACAGGGAGGTAGAAGACCTGCATGAATAATGGAGATCTAAAGCAAGAGCACCTCCTTTAGTTACCTCATGATGGGGGAATAAAATTGATCCAGAACAGTGTTGGTATGTATAGCTTTTTGGTAATATTATACATAAATGAAGAATGCATTTTTAAATCAGGGGTGGTATAGCTCTAGAAAAGCCCTTAATCCCTTTCAGCAAAAAGTGTTAACTTCTATATTCTAAAAGAAACTTCTTTCTTTTTCAGATTACTACTTATACCACTATAATGGAAAGCTAATCTTATAACTACTTCAGACTTTCATTTGTTTGCCACTTACATAAACACAAATTTATCTATCAGGATCCTACTCTAAAGAATCTTTCAAGTTAATTTTTGTACTGCTGGTGAAATATGTGATTTAAACCCTTTAATCTGGAAATCTTGCTCTTCATGCTAATTTTGTTTCTTCACAGTCAAGATTTTTAAAATAGCATTACAAAAATATGTTTGTACCCTTGATCCTTGGGGGCTCTCAGAGAGCTCACTGCTGCATCAGTTCTCCCTGCCTCTTCTTGTTTCTGTACCATGGTAAACCAAGGTTTGGCTTAAAGTGTTCTTTAAGTGGTTAACCTGTCTCCTTAATCAGGAGGTGTAGCCAAGGTTTCTTCAGTTACAAAACCTAGGTTTGACAACACACTAACCCAAACCTAGGTTAGTTGTCATGCTGTGCTAAGTTACAAGGACCAGGGAGGACAAAGTAACTGCTCCTTCCTCCCTGGAAGAGCACATGTTCTCACTAAGCTGTAGTTTGGCTTAGTTTTATGTGTGAATAGCACACCTGGGTGTGCTAATGCAACTGAATTAGTTTATTATTTATTAAATCTATATCCTGCCCTTTCTCTCAGATGGGTCCAGGGCTGCAAACAATAAAGAAATAAAGACACTGGATTCTATCTTGATGACTGAAAAATTTTCAGGAAGCTGGAGTTCAATTCTGGCCTCAGCTCTACCAAGCCACATTAGCACCAAATTTGTGCTGTTTAACTGCAACAGTCCTTCTGCCTGTTACTGAACACTTAAAAGTGTAGAACCAAATGGGATTGGGACCATAAGGGAATGTAGCATCTTCCCAGTTTTTGTTGGTATAGATCTGTGGGTACTGCATCCTGTCTGCGGACAAACGGCGGCTCCCTCGACCTATAGAGCAAGATGAGTGCGCAACCCCCCGAGTCTGCGACTGGACCTAACAGTCAGGGGTACCTTTACCTTTTTACCCCTGATTTAATCCTAATAAATAGAAGCAGGCAGCAGTACTGATAACAGCAGTGTGTATATAACCTTATAGCCTATGTTTCCTCTGAAATGTCATACTGATTTCAGTATCTTTCAGATAAATGTGATTTGGATCGCAGTTATCATCTGCTCGAGTTCTACTTGTTGCCAAATTTTGAGAAGTGGTTTTTGTAATGTCAGCTTGTTATTCACCATGACTTTATTGAATGTCTATTAGTTATAATAGTTTGCCCTCTAATTTGGTTGTGATATGCTTATGGCACATCGTTTATAGTACTGTACATGCTTATAAGAACATAGTTTAAAGAAAAGAAATTGTGGGATAACCAATCCACTTCCATTTCTGCCTGCACATTACTGGTTGAAACTGGATCACAGAGAAGTTTGCCATTTGCAAGACAACTACTTGCATCCTAATGGACAAGGTGGAATTCATCAAGGGCAGTGTGACAACTTATGCAAGGCCTCTGAAATGGAAGGGGGTGCGGAAATGACATTCCTCCACTTTGGCAGCTCTGCTTATGAATAAACGTTGACCTTAAGGAAAAACTACACAATGTGGTTGAGATCAGGGCAGCAGTTGCTCCGTTGACAGGACCGAATGCATTTCAAGCAAAGCCAGTCGGGTTGTCCAAAAAGACTTCGGGTGCCTTTGCCCTCTAATTTCAGAGCTCCTTTTAAGGCGGCTTTTTCGGGACTCCGCAGGAACCAATGCAAGGCTGCTCTTCTCACCGGAGAGAAGACAGGGCGCTATCTCCATTCCTCAAGCGGTACCTTGGAGAAAGAGAGAGAGGCGTCGTTCATCCCGGAGGGGGACGCGCGGGAGGCTGGCGAAGAAGTGGCAGAAGGAAAAGCGGCTCTGGAGGCGGCGTCGATTGCCTTGAGCCGCGGGCACCTACTTTCTGTTGGCATCCCTGCCACCTAGTTGCATGGAAGATAACGGAAGAGGAGAGAGATTTTGACTTCCTCCAGCTGGACCGACTGAAGTGGGATCCCTCCGACCCAAGAAGAACGGCATCTCGTCGTGACTGTGGCAACCGACTCCTGTCCCTGCTGTAGAATGGGAGAGCAGAGGAGGGGAGGAGGGCGAGAGGGAGAGCGAGCGAGCGCCCGCCCGCCCGGCACTTCCTGTCTGCGAGGCTGGCGGCGGAAGGATCGTGTGCGCCCCGCTTGAGGAGGAAACGCTGCTGCTTCGCCGCCGCCGTTGTTGCCGCTACACGCGCGGGGGGAGGGAGGGAAGGAAGGAAGCCGAGCGGAACCTTTTGCGTGGCTGGCTGGCTGGCCGGGCGCGGGAACGAGCGCGCGGAGATAGATCCGGCCGAGGCGCCCGTCGGGTTGGCTCGGCTCTTAACGCGTTCGGGGCGGGCGGGATCGCGCACGCAGGCGCGCGCCGACCAGCCGCGGGGGCCCGCGCGCGCGCGCGGCCGAGCGCCAGGGAGCCCCTGCGGGTCAATGCGAAGCCGCCGCCGCCGCTCGCTCCAGCGGCATAAACATGGCGACTTCCCTGCATGAGGGGCCCACGAACCAGCTCGACCTGCTCATCCGCGCCGGTAAGCGGCGCCGCGAAATGGCGGGGCGGGAGCGGGGTGCTTGGTAGAAGAGAAGGGAGGCGCTGGGGGGGGGGAGAGAGAGAAGCGAAGGGCGGGTGATGCGGAGGGAGGCGCGCACGCCGCTCGCTCGCTCTTCCCGGGGGCGGCACTGGCGCCGGAGTAATGGAGGAGGAGGGCGAATCCAGGAAGTGATCACCTTGGCGTGCTGGGCGCGTTAGCAACCTGACCGCGCTGCGCCCGGGGCGAGCGGGCAGTGGTTGCGGGCGGCGTGCTTTGGGCGCTGCTGTTGCGGCGCCGCCGCCGCGCTTCTTTTTGCAGCCCGGGACCAGGAAGAGCGTGTGGCGATTGTTGCGCTTGTCCTCCCGCCAAGCAGCGAGCCACGCCGCGCTTCCCGAGCAGGGAGAGGCGGCTCCCCTTGCAGCGCCTTTCCTTCCTGGTCTCCAACAATTGTTCCCTTGCGCCGAGGTGCCTCTGGCGGGTGCAGGAGCCACGACGGGCTCAAGGTCCTCATTTTTTGGGGAGGCGCTTCTTGCCCTCTAAACTTTGCTTTGCGCTGGGAAGGGTGTGGGAGCAGCCGGGGACGGGGGGAGACGAAGGCATCGGTACTGCTGCTGCTGTTCCAGGGGCGAACGGCATGTGCCGCCTCCAGCGAGGATATTTAGCTCATTTTCTCCCCCCCCCTTCAACCACCATAGCGGAAGCGCCGAGCTCCCTCAGGAGCCCCTGTGCGCGGGGTGGGGGGGAGGGAGTGACGGGCCTGGCCGGCCAATCAACTGTCAAGAATGTTCGAAATCAGAATGCTACCGTCTTTAATGGGCGGGGCTAGGCTCCTTCAAGCCAGTAGCAGCGAGGGAGAAGTTGAGTGGCAGCGCTTTCTGGCTCTGACAATGCGAGCACGGAATTGGAGGGAAGAGGAAGGATTGTAAATACGGAAGCGAGGGCGGGGCTGGTGTGAGCGCGGGGGGGGGGGGAGGAGCAGAGGAGAGTCGCAGTGGGGTTTACAGCGTTCATAAATGTCCTGCGCAGGAAGCGCTGATCTTCCTGGATCTGATAACAGGTAACGGGGATTTTTTGCACATTTAGGACCAGAACGTTCTTGCCTCTTAATTAATTACCCGTCGTTGATGATACAGAGAGAGCTTCAGCACCACCCCGAAGTAGCTTTTGTGACTGCATTTCCACTAACCACTGCTTTTCGCACAAGTTTTAATTGAGTTTCTAGCAATAACACCGCACAATTTCATACTGTTGTGCGAATGACAAGTGTTGGGTGTAAAGGTTTCAGTGTTGGGTGTAAAGGTTTTGTTATCCCAACATAAAAAATTATTATTCGAACACTATGGTCCTCCAAATAACCTCAAAGCTGTGTTTATTAACACAGTGTAGGTGAATTCCAAGGATGTACAGGCCATTGTTTTTTCTTTGCCTTCTTCAGCTACTTTTTGTGTATCTTATTTAGTCAGGAGACTCTTCCTCTGAGGCAGTGTGGATATGTTTGTCTCCTATTTCATGTGCATGCTAGTGTTGAGGACACCAACAACATTGGTGTTCAGTAGAAGTAGTTTTCTGTTCTGGCTGGCTGGGGGTTTATGTCTGTGCACTGCTGTTTGCTGCTGTGGTTCCTTTGTAGCATGAGGATACTGTACACATAAATGGTGTTTTTTTAATTAAAGGTAGATGTGGTCTTTTCAATGCCCTCCCCCTGGCTTGGTTTCCAAGTGTATCCTCATTCTGCATGCCCAGTTGCTACTACAGAGAGTTATATAGTTACTTGCCTGCTGTTTCACTTTGCTTTTTGCCGCAGATAAGCTACTTCTACCATGATGTTACAGAACATTTATAAATATTTTGAACACTAACGGGGAAAATTCAGTGTACAGAATGATGTAGCTTCCACAATGGAAATGACTGGTTACTTGGACTGGAGAAATCTTACGCTAGATCTAGATATAAAGGAGTTGTGTGCTGTTATAATGAAAGAGCTGCAATCTCTTCGAAGGAAAGGGAGGGAGGGAGGGAGGTGGAGAGAGAGAGGAGGAGGAGGAGGAGGCAGGGAATAGAGGGAATGAGAATGAAGAAAGGTAGCCTGGGGGTGGAATCTTTGCATAGAATTGTACAGGGATACTTGCCTATGGATGGGGGTTGGGAAACAAGCTAGGGAACAAAGACCCAGGAGTGGGGTAGGGTTTTATTTTCTATATTTGAAATAATCAGCCAAATAGTGGCTTCAGGGCCACTAGAACTTATTAATACGGCTTTCTAAAGCAGTCAGTTGAAGATATTGTGTTCTACCTGCTTTATAAACGTGTGGCTCTTAGGAAGTTGAAATTCTGGCCATAAATATTAGTGAAGAGATTTTATTTCACTAAAGTTCGTTCACAGCTTAAAATGCACCTGGTGTATGATGTAATATGGACTAGATATTACTGACCTATGTGCTGCCTATCCCCAAACACTAAATTTGTGTTGAGAACCACACTGGCAGTAGTTTAATAGCAGAATCCGAGCTCCTGGAAAAGCCAAGAATTGGACAAGCCTGCACTCAAATGCTCTTGTGCCACCTAGCAAATTTATGGCTGTTGAATGATTTGTATAGAATTTGTGCTGTGTCTTTTTTCCGATGTGGGCTCTAATTCCACTGCTTACTGAATCGATCAGTTTGATCTGGTGTGTCTGCTGGTTACCTATAACTTGGGAGTACATGTTCACAGGTTTGGAGCTCAAGTGAGGGACTTGGACTATAGCTTCACCCAGGAGCAGAAATTGAACTAGTGTTACCTACTTCCTAATGCAGCACCCTTGACCATGAGCCACCCCATAGAGCAGAGATTCTTCATTCTGCACATGCCCGTTTCTGTTTTCAGTTACCACCATGTCACTTCCTGCCTCCAGTCCCTCCTATTGCAAAATAGTTACTACTGTAACAAGAGCCTATGCAGATAAATTGTGAATTGTACAGAAACATTGTCTTTGGACAGATGATAAAGCTCAGAATAGGGAATGGTGCCATCTACTGGGGAGCAGGATTTGAACAAGTCTCCCAATTCCTAATGCAATATCCATGGAGCTGAAGCATGGGGCTAAGTGTCATGAAGAAGTAGCTGCTCTTTATACTTACCAACCTGACAAGTTATGGTTGGGAGAAGGAAGAGGAGTTGGTTGAAAATTTGTAGACATAATTGTTGCACTGCCTTTGCTAGTAACTGGTGCCTTCTGTACAGCAGGTGTGGCTTTGCTGAAATGCCCTTGCAGGGCTAATGGGAAACCCTGGTAGAGGCCTGGTTTCCTAGCCCTGCAGCAGAAAATTTTCCAGTGCAATGCAAATGACCCTAATTTGGATAGGAAAATTCACCCCCCCCTTGAAAATCCACATTACTGCTATATACATTATCTATAAATATTGTCCATAGTTGATGTGATGCCATGATTATTTGGGGATTTATGTAATTGCTGTGGATTTAGAAGATGTATTTCCCATTGCATGTAACCCTGGGGAATGTTTCAACTAATATTTCCTTGAACGATACTCATAGAAATTAATGAGCTTCATGAGTAAAACTTAGTTGAATTCCATCCATGATAATGAGTTTCTACTAAGTAAGGTTGCTTTGGCATGACAAGAAGATATGAATGCCAGTGTAACAAAGTGATACTGCTGCATACTCTCTGAGATATCAAAATCAAGAGTAAAAATGCTATGAATACTGAAAAGTTTAATAGAATAAGCTCATACTCAATTTTAAGATAAAGCTGTAGATTTTTTAAAAAATCTTGAGTATTTTTGCTATATGTGGAAAAGCTATCATAAGACAGGAACTACAGGTCTATGCTTTTCTATTGAATACTTGTATCATGTCAGAAATAACACCTGCAGGTCCAGCTGGGCAAACAATATCTGTGCATCTCCCTCCTTGCTTTTCCTCTTCAAATGTTCCACTGTTCTTTCATGTTTTTGTCCAGCTTTTAGTGCTTTCCATGTTTCTAGATAAATATGAAAAAATATTACCACCATATCTGGACGTATGTGGCAGCCGTGGAACACTTGGAATATTTATGGACATCAGTTTGATTATATCACAGTGATGCTGTGCAGATGTGTGTTTTGTACATTATCATTGGAGAGCATGGTATAATACTACTGGCTGGCAGCAAGAATGATTGATGACTGTACCAGGAGTGATCCAAAGGCAGGGTGTGGTGGGTGGATGAGCAGTAGACCACGGCCTATCGAGCAATTTAATTGCACAAAAAACTGCATTTTGTAGGATTTTTATTTATTTATGGTAGTTACATACCACTTTTCAGGTACGTCTTTCAAAGCAGTTTACATAAGAGCATTACACCAACAAGCATCAATTTTTAAACAAAAGTTACAATAAAACGGGAAGGACAACTGTTTGTTTAGATTAGAACAAGCTGTAACTGCTGCTTCTTTACTCCCCTCTGGGCAAAATGGTCCTTCAGAATCTCTTCCAGTGACAGTTGGAGGAGGAGGGACACCACTGAGAAGCTGGGTGATGGCGGCTCACCAGGTTGTTCTTAACAGTTGTGGTTTATTCCATGTTTGAATGAAGTCCTGGAGCTTCATTCAACTAAATCAACTAAAATAAACTAAAATAACAAGTATTGGAGATTTGAAACATTGCACCGATTTGGAAAAATAATTTCTTAAAGACATTTAACTTGAGTTGAAGCTAAGAGCAAGTTGTCAACTTAATTTTTTCAAAAAAGTTTTTGGGACTTTGGAGATGCCTTCTGAATAACGCCCACCTTTTTTAAAAAAGTAAAAATAAAACAACATTATCTGAACAAGTTCTCTACAGGAAGGGTCAGCTTAGGGCTTAGGATTTGTTTTCAGAAAACACAGCTCTTCTATATCTGCTTCAGTTGTGATACTCTGTTACTAATTCTATAAAACATGTTCTTGCCAGGTGAGGTATTTGCTAGCTTTTCACAAGTACAGTAGTTCATAATTACCTCATTGCTGGGGAACTTTTAGGAAGGTGGAGCACTTTTGGTTCTCCAATTGTTGCTGGACTACAATATTCATTCTGGGAGTTGGTAACAATATATGGAGGGTCACAGGTTCTCCTCCCTTGCTTTAAGGTGTAACCTATAAGAGTGAGGGTCAGATAGTAGCCTGAGCTGAGCTGAGAGCCTGAGCTTTAAACAAGGAAGTTCACTGTTCAGGTTTTGTGTTCTTGCCTAATGCTACCTAGTGAGCAAAATGGGTAGGTTATTTTGGACAATTTGGGGAGTGGGGCAAAACTTGCTGCTTCCCAGAGCTCTGGTGGAGTGGGCACTATTTTTCTTTTCTAAAACACGCCAAGAGATGCAGCACTTTTTTGTTGTTGAGGATGCGATGGGTGAGTGGGGGAATTTGCTGCTGCCGGTGGCTGTCAGGAGAAGATATGCTCATCAGTGAGTTAAGCCCCTCCCCACACTTGCCAGTGCTTTTTGTCTTGCTCATACCCATGAAATTCTGCTTAAGTATTAGACCCCAGAAATAGGCTTTTGAGTAGCTCTCCCGTGTTAAGAGAAAGAGCACAAAGTCCCTTTCCACGACTTCTAGTCTATGCTGTCACTCTTCTCACTCTGTTAGATTCTGCAGATAAATTTCTGCAAGTTTCCAGATTGTGTGCAGAATTTGGCTTTGTTGGTGCAGTTTGTCTGTTTTTATTGTGGTTGGGTGTACTACACCTTATTTTCAATTTTTACACAAATTGTTTGCCAGTGCTTCAAACTGCCTGGGTCAGTATAGTTTGAGGATGTGTATTTTGGAGAATTTGTCCTATAGTTTAGTTTTGAATGTTTTATAATGTTAAGTCTTCCTGTTCTCTCTTCTTGAAGATGCTTTAGAAAGGAGCGGGAGGGAATGGAATTGTTCATGTGCTAAATTTGATGGCAATTAACTTCAAGGTTGGTTGATTTCCACATATTTTACAGTTAATTGCAGTTTATTCGTTTGTATGCTATCTTGCATTTAGTAATAGCTGCTGCTTAGAGAAAGTCTAAAAGCAATCAGAAGGTGAACCTCTTTCTTAGTGCAGTATCTGAGAAGTAACCCATAGCAAAAGCCCTATCTCATTCCCAAACTCTACAGCAGAAATGGCAGGTTCTATGAAGTATTGCAGAGTACAGGCTAATGGATGTCTTTGTCTGGGACTAAGGGCACTGTACTTGAGAGATCTTTTGCTTTCCCATTTCTTGATAATTAGCTCTGGATGCACAGGGTAATTCAGTAATAATTACTCTGATACTTACAAAAGTACTTTATAACCTTTGCAAGCGTCCGGTTTTAAAGATGGGGACTCAAGCAGTGCCATGTCCTTTGCTACCAGCAAGCTTAATAGCTGTGCCGGAGTTATGTTTTCAGGTGCCACAGTCAGGCTGTGGCATTTATCTGATGACTTAGACATGTATTCCTGGTCTCTCTCCCCCCCCCCCTTTATTATTGTTATGAGTTTTTCCAAGCCTTTCCTGTTGGTAGTGCTACGGCCTGATTCACACAGCCAGTTTTCCTTATTAGTGGCTGCTGGGTCATGTGGTGAGCTCTTTTGAAAAAAAGGTTGTTGCTATTTTTGCAATGTCAAGCAGCCACCCATATGTGTGAATTGGGTCTTGGTGACTGAAGCATTTTTTAAAAATGTTCTTCCTCTTCCCTAATTTAATTTTGAATATTGAAGTAACTGGATAGCCTTCAGGAACTTCCAGTGAAGAAACCGTGGTTTAAATCCTCATTAGCTTACTGGCACTGCAGATAGGTGACTGTAGTTATTCTAAAGATAGATTAGACGCTGGCAGCGGAGCTGGAATGGTTTAGCTTTGAGTAGATTTCCATAAATGGAAAAAGCAACTGGAGAGAGAGAGAGTGTGTGTATACCTTAATATGTGTGGATGATACTCAACAGGTGGCTACGTATTGCTGGTTTATAAAATCTTCATGGGGAAAAGAGAAAATGCCTTTTTATAAAATCACAATCACTACTTAAAAATCTAGCATTTCCCCATTGTGTTTTCCGGGCAAGATCCTATTACATACATCTATGCAATCACTTTAAGGCTTCTTTTATTGCGGAATTTATAAGGTTGCAACATCAATTTGAATGAGAAATACCAAACTCATGTCAACAATCATTCTTTTCTTGCCCTTTATGGAAAAAAAAAAAAGAAACATATCACGTATGAAGCACAATCCTGGAGGACCAGCTAGTGGGAAGGTGGGATACAGATTTAGCAACAACAACAACAGCAGCAGCAGCAGCAACAAATAATAATAATAATAATAATAATAATAATAATAATAATAATACTACTACTTGACCAGACGTTGCTGGGAAGTAGAACTAGTGTGCAAAATAGCAATGCAGCGGTGTTCTCACCCCCCCGCTTCTTTTGCACTTAGAAGCATAGAATCATGGAATTGCAGAGTTGGAAGGGACCCCAAGGGTCATCTAGTCCAATTCCCTGCAATGCTGGAATCTCAGCTAAAGCATCCATGACAGGGTCATCAAACCTCTGCTTAAAAGCATCCTAGGAAGGAGAGCCCACAGTCTCCTTTGGACTAGCCCAGACCTCCAGCCACTCAAGCCTCTTCCTTCCTTGCCCTAGAATGCCTCTGAGCCACACAGGGGCCAAGAGGCATCCAGAGGAAGGGAAGGAGGTGAACATAAGAAAAGCTGTGCTGGATCAGGCCGGAAGGAGGACCTGAGCTCTGCTCACATGTGATTTCTAGCAACTGGTATTGCCTCAGATGTGGAGGTGGAACACAACTATCACCATGTCTCGTAGCCATTGATAGCACCATCCTTCATGACATTGTCTAATCCTCTTTTAAAGCCACCCAAGTTGGTGGCAATCACCCTATGAACCATTTTGTAGTTGTGTGCCATGATAATTTTTCAGATTTTCAAATGGGCCCAGGCTCCTCAAATGTTGGTGACCTCCTGTATAAGAGGCTTACAGGGAGGGGGTTAATAATTGGCTGAACAGAAAAGGAAAAAAAGCTTTCTCTGGAGTTGATGTTAGATGAAGCTGTAACTAGTAGTGATGCCAGCTGATTGAAGACTCAGGGGTGGGGAACCTTTTTGATGCAGTGGGACAGATTCTTATCTTTCCTCACCATTATGGGCTAACTTTCACAAAGCACTGATTTCTTGTTAATATTTTGACTATCGATACCTTAATTGAACGAACACACAAGTGAACTGGTGAGAATGCAAAGGTATTCAGTCTTAATCCAGATGGTTTACTAGCCAGATTGAAAGGCACAACTGTAACTCGTGTCCAAGCACCTAGTGATAGGACTGTAAGGTTTCAACAAATCTTAAGGCCAGAAAAGAAAAAGCAATGAACCAAATCTACTTGTGTGATGGATTGTTGTTGTTTTTTGCACAGTGGAAGCATCTGTACATGGCAGCAATGTGCACTGTTCGGATAAGACAATTGAAGCAGCAGAGGCCTTGCTTCATATGGAATCTCCAACCTGCTTAAGAGATGCTAGAACTCCAGGTATGTCAATGGTAACAAATCAATCTTTTGCCCTCTTTGAAACGGTGGCTTAATTTGCATTAACTGCACCTGAGGTTTAACTTGCGAGTATGCTTCTTTCAGGGCCAAGAGCTGTCTGCTCCCCTGAAGGATATATTCATTAGCTTTTAATACTCTTAAGGACTGGTCTGCAAGTTACATATTGCATGTGTTGGCAGCAGTGTTGTGCATTCCCTACACAAAAGTGTTTCTCTGTATAAATAATTACTTTAATCTGTTTGAAGCAGCCACCACTCTGAGCCTGATCCAGGTACAGTACTTTCCAATACTAAGTGACCTGGGAAGGAAAGGCATGTAGGTCACTTCCAAACTATCTTAGTGATTTGTACTGTACGGCTAACTAGTACTCACGGTTTTATTATGATGATTATTTGTAAATTTAATTTGGTTGCATAGAATGACAGGGCATTAAAATGGTCGTCCCCCCCCCCCCCAGACTAGTCAATCGGTCCATAAAACCTGTTGAGGTTGATGGTGGAATAGCATGTTTTCAGGTGTTTTGGGTTTCTTTCATTTACTGAAGAGATTTTGAACAGGCAAGTTTAAATTGAATTTGGACATTGGAAATATTATAATTGTCCTCTGGCCTGTCATACTGCAACATTTTCTGTGGATCTGTATTTTCGTATTCACATGACAAAACTCAAAAAAGATGGGAAATGACTTACTAAAGAATTGTACTTTACAATGGTTATTTGAGACTGAGACCTAACCCATGTAATCGTGAACTGGGTTTCATTCTGAAAAGAAAATCAACTACTTGCTTTTTCTCAATTTACAAATCATATGCAAAGTATAATGGAAACAACGTAGAAAAGTACAGGGTTCAGTCATTTCGAAAGTTGAATTTATATGAACATTTCATATAAATGAACATTTCTGGGAAGCAAGTGTTTGGTAATACCTAAAAAGAAAAGAAAAAACCCCTCCAGTTCTGTTACTTACTGTATTATATCTTATCCTGTATTGTGATACATGTGGGAAACTAGTTTGTTTTTGTTCTTCAAATGATAAGGCAGTTTCTTTGTTGGATTTAAGCCAAAGCCTAATCTTATTTATTTATTTGCTTTCTTTAGTGGAAGTTTTTGTCCCACCTTGTGTGTCAACTCCAGAGTTCATTCATGCTGCTATGAGGCCAGATGTCATTACAGAAACAGTAGTGGAGGTATCAACTGAGGAGTCTGAACCAATGGACACATCCCCTATTCCAACATCTCCAGAGATCCATGAGCCAATGAAGAAAAAGAAAGGTACATATGTAGTACATAATTGATCTCATCCAGCCTCGCAACAGATCTATAAAAGTCTTAGAAATTTTGTGGAAGGGGGTTTATACCATAGAAATAACATTTACGTTCATGGATGGATCATTGTCATATAATTCATTTACACAAGGGGAATGATTATCATGTTAGTTTAATTGTTGGAATTCTTTTAGAACATGTAAGTATGACGGAGATTCTGCTTAATTCAACATCAGATAAAATTGTGATTTGTGAGACATGTTGCCAGCATCTCAGTGTAGCGCCAGATAATGGCCCATTATTTAGATTTGAATGAAAACCTAAGCTGTGAGAGGACTCAAGCTGTGAAACATTTCTCCATGCATATTTCAGTCTTTCCAACTGTTTTTGCAGCTGGCCGTAAGCCAAAAACCCAAGTGCCACCAGCCATTTCCAGTGCGTCTCCAGACCTGAGTATAAAGAAGAAGCCAAGAGAAGGCAAAGGTAATTTAATAAATAAATAAATAAATAGTTTATTTTATTTGTGTATTAATATTTTCAGTGTTTATGATTACATGGCAACAATACCTTAATGCTCTATTAACAACGGTCACAACCTTTCTTTTGAATGTAAATGTATTGATGTGCCTCATGCAAGCTCTTGAAACTGTTTATTTGCTGCTAGATTTCTGATGCACCAGGTACCTTCTATAAGTAAGAAGTGAACATACACTCACTCAACATGCTGGAGCGGTGTGCTGCTCACTTCAGATTTGCCACTGCAGCCAGAGACATGCAGAGTATTTGTGCTCCTGTTCAGTCATAGTGGGTTGAATAGCTGTGCCTAGGGAAAATATGTGGCTTAAAACTTCTCAGCAGGCGACTGAGGTAGTCCTGTCTTAAGTTTGGGAGAGTTTCTTCAGATATTTGCAATGCACAGGACTGCTATTCTTATAAGATACCGTTCTGTTGTGGCCTGCTTCTTTTTTGTGCTGCTAAAAACGAGAGTGGTATTCCAGAAGCCTGACGCTGAGCAAGTGGGAAGACTTGTGGTCCAGTCACCCCATCATCTTTGAGCATTGACCACGCTGGCTGGGACTGATGAGAGTTATCTCAATCAGTCATTTTATTTGTATGCTGCCTTCCCAAAGTTAAAGCCACGCTCAAGGCATTTAAAAATTACATAATTGCAAACATAACAAAAGCAGTCATAAACAATAAGTAGGTAAAGGGACCCCTGACATTAGGTCAAACCAATAAGTAAAACATTGAAAAGTACACAACCAAATCGAACAATTTCCACATAAATCATAAGAGCTAAAATAAAGATACAAAAGTTTAGTATCAATAATAGCAACCCCCCCCCCCAACCCCAAGAATTGGAGTTCAGCGACATATGGGTGGCTACAGCTTTCTTGCCACTGGCCAAAGGTGGTGGTGGTTGTTTTTTAAAAAACTTTGTAGGGAGGGAATATCATTTTATCATGCGATATTAATGTTGACCTGTGATGGTGTGTTAATCTCACTTGATGACTTGTCATTGCTCACTTTAGCTAATGCCTGATTATTTTCCTCTGTAATGTTGCTTGAGTTGCTACTTGGTGATTCTCAGTGCCCAGATGAAGTTAATTTTGTCATGTTTTGAATATCCTCTTAGTGCTGGAGAGTGTGAGGGAGTAAGAGTGAGTGTGGAACAGAATGAACGTTCAGAAATTCAAAAACAACATTTCTTTGTTAGCTGAACCTAAGTGGTTCTGAAATCACATTTTGCTACTATCTCCCTAGTAGTGTGTGTAAAAGTATATAATATGTGTGTGTGCCCTCAATTTATTTGAGGTGACCTTGCACAGTATGTTCATGTCATGGAAGCTGAACTCTTGTGTGTTCAGAGACGGACTCTAGTGGTAGATTGCCCCCTACTGAACTTCCAGTAAAAAGATGATGTTCTTATTTACATGCATCTCAAAGTGATTTACAACTATACCATAAACACAAACAACTAACTAACTAGATTTAAAAACAATACAGACTTAATATGCAAGGCAGCAACTTGCTTCCAGCTAGAAAAACTTGTCCGAACAAAAATGTTCTCAATTGTTTCTGGAAACCGTGAGCACTGGTATCTCAGCAGGAACACTCTTCCACAAAATAATCGGCAGCTACACAGTAACTCTGAATTCTGATATTTTAGGGACTAAAAAGAGAAATTTATGTAAAATTCATATGTATAGTTGTTTCAAATATTTTTCCTAGTAAGTATGTAGAAGTGTCTAGAACTGCAAGGTGGTTTTTGGTTATCTTAATATTCATCTTTCCTTGACAACTTCCTGCTGCTTAGAAGTCTTGGTTAAAGTTGGAAAATGTAAAACAAGGTTAGAGCTGGAAGATTAAACAAAATTAGATTAGAAGAAGATTGAATTATATATTGATTTCAGAAAAAAGATATACTGGCGATTTCTAATACTCTCACAAAGTTTTTAAAATAAACTATATTCTTCAGGCTTTCTAATAAAAATCCTTTAAGAAACATTTCAGAGCTGAGCCAGTTTAGTTTGTTCTTGACGAACACACCATTGCCAGTAATCCTGCTTCATTATCACCAAAAACTCCTGATAAGATCGTTAGGATTGGCTATTGGGGAGGAACAGAGTTTGTTTGAGACCCATTGAAAAAATAAATGCCCAGAAGCTCAGAAGTTCCAGTACTAAAAACCACAGACAGGAGGGAAGAGGCATTAGTGTCTGCAAAAAACTTGATTTAGCATCATGTGGATATTTTTGGCAACCAACCCCACTCTCTACTTTTTTTCTACCAAAATTTAGTTTAATTGTGCTTCCACAGCTGTCTCCCTTACATATGGACTGAACCCATTCTACAAGTTTCAAAAACAAGTGCTCACATACCATAGGCCACGGGTGTCAAACACAAGGCCCGCGGGCCGAATCCGGCCCGCCAGACCTCGTCATGTGGCCCGTGTAGCCGCTGCCGGCCGCCAGCCTTCACCTTTTATTCTCGCTTTTTTTTTTTTTTTTGACACAAGAAAGCCGCCTCTTCAGCGCATGCGTGGCAGCCTATAAGCCAGAGAATGTCTGCCCTCTAGCGGCACTGGCCGTTCTACACAGGAAACCTCCACTTTACATGTCCTTTACATAGTCCTACCGGCCCTTTGAGGGTGACCAAACTGCTGATGCGGCCCCCGATGAATTTGAGTTTGAGACCCCTGCCATAGGCCAATGTAATAGCTAGTTGTGTAAGAATATAATGCTCTTCTTCAGTTTTAGAGATCTTTAAAGAGATTAATTGCCTGTTATTTATATTTTTATCATAGGAAATACAACCTACTTGTGGGAATTCCTTCTAGACCTTCTTCAGGACAAAAATACTTGTCCTCGATATATCAAGTGGACTCAGCGGGAGAAGGGCATATTTAAGCTTGTAGATTCTAAAGCAGTCTCCAAACTATGGGGAAAACACAAAAACAAGCCTGATATGAACTACGAAACAATGGGAAGGGCTCTGAGGTAAAAAGGAAGAAAATGGGGGTGGGGGGATGAAGAATGTTGAAGTTTTTTGTTTTAAACAAATCACTGTGTTATAGCTGATTTGAAACTTTGCTTCAGGCTTTTTTTGGAGAATTTTATTTGATAAAATGGCATTTCGCTTTTTAAACCAGTTTCTAGTTTTGTATTCTTTGTGGCAACAGCATTAATTATTAAAAAAATGTTCTGTTTTTTACCTTGCATGCTTTTTATAATCCCATATGTAGGAGTATTTCTTTATTTTTTAAATATATATACCGCTTGATAGGTTTTTTTTTTTTTTTAGCAATCCCCACCTCAATGCTGATTACAAAAAGATAGGTAATTTATGATGGGGAAAACAAGACTCTGGTCATCCCAACAAGGGTTTCTTGATTGTTATAAACTTAAAAGGTGCTTCATATGAACATCATATAAAGCTTTCTTGTACTTCCCTCCCCTTCAGATACTACTATCAAAGAGGAATTCTGGCAAAAGTTGAAGGACAAAGACTTGTATATCAGTTCAAGGAAATGCCCAAAAACATTGTGGTTATTGATGACAAAAGTGAATGTGGCAGTGAAGATTTATCAATCGCCACCGATGAGAAGTCATTGGAGCGAGTGTCACTTTCTGCAGAAAACCTTTTGAAAGCAGCAGCCTCTGCTCGTGCAGGAAAAAACGCTTCTCAGTTGAACTGCACAAGAGCAGAGAAGCCCATTACCAGAGTGGTGAATATCTCCTCACCTGGGCATGAAATGACATCTTGTTCCACAACCACCGTTCCAGCAACAACCGCTCCCAGGTTAGCACTGCATGATTTGCCTGTTGGATAGGCTAAAGCTTGAGGAATTAGTACAGTGTCATTGAATGATGTTGTACCTGTCTTTCTGGAAACATTCTCAGTTTGAATATAGACAGATGTTCTCAGTACAACATCCATAATCCAGATTACTCAAACACAGGAGTTTGAAACGGGATCTGTTAAAGGTGAACTGTTAATATAGTCTAGTCCTACAGTTTAAAACAAACCTTTTTGGTATTTCTGTTGTGAATCTCAAGCAGTAGAATGAGTAGAGACACAAGTAACCTTTTCATTTTAAGCATGAAATTTGGCCTGGGGAAGTCTTCAGTTTTCAAATCTTATTTATAGGGGATAACAACATTTTTCTTTGTATATATATGCAAACAGGCCTAGATCTGTGGCAAGTAGTTTATTTAGCAGATTTGTCCATGTGGCTTGCTTGATCTTAATGCAGTGTTTTGTCCTCATCTATTTGACAGAACTGTTCGTGTGGCCATGCAAGTGCCTGTCGTAATGACGTCTCTGGGACAGAAAATATCGACTGTTGCAGTGCAGTCGGTAAATGCAGGGTCACCGTTGATTACCAGCACAAGCCCAACCACAGCAGCAACCCCAAAGGTCGTAATCCAGACAATCCCTACAGTGATGCCAGCATCTGCTGAAAATGGAGAGAAAATCACAATGCAGCCTACGAAAATAATTACCATCCCTGCTACGCAGCTCGCACAGTGCCAGTTGCAAACAAAAACTGGTTTGCCCGGGACAGGAAGCATTAACATAGTTGGAACGCCACTAGCCGTGAGAGCACTTACTCCTGTGTCCATAGCCCATGGGACACCCGTGATGAGACTATCTATGCCAGCCCAGCAGGCAGGTAGCCATACCTCTCCCAGAGTTATTAGCGCAGTCATAAAAGGTCCAGAGGTTAAATCTGAAGCAATGGCTTTGAAGCAGGAGCGGGAGGTTAAGACGCTGCAGCTTGTTCAGGAAGAAAAGCCTGCAGATGGAACCAAGACGGTTACGCATGTGGTTGTGGTCAGTACGCCATCGGCTATTGCCCTCCCTGTAACTGTGAAAACGGAGGGGATGGTAACATGCGAGAAATGAAGAAAAGGCAGCTATGGACATGAATTACATAGACCATTGTGGAATTGAGTAAACTGACATATTTAGGGAGGCAGGGAAATGGACACAATCAAGAAGTTAACAAAACAAAACAAAACTGATTTTAAAAATTGTTAATAGTTATGCATACGTTTGAAACTTACTGGAAATGAATTGATGTCCCATGTTTCAGTGGGAATTGAACCACATCCTCACGCTGACACAATTGCCTCTTGCAAAGTGGGAAACTGCTAAGCTGATAAGGAAAAATTCAGGGGTCGAGTGGGGCTTGAGGCTCACTGCATTATCAAGTTACACTAAGGCATGGAACACTAAGCTGGTTCTGTGAAGGGTTCCTGGTTTATGTCTCTGGGAAGGGCGGCGGGAAAGTCTCACTGTTACATGACAAATCTGATGCATTCTAATGTGCATACCAGCAATTATTACTGTGTCTTCACAGAATTCAACTGGTGCTATGTGAATAACTCTGCTACTAGGTATTTTAGAATGTGAATTAAAGGAGAGGATTAAAAAGCTTCTAAAAGAAGACGAAGATCTAGAGGGATTTTTGTATCATACAGCTTAAGCAGATTTAAAACGAAAGCCTTAGACTGATTTTCAGTTCTCTTTCTTGAAATAAGCTAATGGCTTGTTTGTGTAAAGCATTTTTTATTAAAACAATTTTTTAAAGATCTTATACCTAGCACAGTATTGTTATAGGATTACATGTAACATATTTTGTATGGTAGTTAAGTCTGTCAGTTTCTTAATTGTGGACAAAGTGGCCATAGGGTTGTGGTGGCCTTTTGCTGCCGCAGGCCTGGGTCACCCACTTAGCCTCGACATCTGTGCATACATTTCAATTTCAGCTTCTACTCTGTCACTTGAAAGGTCACGCTTGGCATGAACTCTTGTCAGGTAGTTAAAAGAGCCTGTACATTTTTTTTAGTTAAAGTTAGAGGGAAGTACCAGTGTTCAGAATGAACTATAATAGTTTGTATATTCAACATTTAAAGTATATTCTATTTTGTTGTACTCTTGTTTCAAAGTGTATTCAAGTAGGTTTTACTGAAATACAAACATGAAATTTAAGTTTAGTCTCTCTTTTTTAAAAAGTCTCTGGTGTTCATGCAGATAACACAGTACAGCAGTTTCATTCTTCCATTATTCTGAAACTATAAATTCATAATTTGAAGAAGTGTCAAGCAGTGGAGTAGCGTAGCTTATTGTGCTATGAAAAATGTAGCAAGAGATAACAGGTTCCACAGTGTCTTGCTTCTGACATGTGAATTGTGGCCTGTGTGTTTACTGGCTTGGTTTCATATTAGTAGGGATAATGTGGTGGTGGTGGTAGAGGGAGCAGTTAGCCCAAAACATTTACCGCTGTGAAAGGAGGGAAGAAAATTGGGTGGTTTGGTGGCAGACTGGAACAGAATCAGTACAGCCGTAATACCCAGTTCATAACGTGAGCAGGAGGCATCAGTGGAAAACTGCTGCAGAATAATTTTAATAATTTTAAACGTAAGAGACAACTATTTCAAGATACCAAGGACCGTTTGAGGAGGTTTCTGGTGTTTCCCATTCTTCTGTGTGTTTTTCCAGCAACACTTGACCACACAAGCAGCATTCGTTATAACCTGTGAAGGGAAATCATTTTGGGAGCACAATGTATTTTTGTTGAAAGTACCTATGTACTATAGCAGACATGTCCAACCCATCGATCCTGATCGATCAGTCAATCACGGGCTTGATCTGGGTTGATTGCGGGCCCAAGGCAGCCAGAGCACAGGGTGCTCCTCAACAGCCAGAAAGACAAGGGCTCCAAAGCGGGCATGAAAGAGCTCCACAGCCTAGCCAGTTTGAGGAGAGATGTGCTGGGGGGGCGGGCGTAGAAGGAGCCGGGTCTCTGATGAGGGAAGGCGGGATCAGGACCAGCAACAGCATCACCTGTGCAGGGGTGGAGGGAGGCAGGGGGAGAAGACAGGATCGGCATCAGGATCGCCTGAGTGGCTCTCTTTGACTGGGGTGGTGGTGGTGGTGTAGAGAGGCAGGATCGGCATCGCCCGCCCACCCTGCACCCATCCCTGGGTGGTAGATTACCGCCAGTTTTTATACTGGATCGTAAATCACACCCTACTTCTTGTTGGACATGCCTGTACCAAGTCTCACTGAAAATGCTACTTGCCATCTCCCTTTCTAAATGTGCTGAATCCAGCAGCTGCCCTTCTGGCATAAGGAATATGTATGTATGCTGGGAGCGCTATATGAGAAAACAAAAAGCCAATCTAACAATATTTTGCAACTTTTTGTGGATGTATGTACGAAACCCGCCTTGCACTGCATCAGCTTTGGTGCAAGGTTTTCTACAAGCACTGGTGCCATTCCCAATGTAAGTGAGGGGAGGGGGCGAATAACAGGGCTAATAGTGACTATTTCAGCAAGCCGTAGCAGAGGGAAAGGCAGAGCCCAATCGCCTGCAATTTGGTTCCTTCCCTGTTTCCAGTCAAACTGGCCACTTGTAAGACTGGGAGCCTGAGTTTCCTTGTTTTCTTCCCAGCCCTCTTGTAAGTCTGCTGGCAGGGACTATTTGCAATACTTTAGTGGCTTTTCAGCAGTTTAGTAGGCCTGGACAATCCTACTTTACTTTTAAAAGGGAAAATAATTTAATCTAGTTTTCTTGCTTTTGCAAATTTAATTGAAGACATTCAACAATCCATGGTTCGGAACTACACAGACAAGCTTGAACTAAGCGGAGAATTCCCTTCCCTTGAAACCAAGCAATACATTAGGGCAGTATCTTTACTAATGGAGTCTCCCTTGAAGGATTTTCCCTTTTTTTTAAGTAACTCACTGTTAACTGTGCAGTTCATGTCTTGATTTTTTTTTTTTACTGTTGGGCAAAGAGAACACACATAACAATTCTTAGACACCATTGCTAGAGTCAGTTCAGCAAAATCCCAAATAGCAGATTTTAATTTGTTTTAAAATCAAATGCACACAGGCCAAGCCCCTTTCTTTTCTGGCTAACAGCCTTACGCAGATGTTAGGCAGCATCAAACATGCTTATTAGATGTATATCTTATTTTAAAAGTTCATCTTAAACATGTATGGTCTTTCCAGTGTCTTCACAAGCAGCCAATACTCCACGTTAGCACTATGAATTCCATGAATTACTTGGAAGTCAAGATGTAAGCCCCGAAGTTGTTACTGCTGGCAGTGTAATGGGCTTAAAATTTTGTGTTAGCTGTAGTGGTTTGTTAACAACACAATCCAAAGGTGATTTTACCTTGGTGGAAAGGGCACCTGCTAGTTCAAAATTGGGGTCTTAAGTGGGTAGCAGGGATCCCCAAACAAAATCTGTTTCCTGCCTTTCAACAGTAAAAGTACTTTCCACACAGGCAACGCCACCCCTGGACTCAGTCCAGAATCTTCAGCTGTAATTGGCTCAACTGCCCATCTGTGTCACAGGGCCTCTGGTCGCCATTCCGACTCCTGCACTAATTTGAAGGGTTGCTCTGCAACGTTGACAAAGTTACTCGGGTCACAGATGGAGTACGAAAAGGAAGTTGTTCAAGAGAATGAGGGGAAAGTAAGAGACAGGCACCTGAAAGGGGGGAAAAAAGGGGAACCTGGCATTGAACATGGGTGGGAAAAGACCTTGGGTTGGGCAGACAGGCCTCAGTCCTTCATGCATGGAGAAGAGAGGACATCTCATTTCCTACCTACTTTTGAGGGCTGCATTCTCACTTGGTAACCTGGCGTTAAGAGGAAACAGCTTTGTCCCTGTTCACATTCCCTCCCATAATACCTTCAGGGTTTCAAAAGGGATTAAGGTTTACAGCTGCTATTGTGGCTTTGCCAGCTTTGGTGATTGTGGGTCAACAGCACATTCCTAGGCATATGAAGTTGATGGCAGATTCTCCTGAGTTCAACAAGACCTGGGGACTAAAAGCAGATGGAGGTCTCTCAATTCAGGTTGGGACTGTGGTAGCCTAGGGAATTCTTGCTGCCCATAATGTTCTGCAAAGAAACTTCTTCCCAAACAACTTCGCTGTGAAGCAGAGAGGAAATTGGCACGTTCTCCCCTGAATAGGGCAGCTTCAACACAGCAAAGGTTGCAAACTCAATAGCGCTTCTAAGGTTGACCAGTCTTGCCTCAATTTACTCAGGAAAGAGACATCATCCAGTGCAAGTTCAGGAATATTTTAATTAGCTAACACCAGTGCTATAGTCCTTTACATGTTCAAAATGTAACAGGTCCTACACTACCAAAGTTTGGTCATTCAGCACATCTTTAATTGCAATATTGAAAAAACACCCTATCGTGTGTGATACCCTTTTGGCCCACTTCGTTCAAATACAGAATAACCATGCTACACTGAGGGCAACTGCTCTAGCAAAGGTCTTCAAATAAAGATCTGCATTTGTTACAGAATCAGTCCTCCAAACCAGGGGACGGCGAAAACATAAAGCATGCCTCAAATTTAAGTAGCCATGTTTTTTGTTGGTTTGTTTGTTTTTTCTTCTAATATCACAGCAAGGTGTTTAATGACAAAAGTGTCTTTCGACAAGAGAGTTGAAAATAAAACCATTAATTCTCCGTTCATAAATAACCACCCCCCTGAAGTCTTCAGAAGCCCATTTTAAAAGGCCACTGCATAAACACAGTACATCTTTTTAAATATAAAAAACAACCACACACCCACACATCCAGCTACTTGCACCTATTTATAAAAGCCTGTCGGGATCTTCATTAAATGTGAAGTCACATACTAAAGACAGGTGGTCTGAGGGGTAAGTGAAAGACGGTAGCCTGTTGGGTCCAATTTGCTCCTCAGTCAGGAGACTGAGAGCAGCATTCACGTTTAAGGCATGTTGGGAGTACCAGATGTAATCGAGGGTGTGCCTGCACTCTCCAGAGGGTCGGATCTTCCACGTCGTATAGGGAGGTTCTGACAGTCCGTCTGCACTCAGCAGCTTGTAAGCACTGTTTAGGTTCAGGCTAGAATTTGAGAATTCCTTGTACACCTCTTCGGTGGGCTCCGCGTTGAAATCGCCACAGACGATGAGAGGGACCTCTGCCTCCCGGGTGATCCTCTTCAGGTTCTCCAGAAGATCGGCCCCTTGCGCAGACCTAAATCTCTCCCAGCCGTTGCGAGCTTTCAGGTGAGTAACAGCAGTGCAGAACAGTTTGCCGGTTTCGTTACATTTCAGAATCTGAGCAATGGCGACTTGGTTGGTTTTCAGCTTCATGGCGGTCAGCCTGATGTTGGTGCTGTTGACGAGAGTGAACCTGTCCTTGAGGAAGAATAAGGCACAGCCGTCAGGCCCGTTGTTACATTCCACGTCTAAACATGGAGACCACGGTTTAGGGAAGAAAGTACATTGGTAGCCCAGCCGGCTGAGCAGAGGCTGGAAGGTGTCAAAGTAGTGGTCCACTTCCTGTAGGCACAAGATGTCTGGCTGATATGCCAGGATCTCTTCTAAAATGAGGCATTTCCTTTCTTCCCACCTCAGGGCTTCCATCGGGCACTGAATAAAGTTGTCCTTGCCTTCTCCAAGAGCTGGAAGGAAAGCAATAAACCCATAGCATTATTTTCCCTTCCAAAACACACTTGTGGGAAAAGAAGTAGCCTATTCCATTTGTTAGAAAAGCGTTGCAATATAAGCCCACAAAAGTTGGAAATTATTTTTTACTAGCCAGCTAAGAGACTAGAAGCAGTTTAAGCATGTGATGAGATGTGTGTCTAAAGAGCACCTCAAGCTTCTAAAATACCCAGTACTCCTAAAGGTTTTCAACCTCCTGTTTTCTTTCTGCCATGAAATCATTCAAGGGACCTTACAAAAACAGAGCAAATACACCCCCCCAAGGCTGTGTCTACCACATACTTATTTTTTTAAAATAAAATGGGTCAGAGTTCTGTAGCTTGCAAATGATGCAAGGTAAGCAAACTGACATGCTGCTCATTTCACAGAGCTACTTTTGATGCCCCCAGTTCTCCCCATGATTATGTATAGAGATAGAAACCCTGCCCTTTTGAACCCTTCCTCACCAAACACTGCCAATAGTTTTTCAAGTCTCAAAAATATTATATAAGCTGATGCTGTTTGGATGCCACAGTCCAAGGTCAATACACCAGATTTTCCATGTTTTCTCTGCATGGATCACCTCGATTTTTGCCCATTATACTCTAGGAGAGCGATCAACTGTATTCTGTCTGTATTTCCCCAACCACAACCACATTTGTACTCTACAATGACTCAAGAATCAGGGTTTATACCTTGTGCAAGGATGTTCCACTGCATGACCCTAATAGGTCGGTGGCTTCTGGAAAAGCTGGTCCTCAGGTTGACAAAGTCCCTCTGGAACCGGGCAGGACGTTTCTGAAGAACCATCTGGCATTCTTCAAGCAGATCCTTGGGATCAATGGGATCCAAGAAGTCAGGATCTGTTTGTTCCAAGTATTCCTGGTGTTTGGAGACAGCACCAGTACTCAGAGTCTTTGCAAGAGCACTATATAGCCTGCTGGTACTGTTGCCCATGGAATAAACTGAAAATGAAGCAAAGAAGAGGCAAATTCATCAGTAAACGCCCATCCCTGATTAGCTAACACAGAGCAAGGTTTTCTGCACATAAATGAAAGCAAATGAATTCACCACTGCACTTCCCTCCATAATGCAATATATGTGACCCAAGAACCAGTACAGGACCAGGAGGTTCATATCTCCATGCCGCCATGAAGCTCACTGGGTGGCCTTGGGCCTGTCCCCATCTTTTAGCTTAAGCTACATCTCAGTGTTATTGAAAGGATAAAACAGGCAGAAAATTCTTGGCCCAGCTGCTCCCCTTGCCCTACAGTTCCCATCATGTGATGGGGAGAGCAAGGACAAATCCATTGGCACAGCCCCTCTCTTCTCCTGTATATGATTGAGAACCCTGACTCCACCCCCACTGCTGCAGACAGGCCCCAAAAGGGGGTGGTTGGGGTTTTTTTGCAGGAATGAGAAGGGGGCATGCAGGAGGGCCAGAGCCAAGGGGCTCATCCCAGTTCCCCATCTCCTACAATGGGCAACCGAGCCAGATGGACAGGATATAAATAATAAAATTATTATTTGGGGTGGGGAGCAGAGAGCAACTGAGCGGGGCTTTTGTGACTACCTAGGGATGCTCCCCCCCAAAAAAAGTTTTCTTTGTTCAAGGTTTCTGAAGCCCAATTATGAATAGCTCTGAAACTGCTTCTACTTTTACACCACAAGTTATTTTTGTGGTTACTATGTAGATCAAAGTTTAACACATCAAACGGATATAAAATTCAGGCAAGCTTCTATATAAGCATAACGTTAATCCCGTTGGGTTGCTTCACAAACACACCCTGATTCAAAAGGCTTCCCACTCTTTTACGTAACTAGAGATGTGAGGTACTGGGGTTTTTAAGGCACACCAGAACAAAGAAATCCAGAACAGGTGTTGCAGAGCAGCAGAGGCAGATATTAAGTTCAGTTCAGTAAGTTTATTGTGCTAGCCGAAGGCCATAACGAAAGCACAGAAGCACAAACAATTTCAAATGCAAAATATAAAGCAAGGCATCAACTAAATCAAACAGAAGCATCAATTTCTAGTGATACTGCAACCATAGAGCTTCCACTACCACACCAAGTGTATTTCAGATTTAGACTTCTCAATCCCACTTACAGTTCAAGGCTATTTTCTCCTATTCCTTCTTCCTAATCTTTCTTGCTGCCAACACAAAAAGGGCCACTTTTATGAGTCACTAATATGTTGGAGTCACTCATTAATCACTGAACCCACTCCACTGGGAAACAGCTGCTTCCTCGAACAAACAAGGGTTTTAGAAAGCAACTCCTTGGGTCAGCATATAAGGGGCAAAATAATAAATAATGAATAACATTTTCTACTTGCAACGGCCTGCATATACACCGTCTAGCAGTTATTAAGACACTAGCTACAGACATGGAAACCTTTCAAGCAAGATATATTTTCTTCCAGTCCTGCCATGCCTTTGTTTTCCAGAGTAACTTGAGTAGATAATTCTTAATGCTTCCCTCAAGGGTAAATCTCATTGTTAAAAAGCCACGAAGAGCGTATTAACTTTACAACAAGGTCAAGAACAGATAAAGGAGTGTCCCACTCCCCACACCAAGCTAAATGTGTGCAGTTCCCCCTCTTAAAACTTGTAAACCTCAGCTCACAATTTTAGGGGTTTTAAACTTTATATCTCACAATCTGCCCAAGTCACAAGAAACTGCTAGTTTCCCTCTCTCTCTCTCCCTCTGTGGATTTTACTCAAATCCAAAAATGACTTTATTGCATTGCTGGGTATTTTCTGCCAGACTGCATAATGCAACTACTTATGCTAGAAATAGCAAGCGACCCCAAAGTGTGGCAAAACAAACATAGAAGAGCAGGCACTTCTCAGTAAACTGTCTGGTTCCTTACGTAATCGCCCGTGCTTGCCAGGTTTTGCAATGCCTGACTTGACTTCCCACCACCACAGGAAGGCCAAATCGGTCACGAATGTCCTGTGCTGACCATTGCTGCATCATTGATATTTCGCAAACAGAGAGACAAAAGTTGTGACTATTACTGCCTTTCATTGTTACCCACTGAAGAAAAGGGGAGGGGGAGGGAAAGAGGAAAGGATGCCTCTGGAAGAAAAGAAATTTGCCTAACAGGACGTTTTTACCAATTAAGGCTGTGCAGGAAGGTTAAGAGCTCTGACTTTCAAAGACAAGTTTAGTTAAGGGGGGCCGGAAGTGTGAACCCAGCGATCGGAGTTACTGCACAAAAAGCACTACAACATACTAACATTGCGTACTAGCATTGCATTTTAAATTTGTTATCTGAAAACATGTTGGTTTTGTTTACTTGATTTCTCAGCAACATCATTTCAATTTTGAGAATAAGTGTGTAAGATTGCTGAGTTCTATGGGACTTACTCCCTGGTAAGTGAGCACAGGGTTGCCGCTTGACTCCCCCCCATAATATCAAAAGATGCAAGCAATTTTGGAATTTTCTTCTTGCATATTAACAGCACAGCCTTGAATTAAAATCACGCTAAGTCATAGGGGCCTCAAATCGCAATCACAGCACCCTTCGAATAGGAAAGGCAAATCTCGCTGCCGATTTATAACCATATTTCCAAAGACATGACCAGGCTGATCTCCTTTGTTACTCTATTCCTGTCCCAACAGTTGCTAGACAAAGGTTAAAACTATGTGAAGTAGAAATGCAAACGAACATCCACACAAACTCGTAAACACTTCGAGGGTTTCTAGAGTTCTGTTAGTCTCAAGCACTAGGCTTTGCAATACATCTCTAATGAAAACACAATATTGAACGAGGCCGTTAATCTTGCATACACACCTGAAAAGCCGGAAGAATGCATCAACGTGCGGAATAAACAACTGTAATGGTGAATCTTGCACAGAACAGCCAGCCTCTGACGTCATGTGAGCAGTCTCTCTTTCTGTTAACCTTGCCCTCTGGCGACACCTAGTGGCCCCTTACAAAATCGCGCCCGATGGAACTTCCATTGTCACAATTAACCCCTAGCAACTCTAGAAAAGACGAGATTTTTAAAATCTGCCCTTGCACCGCAAGTCAACGCCGCTGCATGCTGAAGCGCTGGTCACGAGACCAAAGGAGGCTACCCCGTGGTAGCTTAGCTGCATGAAGCTCTTGTGTCAATGCAAAGTGATTTTTTTGGGGACACACACACGCTATTTTCGTTCCCTCGCCCACTCAATAATCCACCAGGAGATTGAAAAGTGTCGCCTGCGAAGAGAAAAAAACACACAGGCTGCACTTCACACTGGCCTCCTTGACAGGAAATTTACAGCTCCTGCTTGCTCTTTGCACCGTGAAACTGAGATCCCCCTGACTTATATAACAAGACAAGCACTCCTGCCCGTTAACGCCTTAGCAGTTCCCTTACGCAACCACTTTCTAGCATGCCTTTAGTGAGTAAGCAGATTTTCTATCATTATTGCCCTTTCAACTAAATTCCAGAAAGTTCACTGGCTCCTGCATGAGATGGTGCTTTATAGACTAATGAGAACATGTTAAAACTTTAGCAACACACCTTGGCTTGGAATGTGCACTCTGGAGAGGGGATTGCTGGTTCACAGCACAAGTCCAGACACTTCTACTCACAAGCAAGCCTCACTGAGTTCAAGGGGCCCCAGGAAAGTGGGTACAGAATCCCAGCATTTTAATGTCTTCAACTTTTCAAATATGAGATGGCACTTTTGCCCCAGCTTTGACCTACTTTGGCAGTGAGTGTGAGTGTGTGTGTGTGTCCTTCTCCTCTGCATTTCTCCATCTTCCTTCCTTCCAGTCCTACACAGGAAGCTGCCTTTCAGTCAAATCATTGCTCCACCTAGCTCAGTATTACCTGCACTGACTGACAGCAGTCCTACCTGCAGATGCAAGAGATTGAACCCAGAACCTTCTGCACGCAAAGCTACCAGGCCTTCCCCAAAGTTACAAAGCTCCTTCACTTCTATTTTTATACACCCACCACAAAATGACCCAAAACTTAGCAGTGAGCCACTCTGGGAAAGTGGAAAAGCCACTTGTGGGTCCCAACTCAAGAGCTGAAGACTAGTGACCTAAATGGTGGGCTGCTTTTTTCTGATTAGGGAAAGTAATGAAGGAACTTTGAGGACCTTTTGGGGTTCCCTAGAAGCCAAGACTATACATAGCATTCCATACAGCAGGTATTAACTCCAGTTAGGGCCTCTTTATTTAACTTGGCCTTGTTGGTTTCCAAGGCCAGTCGTTACAAGTTCTGATTTATTTGGTCTACTGATTGCACTTGGATTTTAATTTTATTGCCTTTGTGCTGTAATGTTTTATACTGCAATTTATACTGCTACTGCAATGCTGCCTGGAGAAGCTTTCAAGACAGGCAGTATATAAAATATTCAATCAGTAAAGAGGCAGTATGTGCATAATACTATCCCAGCTTGTTTGCATTGCTGAAGTAACCCTGAAAGGTATAAATTGCTTACTACTCTGGGTGCCTGCAATGGGTTGTTCCCGAAGTACATTGCAAAGCAAATGACAATAGAAAAAACAACCAATCCTGTAGTTCTGAAACATCTTGTGCGTGTTGCCTGGACATTTTCATCTGTGCTTCTCCCTCACTATCTTTTGCCTGCCTCCTTCCCTTTGTGCAGAGTCCGTAGTTAATATACACATTTTCTGGCAGAAACAGCCCAAAGAGGATCTTTGGAGCAACAACATACACAGGATTGCACACAGTAGCACAACTGTCCTTCCTCCCCTCCTCAGACCAAAAATTTGCTTTTGTAACTGCAGGTAAGAGAATCATGCTGAATCACCCTGAGTTGCTGCAATATCTTGGGGGTGTTTTTCTCCCATTTGGTGTAGCAGCACAACTTGCAACCAGAATCCGATCGGTTTTCTGCAAATCATGGTGCTCAGCTAAATCATACAAATGGACACAAATCTGACATAAGAAATGGCAATATTCAAAAGCCAGGTGTGTGTGGGGGAGGGGCGTTTCAACCTCCTAGGACGATCTGCATGCGACCTATGAGTTGCCTTCCTGGGGCAAACAAACTTTAAAGGAAGACTCCAATGTCTAACTGCTTAATTACTACTTCAAGAGGGTCTGTGGAATCACTTGTAGACTGGACTGGGGCAAAGGATTTGTAGGAAATTGTGTGTGCTAATTAGCTAACCAATGCCAGGGGTGCTTGAGTTAACCACTGTACTGCAAAGCACCATTAATTAAAAAATTACTGCCACCTGTACTTCTGTGCATTTTGTTTCTTTCTTGACATTGCTGTTTGTATTTCCCTCCTCCCCAAAGTATATACCTGTAATGTAGGGAAACAGTTTGAGCATCTGGTGGCAAATTGGACTGAAGTCCATGAAATCTTGCCAGGCTTTAAGGTGGCTAACATGGCTTCTCCCCTGGAAATAAACTGCTTGGGAAATGCTGCTGCATTGCAACACAGCACGGCTGCAGCAGCAGCTTCCCTCAGTAAGCAAAGCACAGCGATCTTCCTAAGAACATGCAAGTTGCCCTGATAGGAGTAGATTCCACATAGCTTGCTATCTGCTCTTCGTTTTGACATTATTATTACCGCTTGCTTTGTTACAACTCGATATCTGGGTAGCCACAGTTATGAGCAAGGCTCTAGAGGGGAACCTAGGAAATGAAAGTCCACAACCGAGCTACTTCTATCTAACCTTGAGGCAAAAGAATTGGCCAGGCAAGTTGTGTAATCATGGCTATGTCAGCTACAGCAAGTCAATCAATAATGCTGATGTAACGACAGTAGATTCCGCGCAGAATGCCAATATCGAGAGATTGACCCAGCAGTCCTGCGCCCACACCGGCAGCCAGCCGTTACAGCCACTTGACACATTGTGTTTAACACTGCAATCCTAAAAGCATGCTTGCTCATAAGTAAATACAGCTGAGCTCAATGGGGCTCTTCCCCTAGTAAGTGGGCCTAGGCTGGCAACCTAAGTCATAGCTATAATATGCTATGTATATAAACACACACACAAACTTCAAGTTGCAATCAGTTCAACAGCATTTCCGGATAAGGGTGCAACTCTAAACCTGAACATGCTGGTCCCAAGCATCATGGAATGCCAGGGGATGACAGAATGTCCCAAGGATGGGCTTGCACTCCTAATGAACATTGGACCATAAGGAGATTCTCTAAAACAGGCATAGGCAAACTCGGCCCTCCAGATGTTTTTGGGACTACAACTCCCATAATCCCTAGCTAACATTACCAGTGGTCAGGGATGATGGGAATTGTAGTCCCAGAACATCTGGAGGGCCGAGTTTGCCTATGCCTGATCTAAAACCCTGGAACCAATCAGGACTCTCTCTGTTTTGTGGATCTTACTGGGCCCAGTTGGCTCCCAGCCATACAATAATTTGGCTGGATCAGTATCCTAAACCCAAGAGCGCCCTTAACAAACCACAGTACCCAGAATTCTTTGCGGGGAGCAATGAATGCTTAATTTGCTTTAATACTGCTTTAAATGGATAGTGCAGAAGATGATGGAGCCTAAGTCATACTCAAGAGCAGATCCAATTAAAAAATGGACATGAGTTCATCGTGGCTAACTGATTTCAGTGAGTCTGTTCCAAGTACATTTTCGTCACATATCACTCTGTGTTTTTTTAAAAATCCATTGCTTCCTGTCTGAAATTGAAATGCTGTATTGCACTTTTGTCTCATCCTCTCCCCCTCACATGCTTTCACAATGAGCAACTCATGTTCCACGAAACCAAATCACAAGACCTCTGCAGATTTCAAAGGGCTTCATGGGTTTTGAGCGTGAAGATAAATCTAGGGAGATGTTAGGATATTGATGTATCTCTAAAACACCTACGAGGACCAGACAACACCCTCTCGTACCAGGTCAGGCTATTCAGTTGGACCATCGATTCCAGCATTGTCTGCAGAGACCACAGCATCTCAGGCAGACCACCTTTCTCGCCACTACCAGGTACTTTTAAAACTTGGTATGCTAAAGACTGAACCTGTGATCTTCTGCTTGCAGAGCATGTACCTTATCACTGAGATATGGCCATAGTGATCTGGTGATTTATAACAGGGGGAAATAAGGAAGGAAGATAAGAAGCATAGGCTGATCCACAGTTCTCAAACTAAGGTAGTTCAAATGGATATAGGTAGGACTCCTCTGTGGTTACATAAATGGCACTATGATTGCAGCTTTACTGCAGATTTTTCAACCCTCTTCTCTCACATCATTTGTGAGAAAAAGTGGCAAATTCATCAGGGGAAAAAACCCTCTCCCTTGCCAGCAATGTGGGTGAGAAAATGAAAAGAAGCCTTAGCTCCAAATAGCTAGGTTTTCTCAAGTATGACTCAACTTCGGGGGAGGGGACGACGACAACTAGACACTTTCCAAAGCTAAGTTACAAAAGAGGCAGACTTCCATAAAAATGATGAAAAACTGCATACATGGATTCAGGGCACTCCTCTTTTTCTGAGAATGTTAGTGGCCAAAAAGTAGGCCCATTTTAACATGACACAGACCCACATTTCAGCAATGGACTGAAGTGACAGCCCACAAGCAGATGTTATGCTCTTTGCCAAAAGGGTCCCTAAATTCTCAAGGGTGACCCTGAGTAACTTCTTGATGGAGGTACAGCAATCCCACAACCAACACCCGTTTAACTTGTGTGCATTCACCTTCATTTGTGTGGCAAAGGAAAAATAAAAACAGAAAGGGGCAGAAAGGGAGCAGGATTCTGGGGGAAATGATTCTGGCAATCCCAGCCACCATTGAACCCAATGGGTTTTGACTGTACGCGATTCTGGCTGCAGGCGCGATCCCTGGAACATAATCCCTGCGTAAGTTGTGGGCTTACTGTACACAGAACACAACTTTCTGAGGATCACAAGTTGAAAGAATGCTGTTGCCCTTGAGTCCTACTTGAAAGCTTCCCATTGGCATCTGGCTGGCCAATGCTAGAACCAGCATACAGAATCAGATGGGCCTTTGGCTGAATTCAGCAATGATCTTCTTATATTAGATGCATTCTCAGTGAATGATTGAGGTACCCTAAGAAGCTTACCAACACCTAGACCCAAGCAGGTTAAAGAGAACCTAAGATCTTTCTGCTTAGGTTGAATGTTACTGGCTTAGCTGGCATTAGTTAGCACTAAAAGGTGGGGGAATCTTCTGAATTGCAAATGGAGGCTGCAATCGTATACACACTGATCCACAATGAACTTAATAGGGGCTTATTTCTGTGCAGACACGCATGCAGAGGACTGCATCACAAGCCTTTTAAAAAGGTTCCATTGATGGTTATGAGATTTTTCAGAGTTCAAGTAACAAGGCTAGGGTTGCCCAACCTGGTGGCCTCCAGATATTGTTGAACTCCAACTGGCATCATCCCTGACCAACTGGGGCTGATGGAAACTGTAGTCCAAAACACTGGCGGAGGAAGAGGAGTGCGGGGGGAGCGCACCGCCCCCAGCAGCGAGATCCCAGCGGGGTGCAATTACAGCTGCTCCCCCCGCCTGTGCTGGGCGCCAAACCCCTACGGGTGGGGCACCCAGCCCCCAGGACGCACGCCAGCCCCGCTGCCTGCTCTCCGCCGCTGGTCCAAAATAGGGAATGCTGAGCTAGTTGAATTGTAGGCCAACAACAGCTGCGGTGATGGAAACAGGAGCATCTCCTGTGCTTGCGTACACTTTGCCCCATCCAAGATATCCCAATGTACATTGGACTGTCCCTGTAGGCAAATTACTACGTCAGACAAACTATTTCTTGCTCAGCTTTCATGTAGACCATCTGAAAGACTGACGAGCTAAGAAACAGTAGTAAAGGAAGTGAAAGGCAGATACTTGTTGTGAAGCAGATTTTCAAGCAGTCTCAGTTCATCGTAATTTATATAGTGCAAATGCGGAATGCTCCTGCTCTCACTCCTCAATTTAAATGCCAAGAAAGCCAATAAGAACCTAAGAGCAGTCCTGCTGGCTCAAACCCATCTTAAGCCCATCTTAAATCTAGTAGAAAAACCAGACACCTCTAGGGAGGAAATTCATAAGCAGGACATGATGCCAAGACACATAAGAACATGAGAAGAGCCTGCAGGATCAGGCCATTAGCCTATCTAGTCCAGAATTCTTTTGTCAGTGGCCAACTAGACGCTTATGGGAAGTCCACCAACAGGATTTAAGTGCAACAGCACTCTCCCCTTCTGTGGTTTCCAGCACACTGCCTCTGGAAGTGCAGGCAGAACATGGCTTTATCCTCCATGAATTTGTCTAGTCCTTTAAAAAAATCCATACAAGCTGGCAGGCCATCATTGCCTCCTGTGGGAAGGAGTTTCATAGTTTATCTATGTACTGTGAGAAGTACTTTCTGCTGTCTGTCCTCAATCTTCCAACATTCAGCTGCATTGGATGTTCTAGTGTTATCTATGAGAGAGTAAAATTCCTCTGTCCATTTTTCTCTACCCCCTCATGTGTAATTTGATACATCTTCATCATGCCTCTTCTTGCTCACCTTATCTCTAAACTGAAGAGCTACAGGCACTGTAAACTTTCTCCGTAGGGGAAGTTGCTCCACCCCCTCGAACATTTTGGTTGACCTTTTCCGATCCTTTTCCATCTCTGCATTTTTAGCAAATACTTTTAACAACCCATGGTGAGTAGTGGCTTTCAAGTCGAGACGAATTTCAGTTCCTTAAAACCATTAATCATTGTGCACATGGAAAGGGTGACACGCTGTGCACAAATGAGTTGGCAAACTACAGCAGAGGGGAACACATTATAGTTTCTCAAAAATGTTCTCCAAAACATCACAGTACTTTTTACAACCCAAATGTGCACCTACACTCAGGTATGGCACCGCAGATTTCCTCAGCGTCGTTTTGAAAATTAAACAAAAATATTTTCTGAGGGGAAGGAGATAAAGAGCAGGATACGGCATACTGCTTTTCCCTGGGCACAAATACGTCTAGTAACGATTAATAGGAACTCTGGCATGGTTAGAGGGGAAATATGCAAAAAGCACTCCTTGAAATCCCCAAGCAGCACATGCTTTTCTTGGAGCAGAGGTAACTTGGGGAATTAATCAAGGATGGAAAAACTTATCTCAACAAGGTGGTAAAACTGAGAGTGCTGCCTACAGGGTATGCAATATAAGCCTGGCATAAGATCCCATTCACTGACTTTCTGGAAGAAGCAGCTTTTAATGAATCAGCTGCCAGTTTAAGGCTGTCTTGAGTTCATTCACTTAATAAATAAGGCTGACGGCTGGCTCTTCATTAATAATATATATTTAAAATAAATCAGAAGCCTTGTATCTAGCATGTGTCCAGCCTTCAACCAAGACAAAAGCAGAGCAAAATGTACTCTGGATAATCCTTTTTTTATTTTAAGAAACCACCCCAGAGCTTAGCATAGTGGACAGCGTGGTAGACCGTGGGCTCCACAGATCTGGCTTGGAAAACTCACTTCAAGCTATCCATGGGTAAAACGGAACGGCGACCTACCTCACAAGGTTACTGTAAGGATTGATAAGATACAGACAAATGATGATGCCACTTACCGTGAGTCTTAGAGGTAAGGAGACGAACACTACGCAGGAGACGAACTCCTTAGACTACCTGTACCGCTTTAGCAACCACCTCTCGACCGATCAGCCCCCACCCCGCGTCTTTATTAGAACGTCCGAAACCCAGCGTTCCAACCATGGAACGTTCGGCGCCCCCGAGGGTTCCGTTCCAGGCACTCACCTGCTTGGGAATTCGCAGCCCCCGAGCTTACAGCCGCAGAGCAGCCGTAGTGAGGGGCGGCGGTGACGGCGGCGGAAGATGCAAGGATGGCAGGCGGGGAGAGGGCTCTCTTGACTGGAGCCGGAGACCGGAGCAGCAGCGTCGAGGAGGTGGCGGAGGAAGGCGCGCAGCAGAGGTTGGAGAGGGCCGAGCACAGGGACCGAGCGGGGCTCTGATACATAATAACGCTGCCCTCGGGGAACCGGGCGAGGACAACCGGAGAACCGGGGAAACGAGCCCCCTGGCGAGAATGAGGTCACAAGCTCAAGCGGACCTGCCGCGGAGCCGGAGGAACAGGCGCGCACGAGCACTCACACACACCCTCGGGGAACGAGGAGCAGCAGGGGAATCCCAGCGGGGCGGCAGCTCACACCAGCCTCCTCAGCACAAGCACGCGGACGCCGCTCACTGCCGCAGACGGGAGCTTAAGCCGGCACAAGGCAAAGCTCACGCCTTCAGCCGGCACTGACGCAACGGGCAGCTCCAAAGCGCAAAAGAGGGGGGGAGAGCGCGGGAAGCTCAAGCCTCCTGCCCGCAGAAGAGTAGCTCTTCCTCCCACGTTCAGTTCAAGAGACGAGATGGACGCTGGTGAAAGCCGGTGTAAGAAACGCCGGCAGAGGGACTCTGGAGCCCAGGCCGGGCTGAGTTGATTCTGCGAGCTCCCCCCACGCACTGCATGGTATGCCCCAGTTGTGTATCTCTCCCTCGCTCCCCCGCCGCGCCAGGGTTCCCAGCAAGCGGTTTCTCTTTGCTGACGTCACCACGGACGTCACTTCGCGAGCGGGGGCGTTGGCGGGAGCCGCCTCCGAGTCAACTGCGTTGCTGCGGCTGGAACAGGGGCGGCCTCGTCGCAGCGATGCCCCCGCCCTTGTCTCCTGGTTCTTTTCACGCCTCGCTCCCCCGCTTTCCTGCGGGGGGGGGCAGCGCTTGTCAGAGCAGGTTACAAGACTAGGCTTTTAAAAACAGCTGAGGAAGAGCCCTGTGGGGTCCTCCGGCTTAAAAGTCCCTCCCGGCGCCGCGTCTTGCTTGTCCCCACAGTGACCCGCCAGGCGCCTTTGCGTAAGAAACAGGACGTGCTAAGCAAGCAAGCGCCCTCCCGATTCCTCCCCGTTGTATGGCAGAGAGGCAGTGTGGTGTAGTGGTTAGACGTTACAGTGCCTCGCTAGGACTTGGGAGGCCAGGGTACAATTCCACGCCTCTTAGGCCCTAACCTAACTCTTAGGGCTGTTAGGAGCATAAGAAGAGCTTGCTGGATCAAGCCAACATCCTGTTCTCACAGTGGCCAATCAGATGCCTGTGGGAAACTAGCAAGCAGAAGGTGAGCACCCTAGCTGATATTTAGAAGGCATTGCTGCCTCCAACTGTGGAGGTAGCCGTTAATAGGCATGAATTTGTCTAATCGTCTTTTAAAGCCATCCAAGTTGCTGCATCCTGAGCAAGTCCCATAGTTAGACTATGTGCTGCATGAAGAAGTACTTTCTTTTATCTGACCTTAACATCTTCCAGCATTCAGCTCCACTGGATGCCTAGTGTTATGAAACAGAGGGAAACCATGCATGTCCCCTTGAGCTCCTTGGGAGGAAAAGGGAGGTATAAATGGAACAATAAGTAAATATGTGCCCAGGGATCTGGTATAGGAGGTACACTGCTCCTGAAGATGGATGTTCTATTTACCGTATTTTTTGCTCTATAAGACGCACTTTTTCCCTCCTAAAAAGTAAGGGGAAATGTGTGTGCGTCTCATGGAGTGAATGCAGGCTGCGCAGCTATCCCAGAAGCCATAGCAGCGCTCCCTCTTGCTGTTCTAGCTTCTGGCTTAGCCCCTCTGTCCCTTCCCCCACCTCCCGGAAAAGCCCCCAAGAGCCATGCTCCCTTTAAAGAGCTGTGCAGAGCGTGTGTGTGGCTCTTGGGGGCTTTTCCCATAGGAGGGGCTTTTTCCTCCTCGGGGAAAAGCCTGCAAGCACTGCACACATGCTCCACACGGCTCATGAAAGGGAGCGCTGTGCAGAGCCTGGGATGCATACAGGCTCTGCTCAGAACTCCCTTTAAAGAATTTTTTTTTCTTGCATTCCCCCTCTAAAAACTAGTTGTGTCTTATGGCCAGGAGCGTCTTATGGAGCGAAAAATACGATAGCTGTTCTGTCTCATAGCCATTCCAGGGCCTATTTCCAGTGCAGTGGTGTGTAATCCCCCCTTAAAGGGGATTTGGTTTTACTGTACTGTTACTGCCATTTAAAATTTTTATTCTGGTTTTAACAAAGGAAGACTATTTGAGGAGAAAGGGTTTTTTGTTTTTTAAAAAGGCATTGCTTAGCTAAGGTCCACATGCAATGGTTACATGGGAAGAATAAAATAATAAATATGAAAAAGAAGGCCTCTGTGTATTTAATGATATAATGGGGAGGAGCTACCTTTTCAACTTTTTTAAAAGGTTGCTCAGGATGGCCATGGAAGGGCAGGGCCAAAGGGCTTTCTGCCTTTGGTCTCTGGCTACTTTCAGTACATGTAACACTGGAGATCTAGGGTCAGAGTTCATTGCGGCTCTTACTACTACTTTTTTTTGTTCTTCCTTTTTGCTTGAACACAAACATGTTTATCCCAGTTTACAGAGCCCCCTGAAATATTGCTGAAATACATCTTTCACAAAACCCCTTCCTTCTCTTGTTTCAGCTCAGCCCTTACAGATACCCATAAAAGGGGGGGGGGAGGAATGGGATTTAAAATTGTCACTTCCCGCCATGATAAGAGTATTTGACTAAACTGCCTCACAGCAGCCTAAAGTTTGACTCGTAGAATTATTTATCTAAATCTAAATTTGTGTTCAGGGTAGCAAATATCAAAAAACAATTGACAACCATCTAAAAAGCAATCACGAACTTTTACAGTTATTAACGTTACAGTTGTCATGGCCTGTATCTGTCAGTATCTAAATGCCTGGTTAAGCAAGAATGCTTTCAAATTTCTCCTGAAAGTCAATAACAAGGGAGACAGATACACCTCACCGGGAAGGGCACTCCACAAATATGGAACCACCACTGAAAAGGCCCTGAAAACTCTCACCTTCAGGCCAGGAAAAACTGCACATGTTATGCCAAGTTCCACACTTCTGTCCAGAAAATGAGGTGGCAGCTCTAAAATAAATGCATATTTAGAAGCTGGCAGTATGGTGCAATGGAGACCTTCTGGCAGATGAGTCACTGCTACTTACCAGGAGGGTGGCATGGGGCAAATGCTAAGTGCTTCCACCCCACCCCACTGCCTGCTGCTGCTGCTGCTCCTCACACTTGTTATGCGAACTCAGTACTTAAAGGGCTGCATTTACTGTGTGAAATTATGTGTGAAAAGGGAGAACCTGGCTCAGATTCAGTTGGTGTCCAACCTAGCATTTACATTCATGTGAGAATTGTAAATCCCACTGAATGGACAGGAATGGACAACTCCATTAATCTGGTGCAATAGTTGAGGCCTCAAGCTCTCGATGACTCATCTGTTGGGCGTTGATGCCAATTTAGTTCCAGGAAGGAACAAAGAATGGGAATTCTCCTTCCCAAACCTTGCTATTCAGATACTGTATATGCAAAAACAAACAAGTGTAACCAGGCTCCGAGGGATGCTGAGAAAATGAGTCATCTATACACAGAACATGGAAAATTAGGAAACTGAGATCACGCTTCCTATTTATTTTTAATAAATCCTTCTAATCCCACCATGTGATTTTGATTAACCATCTTGTAGATGAGTGTTTTCAAGTAGGAATAATGCTGGGAAACAAGGAGCTAAATTGTAAATGGAATTGTTGTTCAGAGAGGGAGGGTGGCCTTTGCAGATTAAAAGAGGTATTTCGGGACTGCTGTAAGTGAGATTGTTTTGGCACGCTGGTGTGATAAATGTGCTCCACATCCCACATGCATGTGACATTATATTTTACACCTGCATGTATGTGTAGTATATGTTAGTGGATTGGTATAAAGTAGTAGTTAAGTGGCCGAGTAAATGAATGGGGAAGCCTCCAGTTCAGATCTTACCTCTGCCATGAATTCTCAGGGAGCCTTAGGCAAACCACTCTCTCTCTCTCTCTCTCTCTCTCAGCCTTGGGTTGAGCAATATGGGGAGACAACAAGCCTTTTTTGTAGTAGCTCCTGTCTTTGAAATGCTCTCCTTGGGGAGGCCTGCCTGGCACTAACTTCGAGACAAATGCATGTTTTCATAGAATCATAGAATCATAGAGTTGGAAGAGACCACAAGGGCCATCGAGTCCAACCCCCTGCTAAGCAGGGGGTTTTTTTCCTGGGCATTTGGACCAGTTTTTTTTTTTGGGCGTCTCTGGTGCTCCCCAAGTTTTTTTCCTGGGCATTTGGACAGCATCAGTGATAGGATGCTTTGGTGTTCGTCTTAGGTTGGGTAGTGTGGTTATGATGGGGATGGACTTTTTTATTTGTCTTTGACACACTTTTGAGATTTCTATATTGTGCTTTTACTCTGGTTGCAAATGGCTTTAGGGCTTCTTGAAGCAGGAAGCATTGTATACATTTAATAAACCTAGTAACATTGACTTGTCTTACGGAATTGTTATAAGGATGCTACTAATTAATACATGTGAAGCATATTGAAAGAACCATAATATGTTATGTTGCCATTACATACTGTTATTAACTCCCTGCCAAAGATGGCAACTGAGTTGGTGAGCTGCTTGGAAGGGAAAGATGGATGTTGCGTCTCATGCTAAGGTCCTCTCCCATTGGCCTTGGCTTGGCTGTTTCTAATAGTGTCAAAGGTCAGCGTAAAGGTTGTTGCAAAGTTTTGGTTTGGTTTAGGTTTATTGAATTTATATTTTGCTTCCACTAAAAAAAGCCCAAAGCAATTTACAACCAAGTAAAATACTGATGGGGACGCAGGTGGTGCTGTGGGTTAAACCACAGAGCCTAGGACTTGCTGATCGGAAGGTTGGCAGTTCGAATCCCTGTGATGGGGTGAGCTCCCGTTGCTCGGTCCCAGCTCCTGCCAACCTAGCAGTTCGAAAGCACGTCAAAGTGCAAGTAGATAAATAGGTACCACTCTGCTGGGAAGGTAAACGGCATTTCCGTGCACTGCTTTGGTTCGCCAGAAGCAGCTTAGTCATGCTGGCCACATGACCTGGAAGCTGTACACCGGCTCCCTCAGCCAATAAAGTGAGATGAGCTCCGCAACCCCAAAGTCGGTCACGACTGGACCTAATGGTCAGGGGTCCCTTTACCTTTACCTTAAAATACTGATGATGATGATAACAACAACAACAACAAAACAACAATAAATACATATATTTAAAATATATTCAACAACACTATCCTATCTCTGGTGCTCCCCAAATTCCCAGGAAAACAGACCTTGCTTTGCCTGGTTCCAAAGGAATTGGCAAAGTATTTACATGCATTTGCTGAAGAAGTGGCTTGAAAGAGATCAGCACACACATATTTTCTTCAGGAAACTTCTGTTTGCCTTTATTGCTTTGTTTCACACCTGTTCAGGACAGAATTTATATTCAATATATACAGTCAAACCTCGACTGTTGAACGTAATCCGTTCCGGAAGCCCATTTGACTTCCAAAACCTTTGACAACTGAGGCGTGTCTTCCGATTGGTTGCTTCTTGCACTCAAGCGGAAGCCGCGTCGGACGTTTGTGTTCCGAAAAATGTTTGAAAACCAGAGCATTTACTTCCAGGTTTTCGGTGTTCAAGAGCCAAAATGTTTAAAAATTGAGCTGTTCAGGAACCAAGGTTTGACTATATATGAAAATGTATGGATGGAAATAATGAGAAAAGGTCGCTCGCTATATACATTGTGTGAGTGTGTGTTATTTAAACAGTCTGTTGCAGCTGTTATACACTGTAAGTTGTTTCCATTTTTCCATTTTAAGTTTTGATACCTTGGTTTTGATCATCTTTACTCAAAAGTTCATTCCAGTGATTTCACTGGGATTTACTTTCAAGCAAGCTTGTTTCGGATTGCAGCCTTAATTTGTCATGTAATTTGCATTGTTTCTGCTGTAACTGCCAACAACTTCTGACAACTTCCAGCTCTTAATGCAGTTGTCACATACCAGGCTTCTGGATCTCTTCCCTCCACACTGATGTAAGATAGTGCTAATTGTCCTAGGAAATTCTCCATTAAGTGGCTTTCAGTTCAGGCAGATTTTTCTTAGACTTAGTTGCAGTGCCATCAGGCTATAGGGAGATGTTTTGCGCTGCAGAACCAGATCTTGATCTCTCCCCGCCTCGCAAGCCAACTTTGACAGGTGGGCAGGACGACCTGCCTGTCTATCATCTCCCATCACATGACTGGCCCCACCTATCTATCAGTGTCTGCCTGTGGGAGTTGTAAAGATGATGACCAAGCAGGGTTGAACTTCCAGCACATCAGCTGATGTGTTGGGAGTTTGGTCCTGCTTCCTGCAGGGATTGACTGTGTGAGGCGGGTCTCCGCCTGTCATATGACAGGTGTAGGGCAGGTGAGTATGATTTGGGGAAAATAGCCTAGCTGGCCAATGGGGGAGGCCAAATTTGGCCTGCAGGCTGGAAGCTCTCCACCTCCAGGCTTATAGCAAAGGGAGGGAATGCAAGGGCTCCTCCATCTTCCCTGCTGAGAAGCCAGCAGTGTTTGACTCCTCCTTCCTATGAATTCTTTCCAATAAGTTGGTGCTCTTGCCAGCCACAGCCTCAAACCTTTGCACGTTAACCAGGAAGTTCTGAAGAAGAGTCTTCACACATTCAGCTGAATCCTCTAGGTGTTCCTTCCCCAATCTGGTTCCCTCCAGGTATTTTGGACTACAACTTCCATCAGTGCCGGCCAGCATAACCACACGGTCACGAATGATCAACATTGTAGTCCAAAACATCTGGAGGGCACCAGGTTGGGGAAGCCTCCTCTTCTGTGCAGTCAGAAAACCTCATTCACATGGAGGATGCTAAGCACGTTCACCTGGCACACAAACATTTCCCCTTCAGACCTTCCTGCTCAATCTTGAACAAAGATCCCTTCCTGATTTGATAAGTATAGCCTGTTTAGAACATCTTGAGATGTTCCGTTTGCTCTTACAGAAAGACAGCTGCATACGTGCCTAGCTGGTGTAAAGGAAGTACCGGTAATTATTTGAATGCTTTGCATAGATTGTCTCTTTTAACATTAGGAAATATTCTTGTGACCTATTTCCCCCCGGAGCCAGTTTCATTTCTTAAGATATCTTTAATAAGCTGGCACTGCTCCTCTGTTCTTGCTTCCCAGATAATCTGTGTTGGCCACTCGGTGTTTTCCATTCTTGCTTTGTAGTAAGCCTATTATTCACTCCATGCCAAGCCTCATAAACAACCAGCCTTTTATTCCTCTGGCAGTATTACCTCATTTGATTGGTGGCTATAGCAGTCGTAAAGGCACACAGGTTGGAGCTTGTACTTCTATTATCCTGTTCTGGGCTCTTATTCATGATTCCTTTGTTAAGTCAGGGATGGAGAACCACCAGCCCTCTGAGTGGCATAGCAAATGGTCAAATATTACAGGAGCTGTATTACAACAAAATCTGCAAGGTCACAAGTTTCCTGTCTCTGTCTTAGGTTTATGATGATCAGCTGTTCCTCATCACCTTAGCCTCTTGTGCAAAATCCATCTGCTTCCACTAGGACAGCCAAACGCCTAATTTAATGGGCTTGCCATGCAAGTTTATTTTTTGCAGGGTTTGTGGGGTGGGGTGGAGAAGCTCATTTTTATTGCAAGGCAATTTCTCCACCTCACTTTATAAGCAGCTAAATGTTGTCTTTGTCTTTCTCTGTTAATGCTGATCGTACCCTTAATATTTCATTCTAAAGCAGTGTTTCCCAAACCTGGGTTTCCAGCTTTTTTTAGACCACAGCTCTCACCATCCTTAGCTAGTCAGTGGTCAGGGATGATATAGAATTGTAGAATGGGAATTGAACAGTTACTCTGTCCTTTTCTGAACCCCACTTGTTTTCATATTGCTGTTCAACCTGTAAGACCATTCCTGTCTTTTTACACCCTGCATTTCTCCACTCACTCTTGCAGATTCATTTGTAGGCATGCATTATATTAGAGGACATACTGTCACTGATATTGGAAAGCGGTGGTCGCTTTCTGTTCATTCTAACTCTTCAAAAGTGTTCACAAAAGTGAATAATGAAGGAGAAACTATAATGTGCTCGATAGCACTGTCACCATAGCCATTCAAGTAACTTTACTGACCCTTCAAAATGTTATAAACAGAACCATCATAAGAGGGAGGTTGGATATAATTCACAACTTTGCATGCTATCTAGAATTATATAATAAACCGACCCAAAAGTACCATGCTCTCCATTATAGAAAAGTGACAATTCTATAGGCTGTTTCAGATGACTGACATCCTTCTGTATGAAGCATTCCCACACAGAGGAAGCAACATCTGAACCACTAAGGCTACAATTATGCACACCTTCTCCAAATGGCAATTAACATGAAGGTGGTGGCATATTGGTCAGTTACCTGGGCTTGCTGGAGCGGTCACTGTGAAGCAGCACCTGCAGCAGTGGACAAATTTGGCCAGGTGCCATTTAGTCAGAACGTACAGATTTATGATTTAAATACATATTGTAATAAGTATATCCCCACCCCCCAGAATATGTACTGGAACACATTTTAAAGGTGGATATTTGCAATGTCAGTTCCAAGTTTTGGAAGAACTTTGGGTGAGATGCCCTCAGTGGAATGTGCTGAGGTGACGAGGAAGGGGGCAGAGTGCTGCTGGACCCATAACCCTTTGGAATGTAACCCACGGCTACTCTTTTCAGAGGAATTAGAGAAATGAACTTAAGGTAGCCTATTTATTTCTGTTGGGGCTACTCTGAGTATGGATATCACCACACACACACACATACATACAAACAAACACAAATACAGTGGTACCTTGGGTTAAGAGCTTAATTCGTTTTGGAGGTCCGTTCTTAACCTGAAACTGTTCTTAACCTAAGCTACCACTTTAGCTAAGGGGGCCTACCGCTGCCACCGCGTGATTTCTGTTCTCATCCTGAAGCAAAGTTCTTAACCCGAGGTACTATTTCTGGGTTAGCGGAGTCTGTAACCTGAAGCGTCTGTAACCCGAGGTACCACTGTACACACAGGGGATGAATGAAAGAAATAATATGTGTGCAACATAATCAGTGCTTCATAAGGGATTCATGAGCTTCCTTAGTAAGTCCAATCCAAGTTTGTCTTTAGCAGTACTTAGTGCATCAGAGTAACATGCTTTTATTCCTTATCCAGGCACCAATTGTGATTCTGCTTTTCGGTCACTTTTTCATTGACTCCACTTATAATGGGAGCGCTAATTAAAACCCATTGCTTCCCCAGATAGGAGAGATTTCTGGACTTCATCTCTTGCGTGTGTCTGTTTGAAGATGAGAAAGAAGTAAAATATTTCCATTAACAACCCCAAAGGGTCCCCCCCTCCTAGTCTTTCATTCTTTTCATCTCTCCAGATCCACAGCTGCGGAAATTGGGTCCCAGATTCAGCACAGCAGAGGAAAATTCTGCCTTTTCTCTCTGTATATCTTTGATACCTTGGGATTTCATTCTGCCTTAAGCAGAAATCCATTTGTTTTTCTGTCCAGATGAAAGGGAAATCCTCCACGGAAGTGTAAAGGCCAGAAACCAAGCCCTTCGAGTATTATGGTGTGAAAATGTCGCATTTTGCATGTATTGACTTTTAAGGTATCGGCTCCTCAGCTGGGACTGGATCTGGACTTTTCTCTATACCTTGTTTCTGTGTTTATTCTCCAAATCCCCTGTCCCGTGGCCTTTCCCTCTAGTCTGTCAGTGGCGTGTAGAGAGAATTTTCAGACCAGCTTTTCAAAGTTGTCAATTTGTCAGGAGCCTCTTCAGGGCAAAACATGGCATGGGGTGTACGGAGGCCTGTAACACTGGATGCTGTTACGGTGGCAGCGGCCCATGAGGAAAAGGCTAAGTGCACATCTCCTGCAACCTGATCAAATTTGCAGTTCCCTATGACTGCATTTAAATAGGAAGACTTCCTATCAGAGTTCTGTGAGCAGAGCTGTCCGTGTCAGATGCTCTGAGGCAAGATCTCTTAAAACTTGACAACCCCCCTCAACTGCTGACAGGTGATGTGTCTTAATGGGAGCTTTTATATTGAAAGAGACCCTCACCCCCTCTAAAATGTTGCTACCTTCCCCCTGTGCATCACAAAGACCCCATAGCTGTTACAGAATTGAGTTACTGCCATCCTGTTCTCAGAGACTTCACACACTTGTACATACACCTTCCTCCCCCTGAAATATTTTTCTTCTGTCTGTGAAGGGTGGAATGAGAGAGGCAGGAGCATCACAGGGCCTTGTGGAGGGCACCTTTGCCAGGACCTCCTCAAACTTGACATCACTGCTGGAGAAATAAATTATCATCATCTTTTTTATCATCATCATCATCTTTTTTTTAATATAATTTTTATAAATTTTCCAATAATTTTTTTATACACAATTAAACATCAAATTCTCATCTCACATCTTTTTTCTTTTAGACTTCCATCAACATGTCTGATAATTCTCCGTAGTTATCACTTATCTTCACATTTCTTAATTAATATTGCACTATATAAAATATTATCTTACCATATTATTTTAAACAATATTTCTATCAAACCTTCTCACAGAGCTTCTTGAAAGCTTACAAACGTTATATCATTATCACAAATGTTTTTAATATATTCTGTGAATTTATTCCAGTCCTCAGTGAATCTTTGGTCTCATCGGTTCCGAATCCTCCCTGTTAATCTGTCCAGTTCTGCGTATTCCATTAATTTCATTCTCCATTCCTCAATTGTAGGCATCTCTTCTTGTTTCCACTTCTGGGCCATCAGAATTCTAGCCACTGTTACTGCATATAAAATTATCATCATCATCGTCGTTGTCATTGTCGTCATCATCACCACTACCACCTACTCTTAAGCATAAGGTCCCAGAGGCAATTCTATGATCTCTTAGGGTTTGGCCTCCATGCTTATTGTGCTTCCAGGTGTGTGGAATTAAAGCACCTTTATTCCTGAAAGGCATGGGCATAGGTGGAGGATGCAGCAACCAGAGAAAAAAGTCAGCTAGCCTTATCTGATAATGTCTGGTTATCTTGACCTTGCACTCAGATTTCAGCAGGCTGGGACTTGATGGAACTCAGGTGTACAGGGTTCTTGTTTTGCTTAGAAATCCCTGATAGGCAGATGAAGAGCCTGAGAAAACGATGCAAGGAGCAACATTCTGTGCAGTCAAGGTGAACATGCTTATCATGGTTTATCAGAAGCATTAGCCAATCATATTTCACCACCAGGCAGGAGGAGCCCTCTTAACCAGCAGAGACTGGAGCGGGCCTTGGATAGTAAAACCCTAGTTAGCATATGACTTCTAGGCAGGCATGAACTCTCACACATTGCCTTGGAGAAGTTAAATATTTTCTGCAGGCATGGGAAACTGGTGGCCCTCAAGATGTTGTTGGACTCCAGACCTGGGCACTAGGGCAAAGTGGAGCAGAGCCCTACTATTCTTCCCCCTCTCCAGCTCCAAATCCAACACTATAGCTCAGCAGCCCTACGTCCCCCAGAGCAATGCTCACAAATTTTCTGCCAATAAGTGACTCCCTGGAGACACTTCTGTCCATCTTCCTTAGTATAAGAACCTAAAAACTGCAGATACATCTATGTAATTGCTTAAAACCCAGGAAGGCAAACATGGATGATAGGAGTTGTAGTCCAACAATATCTGAAGGCTGCAGATTCCTTCCCCTTGCATTGCAAAGACCTTGTGGCTCTTGAAGAATTGAGCTGCTGTCATCCTGCGTGTAGAGACTTTAACAATTTGTACATAGGTCTTTCGTAGGGGGAAGTGGCATCTGCCGGGGGGTGTGTGTGTAGTAACTTTCACTCATCCCCAAGCCTTGCATTACTGAGGCTTGGGAAGAGCTGCAAACCCCAGCTTCTCCCCCTTTGCAGACACTGGAACGTGTCAACTGCCCACTTCTTAGCCTGTCTGCAAGTGAACTGCTGTGCCAATGAAAAACAAATGATTAGGCAGGAAAGATTCAGAAAAGAGTACTAGAGAATGAATTCTGGTGCTCTTTAAAAAACCTGAGACTGCCGGAACATGCACTTCACTCATTTGTTGCAAAGGAACACCCAGAGTTATTTTCAGTAAAGGTAATGATTACAGTGGAGAAAAAAAATCCAGTGTTTTCTGGTTGGTTGACTCTGTCACTTAGCTGTACATTGTTCACAGGCAGTTTGACTCGTTTGTTGATCATTAGTATTCATGACCTGGACTGGTGGAACCAGCAGTGGTTGCTGCCACCTCTTCAATCTAGTGCAGGGGTAGTCAATGTGGTTGTTGGACTACAGTTCCCATCAGCATCATTCAGCATGGCCAATGGTCAGGGCCGATAAGAGTTGTAGTCCAACAACATCTGGAGGGAAGCACATTGGGTACTCTTGCTCCAGAGAGATACAGGGACATCTGTTCACCACCCAACTATATCCCACCCCTAAGAGTCCCACATAATTCTCTTTCCCATCTGCAGCTTATATATGTCCTTCTGCCTCCAATACTGGTTTAATCATTTGGGCCCTCTCTGGAAAGACTGCATTTATTTGATTCCTGTAGTCAGTACAGTGGTACCTTGGTTCTCAAACGCCTTGGTACTCAAATGCCTTGGTTCCTAAATGCCGAAAACCCGGAAGTAAGTGTTCCAATTTTCGAATGCTTTTCAGAAGCCGAATGTCCGATGTGGCTGTCAGTTATTGTTTCCAGGTCGCCTGCACCAATCAGAAGCTGTGCCTTGGTTTTCGAACATTTCGGAAATCAAACGGACTTTAATTTTAATTTTTATCATCTACAATACTCTCTTATTTATTTTATAGTACAGTACATTGATTATTGCTTTCATTTTATGGATCAATGGTCTCATTAGATAGTAAAATTCATGTTAAATTGCTGTTTTAGGGTTTGTTTTTAAAAGTCTGGAATGGATTAATCCGTTTTGTATTACTTTCTCTGGGAAAGTGTGCCTTTGGTTTTGGAATGGACTTCCGGAACGGATTAAGTTTGAGAACCAAGGTAGCACTGTATAGACATAGGCAGAACTAAATAGACCTATACTAAGTCAGGATTTAAGCTTTCATGGGCATCCAAAGATAGGGATCACAACAGAAAAGGCTTTATCCTGGCTCATTACCTGCCTTACCAGATGGGGGTCTTAGTGTTGTTTCATGTTGGAAGAGGTAGTCTTGGAGATATCCCAGTCTCATGCTGTTTAGAGCTTTAAAAGTTAAAACGAGCAGCTTGAATTGAGCCTGGAATCCAACTGGAAACCAGTGCAGACCAGTGACCAACCAGAATATAATTTCTGAACCATCTTCTGGGGTAGCTCCACATAGAACACATTGGAGTGGTCCATATGGGATGTTATCCATGTTGTTATCATTTTGGTGGATTTAGCCAATCTGCAGAACTAGTGGATGCTTCAGCACATCGTCTGCAATCTAAAGAAATTTGTTCAGCTCAAGGACGCTTTGGGTTCAAGTTTCCTAAACAGGAGGACACTGTGCTGCTCAGTGAACCACTGCTGAACTTGAAGCTGGTATGTGATAAGGCATGGGAATGTACACTTTAAAGAAAAGAAAACAACCCAATTAAAACAAAGCCAAAGCTGTCAGGCATAGCCAAGCCATTAAGTGTGCCTAAAGTAGCTATTTGGATCCTGGCCATCGTCCAGATCATGACTTGTCGCATCCTAGTTCCACCCAGTTTTTAAAATTTATTGAGGAAGTGGTGAGGTGAAGTTTGGTACATGGGGAAGAACTGACAAGTCTAGTTCAACATCCCCAATTGCCTGGGGTAAAAAGAGTAAAATTATATGGAATTACTTTTTTTTTTTTAAATGGTGGCTGTGGCTCAACTCTCAGTACGGAAGAACCTCTTTTGTTGCTGGGACAACAGAGCATGATGCTGTCCAAGAGGTGAATTATGCTCTTTTGTGAGTCTTTTAAAATAATGTGCAAATTTAATGAGACATTGAATTCAGTAGCTGGGATGCAAAGACATTAGACTCCCCCCACCCCTTTCTTCCTTTGAATTACAAGAGCATATGACAGATCACAAATGGCATTTTGGTACTCTCCTCAGTTTAGAGCTGTGGTTTGCCGGGCTGTATGGAAGTCTGTTGTTCAAGGAACATGTGTCTGCACTAGTGGCACAGATCTTGGGATCCAGGCCAACTCATTTCTGCTGGGGTTTGTTTTACAGAGTAAACAAAGATCTGCTGGATTGCACCTAGTTATTATTGAATAGAGTTTTTTGATTTTTTAAAAATTAAAAAAATGAAAAGTAATGCTTAGAACCCAAGCTCTCATTTCAAAACATCCACTTTCCTTCTCTGCTGCTGCTTAGTTCATTCTCTGAACTCATATATCCAACCAAACATTCAAGTTTTTCTCACTAGATGTCACTGTCTATACATAAAATGTGCATGCTGATGACAGTGGTGTTTCTAATTAGGGGGGGGGGAGAGAGAAAAATGCTTTACTCTTTGCAACCATTTCCACCTTCTTTCAACCCCCCCCAAACCTATTTAAAATTACTTCCCAAGAAGGCTGTCTTTCCCCCCTCCAGCTTGTGAGAGATGTTAGTTTTTTGCTTTGGTAAATTGAAACCTTTTGAAGGCCACTGAGAAGCAAAAGAATAAAGCGAGTGAGCTTTCTTTTGTCCCCAACCCCTTGGCAATCTTGGATTAGACAGGTGTAGGGCTGCTGGATTTCAAAACATCAGCGCCGGTTATCTCCTTCCCCTGTCTGCTGTGTGCAGGTGGTGGGATTGATTGTATTTTAATCTTTTTTCCTCTAGAGGCAGAGACTAAAACAAAGCCGCCTAACTACGTGTAAAATATTGACACAATTTCCATCTCTCTTTTTCTTGATTTTGATCTGCTCCTCCTCCTCCTCCTCTCGCAGTGAGGCATTTCTATGGACTGTTTAATTAAAGTGAGAATGTGAGCAAAATTCAAAGCAGTGCGCTGAGCCCAGGATTCTCTCTTGGAGCAAGGAACCCGCAAATAGAATGTCTTTCAAAAATAAATTGCACATCAGCTTTTGTTTTTGTTTCTTACCTCATAGCCAAAGCAATAAACATTTATTTCATGGTTCAGAGACATTTTTAATTGCTCTTAACGTAAATGGTAGATAGTTTTCTGTGACCCTTGAAAGCAAGCAATTCTCTCATTTGTGTTATCTGTTATACACGAAGAGGTGTATCGTCATTACAGTCGCCCCCTAAATTTTTGCTTCCATCTTGCACTGCATGCCAAGGAGTAGCACCTCTCTTCAGTTCTGTCAATCAAATAAATATAATGGAAACTTCCCTTTTGTGACACCTGGATGTACTGCATCGGCTTCTTGCTTCACTGTGTTAAGAGGGAAAGGGCCTTGGACGCAGATCTCAGAAGTACCTGAGATCAAAATATTCAGCAAGGTGAATCAGAGCGACAAGCTGGCACCTGTACAGTCATTCTGATGCAATGCTTCTAGCAATCTATCGCTGAACCAATCTAGGGTTGCCCAGTTGCAATCCCGGAGTTCATCTTCAGCAGCTCCACAGCAGCCAAGCCAAAGATGGAACATGGCACCTTCATCCATTCCACCCACCACCCCAAGTGCCACGAGGCACAATGAAAGATCTGCTTGCTTCTGCTGTTAGAAAAGTGGTTGGGTGAAGGAACCCGAGGAAGAGGGCATGAGAACTTATGGCTGAATCATTTCAGTCGCTTTGGAACTGTTAAAAGAAACGAACCACTTTCTGGGGGAACTCATGTCCCTGCCCTGCCCCAGGCACCATGAAGACATGTGCCACTGCCTGCATGTGGCTTGAATGCAACATATTGAAGACAAACATTAAATATTACTAGGCTGAGAAAAGCTACCTTTCAGTGCTATGAACAGGTGTATGTAGCTGCTCTCTCTCAGCCTAGAATCTACCTTGCGAACTTGCTGCGAGGCCCCAAATGGGATACAGAGGAGAAGAAATATGTATGATTTCTTGTCCCCCTTGGAGGAAAGATGGGATTAAATAAAATAAAAATGAAGGGGACTAAAAGAAATAAAGCGAACAGTGGCTCTTGGTTACATAATTTTTGAAAACTATCAAGGGGTGAAAAGTGTTTAAAATGTACAAGGACATAAGAGGGGAGAAAGACAACTGTGTGTGTGTGATTTGTATGAATAAGACTCCTTGTACCTACTCTATGATAGAACTGTTCTCTTTTCTTCATGCTAGCTAGCAATCCTGGGCACGCGCTAGATCAAAAAGCCTCATTGCCCACCAGAGGGTGCATGTGCTACATCTTATTTCTAGGCAGGAAGGGCGAATAAGTGAAGGAAGGCAATTCAAAGTTAACCCTACAGTTTTGAACAGTGTCTGTTTGATTGTGTGCTATGAAAGTATTGATTCCTTTTAATGGCACACTGGGACAGCCGTAGGACAAAAATATTAGATGTTTGAAAATTAAAAGGCCCCTTTTCTCTCCTGGAAACAAAATTCTGATAGAGTGGTACCATTTATAGAGTGGTATCATTTAGGATTAAACACTCCCCCTGGGGTCTTTCTCACCTTCAGCAGGTGAATGTAAGTCCTACACAGCTGCTGTTCTCCCTTATGATACCTGTAATAAAGACTGACTGAAATTGTGAGCATGTCCTTCATGGAAATAATTTCTTAATAGCAATCAGGTTCTCCGTCTCCTTTTCTGTTCTCTTATCTTGTTTATGAAACTATATTATGTGAGACAAAACTCATTTGTTGGCTGAGAAGGGACATTATGTTTACTGTGCCCCTCGGGCTCCGAGGTATAATTTGTCCTCTACATTACAGCAGGATCTAAAATGAATGAGATTTTATTTTTAATGTACTGAAGTAAGGATGGAAGGGAGGCAGGAATGTCATCTTATTTGTAATCAATCCTGGTGTGGTTTTGGCCTCTCAGCACAACTGTGCTTTGCATCAAGTGATAAATTAGTTTCATCTTCTTCTTTCAACTGTTGGTGTTTTTAAACCACAGGTGCATAGTTTTTTCTTAAAAAAAACCTGTCAGGGAACTGCCATCGGAGCCAGAGGCGGAGGCAAGGCTCCCAAGCGATGCTGGAGAAGGGCCCAGCAGGGATAGAGGTAGCTCATCAGCTGGGGAAGGAAATCAGCGTAACACCAGGGATAAAGGGGGGCAGATGGGGGAATCGGCGAGGGGGCTCCAGGACTCCTCGCCGGAGACCAGCGGGGAGAGCATGGGTCCTCCGCTGCCCACACCCACCCTGCGCAGAAGACTTCCGCGCAGGGAGAGTAGGCGGAGACTTGGCGTCAAAGAACTTTTGTGCTGGAAGAGGTTCAAGAAACGCCCACTGACGGATTCTGCTAGTGACTGAAACAGCCACGAAGTGAAGGGCTGTCCAGACAGAAAAGGTTTAACCAGGCAACCTAGCCAGGAGTGGCGGCAACTTACGCGCGAGCAACCCCTATAACCATTACAAAACCAAAATAACTTTTAGTAACCTCTGTATTCCAACATCTGTGCACATTTCTAGGGAAAGCACTTAAACCTAAATATTGCTATTTAAAACAGAAAAAAAGCTTGCCTAATGGAGTGACATACTTGATAATGGTAAACAAGAGGTTCAAAATAGAAGGGTTATAACTTGGCTTAAGTCAGTAGTGAGGCAGACATTGATTTATCTTCCTGAAGTGGGTCATGATTGAATTAGCATTGCATTTCTTGGTTGATTTCCACTGGGAGCTAGATAAGAATGGACTGAATATCTTACTGTTGACCATTTCCAAGGTAATGAACAAGCAGCATATATATTGAGAGCTCCTTAGTTGGTACAGTGATGGAGAACTTCATCAAAATTAGCATATTTTGAGCACTACTGATATACAACCATCATTTCCCTCCATCAGAAATGCAAGTAACTTATTTGCACAAGGGTGACACCTGTTGCTTTTTAAAAAAAGTGTGACAAGCTCCCTCAGTGAAGAGGAGAGTGGGGCAATATGCCTGAGTCTGCGGTGATTTAACCTTCATCACTCCCTGGCTAGAACAACTTAGAATTCAGGAATTATCTATATGTGGCAGCATATAAAATAAACCAGCAGCAAATAAACTTATTCCCTGAACTAGGTATAAATTAAAGCTGAGGCATGATGGAAACGAAAACTGTATTTTTATTAAGAAACACTCAATGAGGAATAAAGTGTGACCGTTTCACTGTTAAAGTGTAGCTCTGTGAGGGGAATAGGGGTCTCCTAACAACTCACTGCACCTGTAACAAGCTACAGTACCCAGGATTTTTTGTTTGTTTGCAGGAAGTCATGACAGTTTTTATAGTGGTTCATAGTGCTTTAATTGTATGGGGTAGATATGACCTGAATTTGAACGGACGTTAGCATTGCTGAGGTTTACCTTTGTGCGTGGAGTTGTGTAAGTCAAGCTCCTGCACCACAATTGAGGTGGCCATGCAGTCACCACAATCTTCGGCCTCGGAAAACAACTCTTTGCTCCTTCATGCTAAGACATTGTTTGGCTCAGTGTTACCTGTGAACTGGGTCATTGAGTAAGACTGGCTTAACCTGTGCTACACTGAAAATGTCAAACTGTGTCAACATCAACAGTTATGAGAATTTGTCTGTTGGTAAGCTGACAGCTGGTAGAATATCCTTGTGTCCCATTTTCACCTTCCCACAATACGTGCATTGTTTTCTTGGATAAAAATCTCACCGCTGTAAACAGTATACAAAGCTAAGCATTATTAGGAAGAGGTTCTGTGCTGGATGTCTTCATGTTCCCCTCAAGGGGTCTTCAGTTTTCACTATGCTTCACAGCCCATATTAAATCTGGACTACTCACCATTCTTACTTCTTGTATTTGAATCCAGGCCATGATGTGGGGAATACAATTCCATGTGCCTTACTCCGGAGATGTAATGAAACAAGAAGAAATACGTTGTTAATACAATTCTGTGATTGGATTTTCTGAGCTTGTGAGGTAATTCAATAATAAAAAAAGTGCTATGGATTGAGGTGTTTGTGTTGTCAAAGAGGGGGCGACATTAAAAAGAAAGAAAAACTCTAGGTGTAAGAGCTCATAAAAATCAATTGGACATGCCACAGGAAGAAAATATATATACACACAGGCTGTAATACATCTATGTACATACACTTAAGTCCCGCTGAAATAATGAATGAAAACGGGATTACATATTGCTTTTGTGCATCTGCTAATGCTTCAGAATAATTATGATGTACAGCCTGATCCCCAGCCCAGTTAAAGCGAAAGACTTATATTATAGTTTATTTACACTTAGACCTTAAGCAGACTTTCATAGAGATGAGATCCATCGATTTCACTGGAATTACTTCCAAATCGGAGGGAAAAGGCAGATTTCCTTGCCAATAGGCACAGACATTAGGCACAATGGAAGGAGGAAGAATCCCTTAAAATCAATACGTAGCAAAATTGCAAAGAGCTCTGGGCCCCAGCGCTCAACAGAACAGCAAACTGCCCGTCATGAATGTCACTCTCCCTTTTCTACCTACAGGCACTTTCCAAACTGTCAGCGTGGAATATGTGCATGGCAGGGAATGTAATTCATTTGATCATTTTCCAAAATACATGAAACTTTTCACTCTAATGGCCTGTTTTATATAGCCACCTCTGATGTAAGCTGTTAAAGCTTCACTTCCAACTGTGGTATATTAGGCCACATGAGATACGCCCTTGACATAAAGACATTGCTACTCTGTGCAAAACTCTGGCTTCCCAGTTGCAGCTTCGTAAAAATTGCTACTATCAATTTCAATTGGATGCTGGATGCCGGATAACTTGATAATGAAAACTTGATGGTGATGCTGGGGTGGAGACAGGAGAGAGCGAGAATGCCAGGCCACCCCCTTGCAGTTAGTGGTAGTGGCAGGATCCATTGGTGTGTGTGTGGGGTGTGTGTGTGTGTGTGTGTGTGGATGTGGTCCATTGCTGGCCTCTTGGTCACTAACACCTGGGGCTAACCCTGAATATTGTAGCTTGACTTCTGAGAATGTTAGCAATAATGAACCACAAAATCATTTAAAAACATAGATTGAGAAGAGACAAAAAGAATGTGCTTCTTCCCACGGCACATAGTTAAACTATGCAGTTTGCTCCCACAAGCGTTAGTGATGGCCACCAACTTGGATGGCTTTAAGATAAGATTGGACAACTTCATGGAGGATAAAGCTATCTGATTATGAGCCACAATGGCTATGTTCTGCCCCTGCTGTTGGAGACAGTATGCCTTTGAATGCTGGGAACTGCAGGTGAGGAGAGTGTTGCTGCATTCAGGTCCTATTTGTGCACTTCTCTTTGGTTGGCCGCTGTGAGAACAAAGTGTTGGACTAGATGGGTTTTTCTGTGTTCCCACAGTGTGTAAGATGGCCGGCTCCACATTGCCGAAAGCTCGAGATGCATCACCAAAAAAAGAGGACAACAGGAAATACAAATCTGCATCAATATGGCATATGCCAATTTAGATGAACTGATGCCTAGTTGGAAAATACTGTCTTAATTTAAATAGAAATGTGGTACATCTCATATCCAGGGGAAGACTGTGACCAGGTGATCTGTGTACCCGCTGAATTCTTCAAATAAAGGATTCCTATATGTAGAGGACTGCTCTAGGTAAAATGGACACCCTACTACAGCTGCAGACATGCTGTATGCAAAGAGAACGGCTGTCAATTCACCGGTTGTAACATTGTGCAATCTAAAGCCTTATTCTTACAGAAAATAATTAAGGCTGGGAATTTCAGTTCCCAAGGAATTACGTGCCTAAATCCCATTGAAATCCAGGTGGAATTGAGTCATTGACCAGCTGCCTTAAAACCCTGGTGCTCACGAGGTGAATTAAAAATAAAATAAATTTAAAATAAAAACATAGCTTTCAAATGGTAGAAAAGCAAAACAGGGGTTGTGAATGATGCATACCATTCTAGCCAGGAACATGGTGGAAAGTCCAAACACTCACCTGGTACTTAGGTATAGTTCCCCTGAGTTCAGAATGCCCATGTTGCACATTGCACACAGACAGTGACTGGGGAAGGATCCACCCATGCCCATATATAGAGATAAGCCGCCCAGAATTTTTGGTTCAAATGTGATGTGCAACACATGGTGTGTTTTTGATTAGCGGTGCTAGGCAGCTCAGGTCGGAGATTATGGGAGTCAGGCAGCAACAGTGAGGAGTTGGGGAACAGAACTGGGTGTGCTAGAGTCATGTGTAGGTCAGTGATTAAGAAAACAGCAACCACAGACAAGACAATGACAAAAATCCACCAACAGTATGCAAATCAATATGGCTAACCTGATCCAAAACACCCACCCACCCTACTCACACATGAAAACAAAGATCACCACAGCCAATCACAAACAAACAAGGCCAACCCCAACCTCTCTCGCCACCAAAGGAACACAAGTGAATAGCAGAGAACCTGCACAAGTGATGCTGACACAACCCCCCACATATATTAAGTAAAATAGAAACATCGCCACCCGACCCCACCCCATTCACCTCTCCCCCTCTACCTCTAACCCCCTTTTCTTCCTAATGTCTCAACAAATGAAACTGATCTGTAAAAAAATGTAACTTGGGGAAAAAGAGAGAGAGAGAGAGAGATTGCACATACTTTTGTAAACCAAGAAAATCTTTAATAAAAATACATTAAAATAAAAAACAAAAACAAAAAAAACAGAGTCAATGAAGCTAACTCTTTATTCAAAGAAACCAAAACAGTGTAGGCCTAGTGATCTCAGCAACTCTTCCCAGTTGCCCAATGAAGAAGCTTTGAGGACTGAACATCCCCACCCTTCCCCTAGCTGCCAAGTCCCCTCCTTTACAGGTTTCCTTCCCCATAGCAATTGGAGACTGTGTCTGCACACAACCAATCTCTCCACCGCTCTTTTAATTTCTCTGCATGTTCTGGGAGACTGGCAGGGTGGGGGTGGGGGTGAGGCTGGTCACAGCAGGAGAGGGAGACTCCCTGGACTCTTCAGCAGCCAGCTTCATCTCTGTCTCCTGGCCCCCCTCCTCTCCAGCCTCTTATTCGGGACTGCTCTCTCCTGCAGCTTCTTTCTGCTCCCTAAACCCTGTTGCCTCTCCAGCTCCAACGCTTCATCCTTCCAGTCTGCTCCCTCTCCTCTGACCACTCATCACCATCCCACACCAGTTCCCTGGCTCTGAGCCTTCTTCCCCCGAGGGTTCCCTTGGGGTTCACCAGCTAGTGCCTTCCATCACTGCTCTGCATCCAGCCAGACCACGACACCTGGACTTCCTAAGCCAATCTGCTGCCCGTAGGTGTGGCGAAAGATGTTGAATCCCCACCAGTGATTTAATTACCTGTCCAGTTGGCCTTCCTACATAGAATGCAGAGAGGGACACCATCCTGTCCTTTGTCTCAGCAAAGTTTCCATAGGAGGATCATAGGTAAAGGTAAAGGTACCCCTGCCCGTTTGGGCCAGTCTTGCCAGACTCTAGGGTTGTGTGCTCATCTCACTCTATAGGCTGGGAGCCAGCGCTGTCCGCAGACACTTCTGGGTCACGTGGCCAGCGTGACAAGCTGTATCTGGCGAGCCAGCGCAGCACACGGAATGCCGTTTACCTTCCCGCTGGTAAGCGGTCCCTATTTATCTACTTGCAACCGGGGGTGCTTTCGAACTGCTAGGTTGGCAGGCGCTGGGACCGAACGACGGGAGCTCACCCTGTCGCGGGGATTCAAACCGCCGACCATGCGATCGGCAAGTCCTAGGCGCTGAGGTTTTACCCACAGCGCCACCCGCGTCCCTAGGAGGATCATACCTGAGCACAAAGAAGTAATACTGAGTCAATCATTGGGTGTTTGCCACAGGGTCACATAACACTAGGGGACAATAACCCTTCATGGAATAGCCTCTCCTCTCCACCGAGAACTTTTTTGAAAAATAAATCTGAATGTTTGTTTTTGTGATCTGAAACGAAAGAGGAAAAAAGACCTTACCTTCAGAATAACTAAGTCCTTCTCTGTGACACGTAGCTTTGCCAACAGGGGATTTGCTAATGGCCAAGCTGTATTTTGAGCAGAGATTTATGATCACTTTCCCAGTCAATTAAAATTCCTGATATTGCTAAGGCAGAATTCAATCAAGGTTAATTGGGGCTTCTGAAAACAGCTTTTCCAGAGGGAAAAGACTCTGAGACTGTAGTTCCTGTGGGTGGGGGTCTGTCAGCTTTAAATAACTTTGAGAGCTGCATGTTGCTGGCACAAATAGAACCCTCCTTCAGCCTTAAGTGCCGGTTGTTTTTTGTTGCATGTCTTTCTATCATAATTTATCTTGTTGACTTTTTATATCTTCTTGTTGTTCTTTTTATATCTTCCTCCAGAAGGGAAGAAATAAAATAAAATACTAGACCCCAACTAAACATGGATTCTCTCTCCCTCCCTCCCTCCCTCCCTCAACAGAGTTCAGTGATTTGATGGGAAATAAATGGGTTCCAGGATTTGATATTTCAGCAACACTTATCCAGATAACTATGCTTTTATATTTTAAAAACAAAAACAAAAAGTTACAGTATTAAGGGGAGTGATTTGTATTTTTAATGACTGGTCAAGATTGTAGTGCTTTAAAAACCATAATGTGGAGAAAGGAAAGAGGAAATGCAAATGGCAAAAGCTATTAAAATGCAACTCAGGTTTGCTGCTCTTGCCTAAATTTTATTTTCTTGGTGTCAAGGACCACTGTGACAGTTTAGCAGCACACTTGATTGAGTTGCGAAAGCGCATGGGACTGTATCATGAAATGCCAAACGTTCACTCAGAGGGCAATCTCAGCGAGGGATGAAGGGCCATCAGTGTGGTTTGTTTTGTCAGAATTTTCAAGCCCCTGTTTACTGTATAGGGGCTAATAACCCAGTGCTATCAAGGAATTTAAAAAAATAATAATGAAGAAAAACAGTAAGAGAGGAAACTAAATGGTAACTGCTTGGCTTCAGTTTACTTCTCACACAAATAGCTGTATTGCAGGCTGATTTTTTAAAATTATTTTTAACAAAGTTACTGCTTACTGCAGCTTTCAAAGATAAATTATAATTTAGCTTTGCGGGCAAACTATGTGTGTGCTTTTATTTATTTTTTAAAGAGGTAAACACCAATATCGGAATCTAGACTTTGGTTGCAAGTGACAGAGTTTTTCTCTCTTTCTAAGAGGTAGATAAAAGTGATACTGTAAAGAAGATGGGGGGGGGGGATTTTACTGTTCAGAACTGGGTGTGTAATTAAATAATGGAAGTAGAAGGAGTCTCCGGTAATTAACTACTAATTAATTCTCTTGGAAAATAGTTACATTTATGAGAGACAAAGAAGTCAATGACTTTTTAAAGGAAGAATAGCTAGCCACTGACGTCCTGTATGAGGCATGGTGTGTGCTGGAAAGGGGAGGAATTCAATCTTCCCTTTAATTATGGGACATGTGCATTTATTTATTTTTTGCAGCATTTGAAATGCTTTGCCACAATATACATTGTTTGTGGCTGGAAAAGATTTTCATATGCATGCACGCCTACATGTAAAGGTTACCACATATAGCAGAGAGGCTAGAGAGAAAGATCAGAAGGCTACTCCACAGAAAACTGGAGCAGGACTTTTAGTGTGACTGCCCCTGTTCTGTGGAACAGCATTCCTGCTGAGATAGGGCAGGCACCCGGTACCTGCACTTTCTGGAAACAAATGAATACTTTTTCTTTGCTCCGACAAGCTTTCCCAGCTGGGAAAGGTCTGTGCCACGGGTGTCTCCTTTTATTGTTTTTCAATTAATCTGCTGTTATTTTTCTCTTCTGTTTTAAACTGCCTTTATTATACTGTGAGCATCGCCTGGAGACACCTACGTGGAAGGCAATTAATAAATAGCAATGAATAACAACAGCCAGCCAACCAGCCAAAAATAAATAAATAAAATGCTGGATTCACTCATTTGGATGCACTGACGGATGAAGAAAGGGTTTTTAAAGCTGCAGTTTCATACCCTGTTACCGGGGAGTGATTGCAACTGAATGCAGTGGGGCTCACTTTTGGTAAAAAATATGCATAATTTGCTCAGAAAATGGCAAAGTGGGTAGCTAATGCAGAAACAGTTCTGTATGGTTAAGGATGCTCCAGAATACACCTAGGGTGTAACAAATGTTGACTTGGCTTACTAGCCAGCCATTATTTGTGATTGCTGCCAGTCTCCCTGCCAGCACCCTCTGGCTTGGGAAAAGAGCTTTTGTGTGTGGGATATGGAGAAAATAAAAAACAGGAGCAGTCTCTACTGCTGCTTGGAAGGGACCTCTGCTGGTCCTTACCTCCTTAGAAAATATAGTGGAAATGAGACTTGTGGAGTAGGGATCTGTGGTGCCAAGGTGTCTTGCTCGGAGCAGTCGTCCCTAGTGAGCAGGCAAGTGGATTTGTGGTTGCCTGAATATATTTCTGATTTACTTTTTCATGGTTTTGCCCTTCCCCCAACGTTCAGGCTTTCGTGTATATTCTCATCTTCCATGGGAAGCTTAACAGCTTCTGAGCTTAAGTTGTCTTCTTTATGGGATAATAAAAAAGGTCTGTCTTGGTAAACCTGTCTGATTATGAAATATGAAGGAGGAGGACTTTGCTAGCAATGCATGGCGTCAGCCCTGCTAGAAGGGGCTATTGACTAGATAATTCTATACTGGAACTTGAAGTGCCTATCATAAAAACCAGGAAGCTCTGCTACAGTGTTTGCCTCTCCTTAGTTAAGCAGTCAAAAGCAAGAGTCAGCACTGTCAAAGCCCAAATTTTGAAACCCAGCTATGGAATACCTGGGAACAACAAGAATGGGACAATCTGGAACTGGAGAGAATTGTAAATATCCCTGCCCAGTGCTTTTTTTCAGGGGGGGTGCGCAGGGGTACTCATACCCCTAAAGATTTTGTGAATCCAATTTTGGCATCATTGAGGGGCAGTATTTCAATATGAGTAGGAAAATGAGAGTACCCCTAAACTTTTTTTAAAGAAAAAAGCACTGTCCCTGCCAACTTTTTATCTCTGACTAGCTATCTAGATTTCTTTAGGTGTAAGTAGCTCTATTGTGAAGTATCTTCAGACCAAGCAACAACCTTTGACTATATTTGTAGCATCCAAATTAGCTCCAACTTTATCTCCACTATGTGAACATGTGCAGTCATTCTGGGAGAGAGTCTTTGTGGAAATAAGCCTTCTCGGTAGTGGCACCCGTCCTGTGGAATGCCCTCCAACCAGATGTCAAAGAAATAAACAACAACCTGACTTTTAGAAGACATCTGAAGGCAGCCCTATTTAGGGAAGCTTTTAATATCTGACGAATTATTGTATTTCAATTTTTTGCTGGAAGCCACCCAGAGTAGCTGGGGAAACCCAGCCAGATGTGTGGGGTAGAAATAAATTATTATTATTATTATTATTATTATTATTATTATTATTATTATTCTCATCATCGTCATCACCACCACCACCATCATCATATTACAAATCAACATATACCAAGCAATCAAAATTTATTGAGAATATTGTACAATGTACAATACAAGGAACTTACTACTTTTCTTCTGGCAGTGGCATGGCTACCGATAGAGCAAAATTTGAAAGAACTTGACCATCTGCACATCACATGATGGTGACAGAATTCCTGGATAATTTATTTATCTGAAAAACTGAAAAAAGGGTACATGCTTTGAACAGCACACGTGACATGGATGACTTTATTGAAATATGGTACCCTTTCATAAGATTTCCCATTGAATGCTCTGATGACTGGCATCCACTCACAAACAAGACTTGATAAACTGATCATCTGGGACAGGAGCAGGGAGTAGGACTTCTGTGTTATATTTATAATATATTGGAAATCGATTAAAATAAGATTAAAAGATGTATTGGGCTGCCATACCTCTGAATCTTAGATAAGTCAATCGAAAAATTGCTTTTTTAGCTTTTTTGTAAAAGAAAGCTGAACAACTTCCGGCTTTTCCTAAAAAAAGCTCAACATCATAGCAAGCAGGGCTGGTCTTTGGATAACAAATACAAGAGAAAATGGAGAATATTCTGTTTTTAATGCAATCTGCTCTGTGTAAGAGTGCTGCACATCTAGACATGTTAAAAAGTTGTAAAGAGCACCAAGTTCATCCTCATCAGCGATGCATCCTTCCTTTTGCTCTTTGAAGGCTCCTCTAGTAAACAGCTCTTCAACAGGGTAACAAGCTAGGAAGGGTTTTCTCCATAGCAAAGCAATCTCCCACCTAGTGCATGGAGATGAGATATTGAGCCACTGTCATGGAAGGGCTGCTTGCTTGTGAAAGCACTGTATTGCATAATAGCTAAAATACACTTGTGGTACACTTCCGGTGGCTGTTAACAAGGTCTGTAAATCTACAAATTATTTCCAAGTTTCTTTTCAAGGCTTTATAAAGAAAGGCCACTAGATGGCACTAAATGCTTTTGCAAAACTCTTGCACAGATTTTTGTTTTTGTCTCTGAAGGTGCTTGTTGCTTTGAGATCTCTGAGAAAGACCTTGACTATAAATCCCACATGCACTAATGATTTCATAATACATCCTTCCGACTAGGATGTTGCATTTCTATCTTTCTTTCTAATCCTTTCAATAAGAAAACTTCACATGCAATAATGGAGGTTGTTCATTTCTGTCTTGTCTGCTGCCTATGTTAAATTTCCATTCAAAGAAGCGAAACCCTTAAGCGTCTCACGTGCACAGATTCAAATATCCATATGATGTCAATAGTGAGTTCCAGAAGAGGTGGCACAAGGGATTAAAAAGCACAAGCTGAAACCGTGGAGTTCTGGCTATGTGACATCCTTCTTCACACCAAAAACTGAAAATGAGTTGTTTGAAATGCACATTCACTGTGCTATCCTGCTACATAGTGCTGAGGTCAGTGAAAGGGTTTGTCCAAAGGCTGCTCCTGTTTGCGAGTACTTGCATGAGGAAATAAACACCAGATTCTGTCTTATGATTCGTCTGTAGAATACAGAAGGGTTTTTAGAAGTAGCATCGCTGAAAGAGAAGTTTCCTCTTCTTTCTGACATGTTGGTCCCCTGATAATAACACTAGAGAGAGAGACAGAGAGAGGAAGAGAGAGAGAGAATAGATGACAGTAATAGAGATAAGAGATGATTCTTTTGTAACATGTGGCTGGAAACCTGTCAGTGTATCCGGCTTCACTTTCTCTGACCTGTGTGTGGCTTTCACCTATGACAGCTGCAATAGAAGAAAGCTCAGTGAGTTCAGACTTGCTATATAGTAAGCATTAGAGAAACATAGAGGTATCCTGCATCGTATTCTTGACTCAGTAATAGTGGATTTGTTCTGCTTTAGCGTGTTCTGTCCTGTTCCCCACAGTGCTACCACGTTATTGCAATCCAGAGGGGATACAGTGAAACAAAAGCAGGGCAAAAATAAGCCAAAACATTACAGTTACAGGCAATGCTATTTTTCTAGAAAAAGAGGTACCAGAGCTCACTGTGAAGAGGTACCAGAGCACTCTTGTCCTCTTAGAATGGCAATGGTGCCCACCTGAGAGGTGCCGGTGTTGAACTCTGGTGAGGTCCTGTTGAAAAAAAGCCCTGTTTACAGGATATGCACTGTTTGGAAATGAAGAAGTGTGGCGGCCTCAAAACCTTTGCCGTTGCAAACAGTATTGAAAGCGCAAATGCGTGTGACCACCCTGATAGCATCCTGAGTACAATTCATGGTGCATATGTAATAAAAACGGCACCTGATGGGGCCTTTAGAGGGATGGGCATTCAGAATGCTCCACTCTTTCTGTGGGATGATGATAAAAGGAGCTCACTGTATGATGTTTGCTCCAGGGACCAGCCGCCCTTACTGTGATATTACACCAGTAACAACTTTGCATACAGGTTACAGTTCTTCACACGAAGGACATTTTAAAAATTAAACCTACCAGAAATGAATGAAGAGCATTTTGCACATGCTGTGTATTTCATATTCATTCCGGAAGTAACTTGCAGTTCTTTGGATTATCAAATTATGTTTTGATTAGATTTATATAAGTCACTGTTTTTTTAATAAAGGGAAAGATTAATTCCTGGATTGCCCTTTGCCTTCCTTCACACCTCCTGCAAAGTTCCTAGTATCCAAGGCTGTTGAATTTTAAGCCACAGTGCAGAGTCAATACACTTCTTATTTGCTGAGGGATATTAATTTGGTACTGGGACTATTTTCATGTTTTATTCCTCTCTTTTTTTTTGGAGAGCAGTTGGATTTATTTGGCTTGTCCTTTTAATGTATCAAAGTACCCATGTGTTAGAGGCCTATTTGTTAAAGGTAGAGATAATAAAAAAATGGAAATTTAAAAATATTTTAAAAATCCAAACCCCAAACAACAGGAAGAAGATTCCCCCCCCCCAAAAAAAAACAGCTCAACAACTCTGGGCCATTTTCCCCCTTTTTCTTAAATTGGAGTCCCGAGAATTAGGGGTCATCTTATACACGGGGGCGTGTTATACATGGAAAAAGATGGTACTTCCATACACACAGAGAGATAGATGATGATAGATAGATGATACAGTAGATATACCGTATTTTTCGCTCTATAACACGCACCCGATCATAACACGCACATAGTTTTTAGAGGAGGAAAACAAGGAAAAAAATATTCTAAACGAAACAGTGGATATATAATTTTTGTGGTTCATGCTGTGGCCACAGACATGTGATCTGACGGTGAGTTTGGGGTAGCCCAATGCAAAAATCCTGAGGATCCATGTGGATCCATGCTTTGTAACCACGTTTTTGCACCACTGCGGCCCCAGGCAACAGTGGGTGCGTGATTTTTTGGGTGCAAGATGTAGCCATGGACATGCTATGTGATCTGATGGTGAATTTGGGGTGACCCAGTGCAAAAATCCTGAGGATCCATGTGGATCCATGCTTTGTAACCACGTTTTAAGTGGGGAGGGAAGGAAAAGCACTCAAGGGACAAGGAGCACGCGTGGGGTGTGTGGAGAAGGATGCTGCTAATAATGTAGAAGAGGGGTATAAGGGGAGAAGGCTCCTCTCCTCTCCCACTTTGCTCCTTTAAAGCAAGCAGGCTTTCTGTCCCTCTCTCCTCCCCACTCAGCGGCTCTTCTCCCGCTTTGCTGTTTCAAAGCGAGCCACGGAGGAGGGAAGGAAGGGGAACCATGGATCCTCTGCTCACAACTGCAGCAGATCCCCCCCGCCATCCGTAGGCATTCGCTCCATAACACGCACAGACATTTCCCCTTACTTTCTAGGAGGAAAAAAGTGAGTGTTATGGTGCAAAAAATACGGTACTTACTGCCCATATATCATAAGCTCTCTGAGTGTGCCACAAACCCATTGAAAGTATAAAATAGATCTAAATGCGCTTAGGATCAGGGTATTAGTCACCGAGTCTAATGGTGAACCAGTGAGATGGAAGGGCATCCCATCATTTGCCCAATATATCCATAACTCACCAGCATTTGAAATCTGCTTGGCAGAACTGCCTGGTATCTCACCATTTCCAGTTTGCATGGCAAATATCCAGGACTAAAACTCTGCCCTGAGGTAGTTATTTAAAAGCCGTGCATTAATTTAAATTCAGAGGGCAACACCCGTCTACTTCAGAGTGCACACCTTTAATAAAATAGTGTTGACTTTCTACACCCTCACCTAACCTTCTCATTTTGAAATGAAATGCCACACTTTTATGCTCTTCCCCCTGCTATGTACTTTCATTTCACTTCATCGTATAATACTGACTCCAGGTTTCTCTTGAGCCTAGTATGTATTCTGTATATTTCTTTCAGCCTGGAGGAATCCTTAGAACTGAATTATTGCTTCTAATTTATTCCCTTTTTTATACATTCCCAGCCCATATTTTATTGACCCTTTCCAATATAATTGGTGATACTGTGCTTTGCGGAATAACACCCCCCCACGTTGCTGCAGGCCTTACAGTTTTTGTGTGACACCATCTTTGCTGCTACCTGATATTGCAACTGATGGATGCCTTAGCACCTTTCTGAATCTGACACACAATTTGTTCCCAAACTATACAGGATGTTCTGGTAAACAATTTCATTACTTTCCCCCGTTCTCTGCAGAGACAAACCGTTCTGTATAATGGAATTGGAGTTTGTGATGGAAGTTTGAAGAGCAGGAAGCTGAAGGCTATTTCTCCTCTAGATATGTGTAATCCCACCTTTTGGCCCCATAGTCAAATGTTGTTAATGATTACTTGTCAAAAGGGATTCAACAGGTGATGTCTTTGGCTGCTCTGGAGCAAGAGGGAAGAAAATTATGTCTGTGCAATTGTTTTATCTCATAAGTACAGTACTGCACTGAAGGATTTACGCCCCTCCTAATGATATGTTTCCAAGGCCAGCATGTTTATTAGGCAAATGGATGCAGCAGAAACACATTATTTCCAAAGCCATCATTCTTACAGGACTGGTTTGAGGGCACTCTGGGCAAGTCCCACCATGGTGGATCCCTCTGCAGAATGGCAAGGAGCTGCTACCACAAGATGTAGTGACAGCTAGTAAATCAGTCCACCAAGGCTGCATTCTGTGATTGGTATAATTCACATGACTGTCTGAGAGAGTGTGAGAACAGGGAGAAACATTCTTGTCTCTCCCTGCTGCGTATGTTCTTTGTAACTGTACTTTTGTTTTACAGTGCCTATCTGTTCTCGGAGCTGAAGAGACCGCTTGTCATTATGCTTTCTCTGTATATAATCTGTAAATAAAATGTAGAAGAGAACTACAGAGCCTCCTGCTTATTGCTATACGATGCCAGGAGATTAGTGTGCACAAATCATTATGATTTGTGTTGCTGGGGCATCTGGAATAGAAGGCAGTAGCTTTTCCAGAACCACACTCACCGGAGGATGCCCAGAGGAATGGGGGGAGGGGCTGCCGATACTCCAGGGCATTTTCCGACAGTGACAGACACCAGTTTGGATGGCTTTAAAAGAGGATTAGGCAAATTCATGAAGGATAAGGCTATCAATAGCCATGATGGCAATGTTCTGCCTGCTGTCAAGGCTGGAATCATGTGTAGGCCAGCAACAATGATGCTCCCACATCAAATGGGGGCGCCTTTTGCGTGGTCACAGGCAGCCCCCAGATCCCAGTGCGGCTCCTGATAGTTCGGGCTGGCTTCATCCTCCCCAGGCTGGATACCTGGAGGTCTCCGCCTACCTCAGCCAATCGCCTAATCCCGCCTGGGGAGGTGTTGCCAGGGGATTGGCCAGGTCAGGGGAGGGACTGTCCTGCCCACACAACAGAAGGTCAAGGCTGGAGTCATGTGTAGGCCAGCAACAAAACAATAAATCAACCAAGGGCAAATTTAAGGAAACAACCCACAGCTCTGGCCTCGTGGTCTCAGCAACTCTTCCTAGGAGGTCTTGCCTTGATGAAGCAGTTGTGAGGACTGAAAGTCTCTGCCTTCCCAGTGTCCAATTGGACTCCTCATCTCTGAGGTCTTTCCCATGCAGTTTCAGGCTGCGTCTGGGCACAGCCACCCTCTTCTCTGCCCCTTTCATTTCTTGGTGTGTTCTAGGAGACCAGGGGGGAGGAGAGCTGGTCGCAGCAGGAAGGGGAGACTCCCTGTCATCTGCTTCTGCCTTGGAGTCTGTACTGTGCTCTGTTGCAGCATCTTCCTGTTTACTAAACCCTGCCACCTCTTCTGCTTCTGACTACGCATCGTCATCCCACCACCAATCCCCTGGCTTCTTCCCCTGGGGGCTCTGGGCCAGTGCTCCCCACCACTCCTCTGCATCCAGCCAGTCCATGACATGTCCATTGTCAGAGACAACAGGCCTCTGAATCCTAGCTGATGGGAACCACAAGTAGAGAGAACGGTGCTGCATTCACTAGAGGCTTCCCATAGGCATTTGTCTGGCCATGGTGAGAACAGAATGCCAGACTACAAGGGCTTATCTTATGTTTCTTATGGTGGTGGTGGCAAAGTGAGAGGAAGCAAAGACAGGCAGTAATGTGCAGATGGTTTCTGCAGAGAGAAGCAGCGGGAGAGGCAGCTGCAGCCACTGCCTTCTTTCCCTAGAATGCCTCAAGGCCTTATGTCCTTGCACAGCACTTATTTTTGGAGCACAGAGCCATTAACAAAGAAAATGATGGGGGGGGGGGTTAAATTAAAAAATGATGCTCAGTAATGGGCCCTCTGGGACGCGGTTGGCGCTGTGGTCTAAACCACTGAGCCTCTTGGGCTTTCCAATCAGAAGGTCAGCAGTTTGAATCCCTGCGATGGGGTGAGCTCCCATTGCTCGGTCCCAGCTGTCAACCTAGCAGTTCGAAAGCACGTCAAAGTGCAAGTACCGCTCCAGCAGGAAGGTAAACGGCGTTTCCGTGCGCTGCTTTGGTTTCGCCAGAAGTGGTTTAGTCATGCTGGCCACATGACCTGGAAAAACTGTCTGTGGACAAATGTCGGCTCCCTTGGCCAGTAAAGTGAGATGAGCGCCGCAACCCCAGAGTCATTCGCGACTGGACTTAACTGTCAGGGGTCCTTTACCTTTACCTTTAATGGGCCCTTTAGGGTCTACAAGTGTTGACATTTGCCCAATCATGTCAGCTGGTGGTGACACCAAACATGGGGTGGCCTTTTGTTATGTTTTACTTAGAACAAACCCATTGAAATTAATGGATTGAATGTAGCCATGTTCATTAATTTCAGGGGCTCTACTCTCAATGACTTAGTTGAATAAAATCCTGCTGTCGTGTTGCATGTTGCTATTCCATTGGTTTTATGTCAGATTTAGTTGACACGATCCAGTAAAAACAACAGGATTTGTTATCATATGCAAAACCTTAAGGGGAGCTTCAAGCAATTGGCTGCTTATATGACACAGGTGTTTGGAAACTTTGTTTTTAGGTTTACATGTGTGAAGTGACTTCTGGGTTGCTTTTTCATAAGCCCCAGTATTTACCTCCTTTTCATACCCAATGAGAGCAAGGGAAATGCAAGACAGGATAGGGTTTTTGTACCTTTAATAGTTGTGTGGAAGAGGAAATCTCAGTCGGTTTAGTTAGCATGATATGCTGTAGAGGCTGCAATTCCTGTCTTTACAGAACTATAAAAGGCGTAGGAATCCTGTTTTCTACCTGGCACCCAATATACAATACCATTAAAGTAAAATAGATACCCCCAAACCTTCAGAATACTACATGCAAGTTCAGTAAACTAATTATTTGAATAAGTCACTAAATGGGCATTTTCTGGACAAATATTTTATATTTATAGATAGAGCAGAATTCTAAATTCTCCCTGTTTTTTCTTAAGTCAGATTCTCCACCCATTCTACTGTGGATTTATGAAAGAAAGATGATGATATACCAAATTTCATTTAAATGTCTTTCATTCCATTATGGATCTCTCTATCTGTATTGTTTCTGTCTAAGGGAATACAATTAAATATCCTGATCCTGTTTCACAGTGATGAAGGCACAATATCTAGTGGCAGGTGAGATGCTATTAACGAGACTGCTGCTTCCACATTTCCATTCTGCTTATTTTACTCTGCTCACGAATCCAAGGTCAAGTGCTGAAGCACAGAATTCAGTCTATTTCATGCTGTTACAGGCTATTGCCCTTTCTTGAACGGGATTGAGGGAAGTCACAAGGTAGGTCATGAGATGGAAGATCTTTTGCAGGGAATAACCCATTCAAATATGTGAATAAACTTAAGTAGCTCGGTTTCCCGCGTGGCTAGTTGCTTAACCTTTCCAGCTCTACAATAAGTTGCTTGTAGGTATCTTCAAAAGGCAAACGTTATTACCGGACCTTAGAAAGAGCGACAGAAACTGTCACCTTTTTTCTAAGTGCCCTGACCTGAGGCTACTAAGATGCTAGCATAGGCTTTCTAAGTTTCTGGACATAAAATAGCAAGTTGATGATCAGGAATAAGTTCCGTTCAGTTTGTGTTTAAAGAGGAACTTTTAAAATTTTCACTTTCGAAAACAATGCACGAACCAATACACAGCCATCCTTTGAAATTCGCACTTCCCAGAATTTCGCAGTGCCATTCTCCAGCCAAGGAATGCATACAAAAAGATAAAACTGCATATATAAGGGAGAATAACATACAAAAATACATTAGTTTATTAAGGGTTCTGAGAATTGTTAGGAGGCCCCTATTCCCCTCCCATAACTGCCATTGATAGGGTGGTTTAACAGTCAATCCAACATCCCAGGGAACTCTCACAATTGTAGTCTTCTGAGGAGAATTGGGGTCTCCTAACAATTCTCAGAACCCTTAACAAAATACAGCTCCCATAATTCTTGGTGGTGGTGGGGAAACCACAACTGTTTATAATGGTATCATAGTGCTTTAAATGTGTGATGTGAATGCGGTAATAAAGGGTTCCCTCTTTTTTTGCTGTATTCCTAGTCATGAGGAAACAGATGTGAATACAATACCCTTTGGAAAGGAAGCAGTTAAAGAGATTAAACTGATTCCTAGATAGCAGACCACAGAGAAGTCAACAACTAGAGCAACTTTTTCAGTTCATACTGAGCCAGGAAAACTACGGAGCAGCTTGTGCAGTGGAGCACATATACCTAGGGAAATCAGAAAGTTGCTCCCTTGTGTTGAAAATGAATACATTTCCTGAACTCTGAAAAAGCAGAACAGAAACTGAACAGAGAAAACATGGGAGGAAGATCTTTTGAGTAGAGCCACGTCGATGCCCTGGAAAAAGCGATGTTGTTTCTCCATAGATGACCAGTGTGGAAGTAGCCTCAGTCTATGCAATACAGCAAGCTCAATTTGTGTTACGGAAGGCCACAGCCATGGAGCAGCCATTTGATTGATGTGGCAAGGGACCAGATTGATTTTCAGCTGCTATGGCATTGGCAATTCCCCGACCATGTCAGCTGACTGCTTTGTTGCACAGTGAGCTGTAATGTGGTATGAACTGACAGTATGATCTACTCTCTGTTGTAAAAAGAGTCCATAATGGAGAACCAGAATCTCTGAATAGGGGAACCTCTTTCATAGCTGAGGTGTAATGGTGGAGGCAGGGACTGCGCATGTGGTGCCATGGATGCATATCATGTGCCCACAAAGGCCTTCCTTGGCTTTGGTCAGGGTGTTAGACTGGAACTGATGAGATCCTGGTTCAGATCGCTACTTAGCTCTCTGGATAAATATAGGCAGTGCCTCTCAGTCTAGGTTCCCTTACACAATTATTATGAGATCATAGGGGGAGAGGGAAGAGCTCACCTGTATCTTTCTTGTAGAGTTCCTTTGAGGAAAAGTGGGATAAAAATGCTCATTGAACATGCTCAGTTACACACCTGCATCTTCTAGTGACTTGGATATCTCTGCAGTTGGGAGAGTGCCAGATTTTTTCCCTTTCCCTTTTAATTTCCATTTTTGAAAAGCAGATATATTAACAGAACTGGGCTTATGCCTCTATGTAGTCTCACAAGGATCCACTTTTCAAACAAATTGCCGCCACAGTCTTTAACCTGTGACAAAGAACTGTCTCCAATTTCCTGCCTGTATAAAAGACTGTACAGTAATTGAAATCCTTAAACCTGCCCTCTGGTGTTGTGGTTCCAGATGTAATACCCAAATGGATACTTTTAATTAACAGCGAACATTTCAACTTGTAGAATTGAACCGCACAGATAGATGGGGTTGGCTTGCCCTTTAGACACAGGCTCTGTTCGGTACAGCTCCATTATCTACTCAGTCAATCGCATCTTAGCACAATGAAGTGTTTAGTCTATTGCTCTAGAATTCCTTCTGTAATTATTTTACAGTGTAACCTTGTTGACTCGATTAGTTCTTTGACTAATAAAACAAAGAGAGTAGCGGGGAAGACCTGTGGAAGGGAATCAGGCTGTCTCGCAAGAAGGTGGCAAAGGCTGTGAAAAGGGCACAAGTTTGCAGTTGGTAGGGTAGATCCACACTCATACCCAAAGGCCCAACCCACTCGTGCTCTTTTTGAAGGAAATGTATCTGCCAGGGAGAGTGGGCTGTGGCAACACCAACTTGAACAATTGCAGGTAGTATGCCATAGGTAAAAAGGTAAAGGACCCCTGGACAGTTAAGTCCAGTCAAAGGTGACTATGGGGTTGTGGCACTCATTTCGCTTTCAGGCCAAGGGAGCCAGTGTTTGTCCACAGGCAGCTTTCTGGGTCATGTGCCCAGCATGACTAAACTACTTCTGGCGTAATGGAACACCGTGACGGAAACCAGAGTGCTCGGAAATGCTACACTCATGGCTCGCAGAACATGCCAAAAAGACTCTTTTAAAGCAATAATGTAGAAAAGCCTTCAGTTTCTCTTTCTTGGTCCTAGGAATCATCGTGCTGTGTGATAATTGCATAGTAGCTTCTGTGTGCTGGTTGGCCAAGAAGTGCCACTTCAAGCACAATAAGAAGATAATCAATCATGTTGCTAGCTTTTTGTCTCTGCAAAGGTATTTAGATTTCAGCCAGCTGGTTAACGGCCTTAGGGCCATCTGCTTGAATGAAACAAAATGTTCCCCCCTCCATAAACAAAAAGGGAGTATATTTGACTTGTGTGATAATTTGGGTGGTGGTGATGATTAAATTTGGCCTCTTAGGCTCCAGCCGAAATTCAATTCAGATGACTGGTTATCTTTTCGTAGGCTGTGGAATAACCTCATTTGCTGTCATCACTAATGTTCCCAGTGTTTATTGTCCTTTCACATGAACAAAGCACAGAATGCCTGGCTTTAGGCAGTTGAATCATGGTGAGAAAACGGTGCTGAGGTTCAAAGCACAGAAGCGACCCTGATGATGTTATTTCAGCCAAGAAATTATGTGCAGATCTTGCACATTTCTCTGGGGCATCCTGATATCATTACTCCCACAATGCAGCATTTCTGTTGAGGAGGAGGTATTATATTCTCACAGTGCTCAAATCACAATATTCTGTGTTGTGAATAGGGATGTAAGGAGGCAGCTATTTCTATCCTGTTCTGCATTTGTCACATTCAGTGCTGTTTCCATTGTGCTACAGTTCAGCTCCTGCTAAAGCCTATGTTATTCATCTCACTCTTTGCAGTGGCAGGAGCTAATGTAATTTGTTACATCATTAACTTTAAAGCATTTTAATGGAGGGGAAATGTCAAAAAATAATGCAATTGTGGTTTGAGGACCCGACCCCCGCAATGTGAAATAAATACGCAAGGACATGTGATATAAGGTTAATGGGCAAGAAAAGGCCACAACTTTATTGATTACAGCAAGTGAAAAGGCATTGGCTTAGGCATTGGATTATGTCAGCTGACTCCACCCACTCGGAGAGGGGTGAGTCTAAAACAGGGGGGGTTATTCACCAGTAGGTGGAGCCTGTTGATGCTAATCCAACTATAAGCTCTCCCCTGATGTGACCGAGGGTCGTGCCATGGCCTCCCGCCACGCAGGCATCGGACAGAATACACAACCGCCAGATTCCTTAAACGGAATACCCAAAAATTGAAGGCATAGGTGATGGCCACACCTAGCCCTTCGGCACACCACAGCACATTATTCCAATGCCTAACCTACCCACCAATACCACAAAAGTTGTGCCGATTGCTGCGAGGTAGGCGAAAAAACCAAAAAGCCTAATGCCAAATGGAAAAATTCCTACCAGGCCCCCTGGACAACCAGGGCGACCAACCTAAGGTCCATAGCAAGGCCAAAAGAAGACTGAGACCCTGAGCTCAAAGGGAGTGGAGGGTGGGTGACTCGCGACGAGACGACGGAGAAGAATGAGGCCGAGGAAAGGCTGGCGCCGCAGCAAAAGGCTGCTGTAAACGCCCCCTCGGAGGCACCTGGTTGGGTACCTGCCGAGGGGCATGGGCGCCAGCCAGGTGAGAGGAGGAGGCAGGGGGCTAACGCCCCCTGCTAGGGGCGGAGCTCGGGCTCCCGCCCACAACCACTCCCCTCTCTTCCAGGGAGGAGAGTCTTTATGTAACCTTCTAGGACTTAAAAAGCCACAGTAGCATGGTTTCTGTTCCTGACCTCAGGCAAACATGCAAAGTGTGGCAGTTTCCATACCCATTTCAATTTCCAGTGGAATTTGTCAACATCCCATAGTGTGAAATGGTGATTTTCTGGCTCTGCTCCCAGTGAGAATGTCCACTTCATGTGCTGCATAGAATGTGATTTTTTTGGAGTGTTGTGGACATGTATCAGACAATACATCGACATCGACAGCAAATACATTTCAAATGTTCACATACCTTACATCAGCCCTATAATAGCATTATTCATCAATTCATTGATTTTAACCTTTTTTTTAAAAAAAAAAATTCACCCCTGACTTTCCACCAAATCTGGCCTTCATGATTTGAATACCAAAAAGAAATGTAATTCCTTTCCCTGTGCCATTTTACAAACTTTTTTTTTTTTGGAAAAAAATATCTTACTAAACTTTTTATGGCAGCTGAATGCTTCCTTGAAGTACCACTTTAGTCCTGTATCCACAAAAGTGATGGACAGCAGCTATTACAGATGACTTGATAAGTCATTTCATTCACCCAGTGATAAATGACTGCTGCATCCCCATTTAGCACCCTAATCCCAGATGAGCCCCACAGCTCCTCAGATGGGCTTCTAGAACATGTGCCCAGAGTCAAAGCCAGAGAATAAAGTCATAATGAAACAAAGTTGGTGATCACCGCTGTTCCTAGATGCTTCTTAATCTTGCACAGCTTTGATATTAATCTCTTTTTGTAGGTTAGCAAGTAATATTCTGAGTTTATTGACCAGCAGTCTATCCTCCCTTTTATGCTGCTTTGGAGCCCAGTTCACATTTTCTTTTTGTCTGTTTTCTGACAGGCGGCATTGGACTAAGAATGACGGATGTCACTGTTTCCACATCTGAGGAAAACCCTAAGATTCAATCTCAAGATTGTCATGATGAGACAGGATAAATTTCCTGCCTTCACCTCATCACAATTTGCAGTACCAAAGTGAATCAATTCCATACCATGTGGTGCTCTAGTTGCAGCCTTTGTCGCTGGAACTAGATCACATCACAAAGAAAATGATACAGATTATATCAAACGTCCCGCTAAGCCGGTAAGGCTAAGACCATGATTACACGCTGTGTTTACATTAATATGTCAGAATGGGGAAAAAGACGTTTTCCAGAGGGAAGCAGTTAAACCTAAATTCCTTTGCAACACCTTTTAAATATTCAGGATTAGGACCATTCTCTTAATGGGCAAAACTGTGGGGTTTTCAGCTTTTGCCTGTGCCAGATCAAACAATTATTAATCCAGTTAATATTCAAAACTTATTGCAGAGTTTACACTTACCCGTCTTACTTCAGAGACAGCAAAGGCTGACAAAATGCCTTTGTAAGTAGGTAGGGTGGTAGCGTCAATATCTGCCATCTCCAAGTAGGACTGGGAATGTCACCTGTTTAAAATCCTGGAGAGTTACTAGCAGTCAATGTAGACAAGACTGAGCTAGCTGGACCAATGGTCTGATCTGGAATAAGGCAGCTTCTTGAGTTCCTAAGTGCAATTGACCCTGTCTACTCTGTTGCCTTTCGGAATGAATTCTAGTCTGAATTTGCTGAGTTGTGAAGGTTTGCACCGCTCCTAGTGTTTGATTCACGTCATCATTTTGCCTTCAGATTTTGCAAATGATTCAAATGTTGCACTAACCACTTTTAGGCTGTTGAACTGTATGATGTGTCAAATGCAACAGCTGCCCCTGTGTAGCACTTTTCAGCAATCTTTCCCTGTGTGTTTGATCGCCCTTAACAGAAAAGATGGGAGAATGGGGAAACAGAGAGTGAAAAACCACATTGGTTAACATGCTGTGTGTGTGTGTGGCTCGATTTGCTGATATTCAGATTATTTGTTTAGTTTAGGTCAGAAGGACTGATAAACATGAACGCAGTGACTTTGAAGTATGTACAGATCCTTTTCGGGGCAAAGTAAAAAATGTGCCTCCTCAGTCTACTGATTTTAGTTTTTAATCTATTTTTCCCAGGCAAGGAAACAAAATAACTGATAGAAAAGCAATGCATTGTTCTCTTAATGCATGTAGGTTAATACAACTGTGGCCATAAACACAGGATGTCGTTCTTGTATTATAGGCCATTTTGCCTTATTGTCAACAGCTGTTTTAGTGGCTATTTGGAATGGGCTTCTAAATGGATTGGAAAGAGTTGATCATGTACAATCCGAGAGCAGAGTGTATCTTCAGATATGTTTACTGTAGGGGCTGTGTGATCTTGCTTAATTGCAGGACATGATTACTTCTTCAGTAAGGACTCTCCTCCTGCAAGAGAGGGGAGTGGTTGTGGGCGGGAGCTGGTCTCCGCCTCAAGCCGGGGGCGTTTTGCCCCCTGCCTCCCACTCACCTGGCTGGCGCCCACGCCCACAGCGAGGCACCCAACCAGGTGCCTTCGAAGGGGCGTGTACAGCAGCCTAAATTGCTGCGGCGCCAGCCTCCCAGCCTCACTCTTCGTCGTCCCGTCGCGAGTCACCCACCCTCCACTCCCTTAGAGCTCAGGGTCTCAGTCTTCTTTTGGCCTTGCTATGGACCTTAGGTTGGTCGCCCTGGTTGTCCAGGGGGCCTGGTAGGAATTTTTCCATTTGGCATTAGGCTTTTTGGTTTTTTCGCCTACCTCGTAGCAATCGTCACAACTTTCGTGGTATTGGTGGGTAGGTTAGGCATTGGAATAATGTGTTGTGGTGTCGAAGGGCTAGGTGTGGCCATCGCCTACGCCTTCAATTTTTGGGTATTCCGTTAAAGGAATCTGGCGGTCGTGTACTCTGTCCGATGCCTGCGTGGTGGGAGGCCATGGCACGACACTCGGTGACATCAGGGGAGAGCTTATAGTTGGATTAGCATCAACAGGCTCCACCTACTGGTGAATAACCCCCCCTGTTTTAGACTCACCCCTCTCCGAGTGGGTGGAGTCAGCTGACATAATCCAATGCCTAAGCCAATACCTTTTCACTTGCTGTAATCAATAAAGTTGTGGCCTTTTCTTGCCCATTAACCTTATATCACGTGTCCTTGTGTTTTCATTCCACTATGTGGGGATCGGGTCCTCGAACCACAACAAATAACACAACAAATAACACAAGTGTTATTAAAACCCTGCTAACGTTTTCATCTGCTTACAGTGGTCTCCTAAATAAATTATAATTTTTTCACATTCTTTCTCGAAGTTTTTGTCTTATTGGTTCCTGAGCTTTCCGGTCAGTTTTGCCATTTCAGCATAGTCTATCAGTTTAGTTTTCCATTCCTCTCTTTTAGGGACTTTGTCTTCTTTCATATTAGGAAACATTTGTGACGAAGAGAGGCTGTAATACTCCAGGGATAGCCAATGTAATGCTTTCCAGAAGTTCCTGGACTGCAGTTCTCATCATGCCTGGTTATTAGACATGCTAGTTGGGGATTGATGGGAATTGCAGTCCAATAACTTCTGGAGAGTGGCACTTCGATTCCCTCAGCAGTCTTTTAAAAGACGCAAAGAAGATGGCAGAGAGGGAGGAGGGAAGATGAAGACCAGCGGGTCTGGATTCAGGCTTGGAGGAGAACCTGGGGAAGTTGCCTTCAGTAGCTGCTCCAGTAGCAAACCACTGCCAGCTAGCAGTTGTTGTTGCTGTGCAGGCTCCTGTTCCAACAGAATGGTTCTGGCTATTACACATGCACCGAGCACTTATTGTATTTACCCTTTTTTCCAAGGCACTCAAGGTGGTGTATATGGTTCTCCTCCTCTGCAATTAATCCCCACAACAGCCCTGTGAAGTAGTGAGTGGCCCAAGACCACCCAGTGGGCTTCATGGCCACGTGGGAAGTTGAATCCTAGTCTTCCAGGTCACTCAGACCACTATACCACACTGGATCTCTTGGTGCAGCCACTAACTAGCAGATGAGTTGCACCAGCCACAACGACAGCTCTGCATTGGCCCCACCCTGCTGGGTGCTGGGCCTGGCAACTGAAAATAAAGGCAGAAAGATGTTGAAATTCCAAACTTATTTGCATTCTGGGAAGCACTTGGTAGGCATTTTGTTCTGATGCCATCGCCCTGGGGAGGTCACTAGGACTAGAGCGCCACAAATGGGAAGTAATTCTCACACTTGAGATTATAACCAGCCCAACATAAATTATCCGGTTCTATCTGGGGAGCGGTTCATGACCAACAAAGCATGCATGGTTATCAATAAGCATTTGTGTAATTGTTATTTATGTAGCACCTCCAAATGTGCTGCTCCTTGTGGGAACCGCAAAAAGTGGCAAGGCTAGCCTTCGCTGGAATTTCTTTTGCTATAATGATTACAGTCTTATTACGGGACTCATGGTAATGAATTTTCACGGAAACGCTTCAGATTATTTCCAGCAAAGCACTTAGGGATATTCACTCATTCAAATTGCCTGATTGGCTAGATACATCTAACCTTTTGCATTCTGAATAGGCAGTGGGCCTCCTGTGTAGGAATAGACCTGCATAACAATGAGCCGCAGCACTGTAATTGGGCAATAGGAGCTGTTGTTTAGTAGTGACTCTGTGCATGATGCCATTACAAATTTCTTCAAGGGATGTGCTCATCTGAACTGGAGTTATGGGGAGCACACCAAACTCTAGATAGCGTTTTCCCTATTAAGGGGAAACATTTCTCCCAAGATAGATGATTTGCATTTTGAGGACTTCTACAAATATAACCAGCACAGGTGCTGCAATTCAATGCTGGGAGGGTAGGAAGTTAAAATGTTTAGTGTTAGCCGGGCTGAGGTTTGCAGGAAAGTTAGGAAACTTAGGAACTTAGAAACTTCAGGCACCCTCCAAATTGGTACAATCTACTAAAAAATTCTGCCTTCCCTCTCCAGGATAAACTATGCATGGGATAATAATAATAATAATAATAATAATAATAATAATAATAATTTGTTTATACCCCGTGCATTGCAGCTGCCAACAGATTAAAAACAGAATAAAACATCACACATTCAAAACTTCCCTAAATGTTACTGTGTATTGTTGCTGCATTCGTTGCTGGTCTCCTCCTATGTCCTACAAGCACAGTAATTGGGTCACATTCAGGAGAGAGAGCGCGGATAGGATCCCAGGGCTGAAAGTAGTAGGAGCTACATTGAATAATTGTCTTGCAGCTTTCAAGGGTTTCCTTTGCCCTTAATTATTTATTTAACAGGATTTATCATCCATAAACCACAGCCTCTAAGTCGTTTATATATAATATAGCAGTTTACATAGAATAGTCTCCTCTAGATGTAGACTGGGCACATGGACTTGTTTTTTCATTTATTGAGGGCCATTTATTCCCTCTGGAGTAATCTGTCAGGGGTCACATGCCAATAGTGGGTGTGGCTACTGCATGAGTAGATGGAGTTTGCAGGATTGCATAGCTTCCCCTCACTCTCCTTGCCTGGTCTCTCTGCTTCCTGCCCTCCCTTGATCTCTCAGCCCATTTCCACCTTCTTCCAATCCCTGCCTCCATCTACTGTCCTTCCATTACTCTGTCTCCTTCTGTTCTGACCATTTCTGTTTTCCTCCTCCCACATTCCTTTCAGAGCAGAAGAAAAGCCCTGCTAGATCAGACGACCAGTCAATCCATCTCAGCATATTGATTCCCACATTGGCCAACTGGGTTCCCTTAGGAATCCCACAGGCAAGAAGGCAACAGCCCTCCTCCCAGCAACTTCAGAGATCCTGAAGGCTCCATATAATCTAAAAGCCATTGGTAGATCTATCCTCCAGGGATCTGTCTCAATCTCTTTTTAAAGCTAACTGAGTGAGTGGTCAACACCATATCTTGTGGGAGTGAATGTTTAAAAAACCAATTATTCATTGTATGTGAAGAACTGCTTTGGTCTTTTAAATAGCATGTTGCAGATGCAAGCTAGTTGAGTGCTGGAAAAAGGGCAGGCAGCACTTTTTGTTTATGGTATGAGTCCATAATAAAGTCCTTATGAATATGAAGCCGCAATTTGTTGCTTCTTTCTCTGTTAGGTCGTAGGCGTTTTGAATATTCATATCTAAAGAGTAGGATAATAGAGGGTGTTCACTCCTGCACAATGCAACTTATAATTAGGATTTTTGAAGTCTGAGAAAATACTCGCTTCTCTGGAAAAAAAACCACACAAATAGGCTGCCATCATTTTTTTTCTGGATGGCTGAGATATTTAACCAGACAATAGCATCTGTTTTTTTATCCTTCTAAACAAAATTAGTTAGGAAAACTAATTTGTTGTTTTTATATAATAGTGGTAATTCATCTGCCATGATTGAAATGATCACATATGCAGCAGGGGGGAAAAACAACCCCTAATTTTATGTTGAGTAAATGGTTCTTTTATGTTCTGTTAGCGGCAATAGATGACACAAAGATAGGATACAAAAGGGAAGTCGGGCTTGAGGCTCTTATCAAAAAAGGTGTTTTGTGATGGATTAATGGAATATCATAAATTATCAGATAATAAGTGTGATAATTGTTCTTATTTATCACAAGGCTAACTCAGACGATTCGCCTGTCATACTTTCATTCAAGCCATCCCTGAGGATCCAACACGCAACAAATGCAGTCAAAAGGTCATTTCAACAATCTTTAGGCATAATAGCTGACTGATTATCTTCTAATTGAAAAATGTAAACTAGAGGCACGTGAGGTAATGGAAGTGACCCTTCCATTTGAGATACAGTGTAGGGAGACATCATGTGTCCTTTATCTTCCAGCAGAGAACAACATGAGTTTCCATAATATCAAAGTCTCTTGAGTTATTTTTTTTAAAAAAACCTTATACTACTTGAGTTTTGTTCTCAGCACATAGGGAACAGTATTAAAAAGAAAAGAAAAGAAGCAGTAGCCCACTTTTGTTTAGTTTTGTCATTGCCTAGGCTGAAGGACAGAGACAATTTTGGCCCAGAACATCATCTAATGAAGGGAAGGACTCCACTGCAGATATGTCTCTCTATGTGGAATGGCTTGGTGATGTCTGCCATACATCAATACTAGACAATTGTGGCTTTCCTTAGGTTGATTTCCATATTCTCCAGGAGGCATGAGCAGTATGGTATATAAGAATATGAAAAAAGCCCTGCTGGATCACACCAAAGACCCATGTAGCTCAGCTTTCAGTTCCCACAGTGGCTAACTAAATCTTAACATCTTCCATTACTTCCTGAAGTGTTTGCCAATTTCTGAAGGCAAACTCTGTTCCACTTTGCGTGTGGCAATGATGTCATGGTCTGCAGGGCATGGGGGTATGTGCCAGGAGTGACACAGCTACATGCAGTGACTGCAAGTGACTTGAATTCAAAGAGTTTTGCCAGGTGTTTAAAAAATGGCAGCTGTAAGCTACATCTAAATTGACACATATATAATAAATGGTTTGTGGCTGATCTATATACTGCATTCTGGGCCAAATTGGGTGTGCCCATCTTTATTAAACGCACATACTTTTCTGTTCAGTTACACAGTGGGATGGGGAGATATTAACTTCTTATACTTTTAAATTTTTATATAATGATATATATTAACCTCTCTTTTCTGCTAATTGAAAACACTTTTAGATGTCTGTTTGCCGTTCATAGAAGCCCATCAGTGTGAGCTAACACACTCACTTCAAGCAAATGCTATAGAAGCTCTGAACATAGCAGAATGTGCTTCATATAAGAAAGCTTAGAATATGGTGCCTGATTCATAAATCAAAATATAGATTTAAGTGATATGTTCAGTGCTAATGTCAGATTTTAGCCTTCTCGAGGCTGGATGAGCTATTTATATTTAGTACACTTCTGCATACACTCTTTTGAAGTTTTGAATATATTATTTTCTTATTATGATTATTTATTCAATTTAATAGTGCATCCAGGCTAAAATCTGACATTAACTGGCATCATGTGATTGGACATTAGAAGGGTTATTTATTGGGACAGAGAGATTATTGTAGCTGTTGTTAAAGTTGCAAAACAACAAAGCATGGAACGGAGCAATGGAGATATTTTCGGAACAACAATGGAATATCAGCTTCTCCCAAGGCATGATGGATAACAGCAACAACTGTGGGAAAGAAAGACATAACATCTTACAAGGACAGGAAGAAGCATCACAGACAAAATAAATGCCACACACAGGAAGAACAAGGATATAGTTTGACTTCTTCACTTGTAGTTTTATAAATCATTTAATGTGCCAACACGAATATAAGTTATTAATATTGCAGTTGTTGTGTAAGGGATTATGATGATGACCTGAATGCAATAGAAATTTATAAGATTTTGGAACGCAGAAATAAAGCAAATAACTAAGCCATCATTTCTAGCATGTGGGGGCCACCTTATCTAAATTGTATAATTTGGAATTTGAATGATTGGTATTAATAATTGTATTATAAATTGGTATTGCTATAATGAGGTCATTATTGGATTGTAATTGAAAACTAATACATATTATTATCAAAAAGGCAAGATTTGTCCATTGGCTGTGGAATTCTGTCTAGACGAGGGATAGGGTATGTGGCCCTCCAGATGTTCTTGGACTACAACTCGTATAACCCCTGCTGGCTCGGGCTTAAGGGAGTTGGCAGTCCATTAACATCTGGAGGGTCACAGGTTCCTCACCCCTGGTCTAGACCCCCAGATTGCAAGATAATGTTAATGACAATGTGGCATACTCCATATTGCATATTTCCATATCTGAGGTGGGGAGCTGTCCCCTTCAACATCCACAATAATTTTTGTCAGTCAGAATTGTTGTGCATATTTAATGTTCACAAGTTCACAAGTTGACCAAATATCATTTCTTTTCAGACTCTGTATTGGAATGTCATTTATACAAACCCATGTAGAGACCTACAGGCAGTGACTGTTTTGGGTGTGCCTGATATGTGTGTGACTGCGCAGAACCTAGAAGTGACCCGAAAACATCACAAAAAGTCACAAAAAGGGGCTGAATGGGCCGGGGCAGAACAGGGTGTTTTCAGGCTTTTTCAATGGTATTTCAAATATATGCCTGGTGCCTTGGAACATAACTCCTGTGTAAATTGGGAGTTGCCTGTACGTGGTCTCCAAGCTGTGTATTAAGAGCAAACCAACCCTGAAGGACCCAGGACTTCTATGACAGTCTTTTTGACCTTGTGGTGGTCGGAATAACAGTTAGGTCCCCCCCCCCGCTTGAATATGATGTTTCTTCTTAGAGAAATATTTGAAGTCTATGGATTTGGTTAGCATGTGAAATATAGTCGGAGTCGAGTGTGGCTTTCATGCTCTTTATTCAGCCCAGAGTACTGAGGAGTGGAAGTTCCCCCAAAATGTCTGCTTTATATACATTATTTACATAATGGGTCCCACATGATTGGCTAATTCTGGGATTCTCCTGTAGGCCAATCAGGTTGTGGATTCACTTCCACCTAGAGCTGGATTGGGTGGCTCCTGCGGACCAATCAGACTGCTGCATTCTGAATCCTATTGTTCTAGGACCAATCAGACTGCTGCATTCTGAATCCTATTGTTCTAGGACCAATCAGCCTGCCGCATTTTGGATCCTATTCAACTCAGTACATAACACACGTGCAAAAAATGTAAATAAATAAATGAGAAGGAAGGCAGAGAAAAAGAAAGAGAAATAAGAAACAAGTGACCTGACCAACTTCAGCCTAAGCACATTTATAGGTTTCAGCTTCAGTATTTTTTTATTTTATTTTACTCAAAGCACTCTCAATCTTTCATCAAAGAGATTTCCAGGACCCTCCCAATGGGTTAACACAGATATTGCTCTTCTCTCTCTCTCTCTCTCTCTCTCTCTCTCTCTCTCTCTCTCTCTTTTCTTTTGCCGAGCCAGCTCTTGTGTTACTCTTCCTTTAAATCTTTTATCCTCAGGTTGCTACTATAGGCAGTATGGATTACATAGTGGTGGCTCCAGATATTCCACAAAGTCCCTGCTTGTTCTCACCCTGCAGTGCTTACAGTCTGAAAAAAATGATGTGATGAAAGAAATTTGAAAGGCACTGTTAGGCATTCCTCAGGCAGGCTTGCCACATCCCTCCCTTTTTCTTTCTTTCTTTCTCTTTCTCTTGCAGCTTATTGCTTTCTGAATGTTTCTTTTGACTGGCCATCAATCATATATTTGAAACTTCCAAGGGGTCCCAGAAATATCTGTTCCGTATGATAAAAGTTACCCATAGCAAAAACTAGACAGGGAAAGAAAAGTCCTTTGGACTTCAGCTTAAACAAAATGCTTTGTTCCAGCTTGGTTCCCCCCCCACACTTTTTCTCCTTTTTTCGCCTGCTTGTCTTTCATTTTCAGAAAGATTCTCCCTCAGCAGGGCCCTGATGGTTAGCCTACGACAGACCTCTCATGTGTGCTTAAACTGCAGTCAGAGCAAGTAAAGAGTTGGGTTTGAAGACACATCCTAACATACAAAGAAACTGAATGAAATGGAAGAGATTCAGAAAGTAGGATGCTGCTGTAGGATTTTATTCTATCTTTGACACACACACACACAGCCCTCTAACTTTCTTGTGATTAAAAAGGTCACTTTCTGAAGTCCAGGAAGTTTAATAAAAATGGGGGCTTATGACACAGTACCTTCAGCCTTGTAGGGTGAACTTTTCAAAGTTAGAGAAGGCTAGCGAACTTTAAGAAATACAGCCAGCAGGGTTTGGTTCTTGTGCATTTATTCAGCCATAGTTACTAGTTTAGTCTTTAGATGCTATTTAATGTATTGCTTTATCCTTTCA